>NC_090439.1:1183455473-1183787616 GCF_031143425.1 Pleurodeles waltl
TCTGGGCACCTCCCAGGGGAGGTGCAGGTCAGGGGAGTGGTCACTCCCCTTTCCTTTGTCCAGTTTCACGCCCAGGCAAGGCTGAGGGGTCCCTGAACCGGTGTAAACTGGCTTATGCAGAATTGGGCACCTCTGTGCCCAACAAAGCATTTCCAGAGGCTGGGGGAGGCTACTCCTCCCCTGCCTTCACACCATTTTCCAAAGGGAGAGGGTGTAACACCCCCTCTCTGAGGAAGTCCTTTGTTCTGCCATCCTGGGCCAGGCCTGGCTGGACTCCAGGAGGGCAGAAGCCTGTCTGTGGGGTTGGCAGCAGCAGCAGCTGCAGTGTAACCCCAGAAAAGGCAGTTTGGCAGTACCAGGGTCTGTGCTACAGACCACTGGGAGCATGGAATTGTGCCAACTATGCCAGGATGGTTTAGAGGGGGCAATTCCATGATCTTAGACATGTTACATGGCCATATTCGGAGTTACCATTGTGAAGCTACACATAGGTAGTGACCTATGTGTAGTGCACGCATGTAATGGTGTCCCCGCACTCACAAAGTCGGGGCATTTGCCCTGAACAATGTGGGGGCACCTTGGCTAGTGCCAGGGTGCCCACACACTAAGTAACTTTGCACCTAACCTTTACCAGGTAAAGGATAGACATATAGGTGACTTATAAGTTACTTAAGTGCAGTGAAAATGGCTGTGAAATAATGTGGGCATTATTTCACTCAGGCTGCAGTGGCAGGCCTGTGTAAGAATTGTCAGAGCTCCCTATGGGTGGCAAAAGAAATGCTGCAGCCCATAGGGATCTCCTGGAACCCCAATACCCTGGGTACCTCAGTACCATATACTAGGGAATTATAAGGGTGTTCCAGTAAGCCAATGTAAATTGGTAAAATTGGTCACTAGCCTGTTAGTGACAATTTAAAAGTAATGAGAGAGCATAACCACTGAGGTTCTGGTTAGCAGAGCCTCAGTGAGACAGTTAGGCACTGTGAGAAGGTAGCCTCTTTCTAGCCTTGTTACCCCCACTTTTGGCCTGTTTGTGAGTGTATGTCAGGGTGTTTGTCACTGTTTTCACTGTCTCACTGGGATCCTGATAGCCAGGCCTCAGTGCTCATAGTGAAAACACTATGTTTTCAGTATGTTTGTTATGTGTCACTGGGATCCTGCTGGTCAGGACCCCAGTGCTCATAGGTTTGTGGCCTATATGTATGTGTCACTGGGACCCTGTCACACAGGGCCCCAGTGCTCATAGGTGTGCATGTATATGTTCCCTGTGTGGTGCCTAACTGTCTCACTGAGGCTCTGCTAACCAGAACCTCAGTGGTTATGCTCTCTCATTACTTTCAAATTGTCACTAACAGGCTAGTGACCAATTTTACCAATTTACATTGGCTTACTGGAACACCCTTATAATTCCCTAGTATATGGTACTGAGGTACCCAGGGTATTGGGGTTCCAGGAGATCCCTATGGGCTGCAGCATTTCTTTTGCCACCCATAGGGAGCTCTGACAATTCTTACACAGGCCTGCCACTGCAGCCTGAGTGAAATAACGTCCACTTTATTTCACAGCCATTTTACACTGCACTTAAGTAACTTATAAGTCACCTATATGTCTAACCTTTACCTGGTAAAGGTTAGATGCAAAGTTACTTAGTGTGAGGGCACCCTGGCACTAGCCAAGGTGCCCCCACATTGTTCAGAGCCAATTCCCTGAACTTTGTGAGTGCGGGGACACCATTACACGCGTGCACTACATATAGGTCACTACCTATATGTAGCTTCACCATGGTAACTCCGAATATGGCCATGTAACATGTCTATGATCATGGAATTGCCCCCTCTATACCATCCTGGCATAGTTGGCACAATCCCATGATCCCAGTGGTCTGTAGCACAGACCCTGGTACTGCCAGACTGCCCTTCCTGGGGTTTCACTGCAGCTGCTGCTGCTGACAACCCCTCAGACAGGCAGCTGCCCTCCTGGGGTCCAGTCAGGCCTGGCCCAGGATGGCAGAACAAAGAACTTCCTCTGAGAGAGGGTGTGACACCCTCTCCCTTTGGAAAATGGTGTGAAGGCAGGGGAGGAGTAGCCTCCCCCAGCCTCTGGAAATGCTTTGTTGGGCACAGATGTGCCCAATTCTGCATAAGCCAGTCTACACCGGTTCAGGGACCCCTTAGCCCCTGCTCTGGCGCGAAACTGGACAAAGGAAAGGGGAGTGACCACTCCCCTGACCTGCACCTCCCCTGGGAGGTGTCCAGAGCTCCTCCAGTGTGCTCCAGACCTCTGCCATCTTGGAAACAGAGGTGCTGCTGGCACACTGGACTGCTCTGAGTGGCCAGTGCCACCAGGTGACATCAGAGACTCCTGCTGATAGGCTCCTTCAGGTGTTAGTAGCCTTTCCTCTCTCCTAGGTAGCCAAACCCTCTTTTCTGGCTATTTAGGGTCTCTGTCTCTGGGGAAACTTTAGATAACGAATGCATGAGCTCAGCCGAGTTCCTCTGCATCTCTCTCTTCACCTTCTGATAAGGAAACGACCGCTGACCGCGCTGGAAGCCTGCAAACCTGCAACATAGTAGCAAAGACGACTACTGCAACTCTGTAACGCTGATCCTGCCGCCTTCTCGACTGTTTTCCTGCTTGTGCATGCTGTGGTGGTAGCCTGCCTCCTCTCTGCACCAGAAGCTCCGAAGAAATCTCCCGTGGGTCGACGGAATCTTCCCCCTGCAACCGCAGGCACCAAAAAGCTGCATTACCGGTCCCTTTGGTCTCCTCTCAGCATGACGAGCGAGGTCCCTCGAATCCAGCGACGCTGTCCAAGTGACCCCCACAGTCCAGTGACTCTTCAGCCCAAGTTTGGTGGAGGTAAGTCCATGCCTCACCTCGCTGGGCTGCATTGCTGGGAACCGCGAGTTTGCAGCTACTCCGGCCCATGTGCACTTCCGGTGGAAATCCTTTGTGCGCAGCCAAGCCTGGGTCGACGGCACTCTAACCTGCATTGCACGACTTTCTAAGTTGGTCTCCGGCGACGTGGGACTCCTTTGTGCAACTTCGGCAAGCACCGTTTCACGCATCCTTGTAGTGCCTGTTTCTGGCACTTCTCCGGGTGCTACCTGCTTTAGTGAGGGCTCTTTGTCTTGCTCGACGTCCCCTCTCTCTGCAGGTCCAATTTGCGACCTCCTGGTCCCTCCTGGGCCCCAGCAGCGTCCAAAAATGCCAAACGCACGATTTGCGTGTAGCAAGGCTTGTTGGCGTCCTTCCGGCGGGAAAACACTTCTGCACGACTCTCCAAGGCAAGCGGGATCCGTCCACCAAAGTGGAAGTCTCTAGCCCTTTTCGTTCCTGCAGAAACCTCAGCTTCTTCTGTCCAGTCGAAGCTTCTTTGCACCCGCAGCTGGCATTTCCTGGGCATCTGCCCATCTACGACTTGCTTGTGACTTTTGGACTTGGTCCCCTTATTCCACAGGTACCCTAGATTGGGAATCCACAGTTGTTGCATTGCTGGTTTGTGTCTTTCCTGCATTATTCCTCTAACACGACTCTTTTGTCCTTAGGGGAACTTTAGTGCACTTTGCACTCACTTTTCAGGGTCTTGGGGAGGGTTATTTTGCTAACTCTCACTAATTTCTAATAGTCCCAGCGACCCTCTACAAGGTCACATAGGTTTGGGGTCCATTCGTGGTTCGCATTCCACTTTTGGAGTATATGGTTTGTGTTGCCCCTATCCCTATGTTTCCCCATTGCATCCTATTGTAACTATACATTGTTTGCACTGTTTTCTAAGACTATACTGCATATTTTTGCTATTGTGTATATATCTTGTGTATATTTCCTATCCTCTCACTGAGGGTACACTCTAAGATACTTTGGCATATTGTCATAAAAATAAAGTACCTTTATTTTTAGTATAACTGTGTATTGTGTTTTCTTATGATATTGTGCATATGACACTAAGTGGTACTGTAGTAGCTTCACGCGTCTCCTAGTTCAGCCTAAGCTGCTCTGCTAAGCTACCATTATCTATCAGCCTAAGCTGCTAGACACCCTATACACTAATAAGGCATAACTGGGCCTGGTGCAAGGTGCACGTACCCCTTGGTACTCACTACAAGCCAGTCCAGCCTCCTACATTGGTTGTGCAGTGGTGGGATAAGTGCTTGAGACTACTTACCACTCTTGTCATTGTACTTTTCATAAGAGAAAAATATACAAAACAAGGTCAGTGTATATACACATAGACACAAAGTTTTGCATTTCCTCTTTTCACTCTTTTCTAAGTGCTGAAAAGTACTTCTAAACTTTCAAAAAGTTCTTAAAAGTTTAAAAAGTTTTTTTTCTGTCTTTCCAAAAAGTTCTGAAAACTTTTGTCTCTTTCTCTATCACTTTAACTCTCTCTAAAAAAATGTCTGGCACAGGCCAAAGTGTTGATCTGTCCAAACTTGCATATGACAACCTTAGCTGGAAAAGAGCAAGGAGTCTCTGTATAGAGAGAGGTTTGAGTGTGGGGAAGAATCCTGCCTTAGAACTATTAATTAATATGCTTAGAGAACAGGATAAGGCCATAGGTGCCCCATCTGTTGAAAAAGTACCTAATAGTTCTCAATCAGATTCAGGGACTCCCCCAGGAAAAGATTCAGGAAATAAACTTACTAGCCTGCCCATTACTAGACAATCTAGCATAGATGGTAATGATGATGAGCCACACCATAGAAATAGTGTTGTCTCACATCATAGCAAAAGCATTTATTCTCACCATACTGGTAGTAATGTTTCTGTAAACCAAGCTGTTAAGTTGGCTTCTGTAAGGGACAGGTCTCCTTCTGTTCATTCCCATCATAGCTCTGTTTCTAGAAATGTCCCTCCCACCAACCCTGATGACAGAATGTTAGAGAGGGAACTCAATAAGTTGAGGGTGGAACAAACCAGACTGAAGCTTAAAAAGCAACAGCTGGATTTGGATAGACAGTCTTTTGAATTAGAGAAGGAAAGACAGAAGTTGGGTTTAGATACCCATGGTGGCAGCAGCAGTATTCCCCATAGTCATCCTGCAAAAGAGCATGATTCCAGGAATCTGCACAAGATAGTTCCCCCTTATAAGGAGGGGGATGACATTAACAAGTGATTTGCTGCACTTGAGAGGGCCTGTGTTGTACAGGATGTCCCTCAAAGGCAGTGGGCTGCTATCCTATGGCTATCATTTAGTGGAAAAGGTAGGGATAGGCTCCTTACTGTGAAAGAAAATTATGCCAATAACTTTACAGTTCTTAAGAATGCACTCCTGGATGGTTATGGCTTAACCACTGAACAGTACAGGATAAAGTTCAGAGAGACCAAAAAGGAGTCTTCACAAGACTGGGTAGATTTCATTGACCATTCAGTGAAGGCCTTGGAGGGGTGGTTACATGGCAGTAAAGTTACTGATTATGAAAGCCTGTATAACACAATCCTGAGAGAGCATATACTTAATAATTGTGTGTCTGATTTGTTGCACCAGTACCTGGTAGACTCTGATCTGACCTCTCCCCAAGAATTGGGAAAGAAGGCAGACAAATGGGTCAGAACAAGGGTGAACAGAAAAGTTCATACAGGGGGTGACAAAGATGGCAATAAGAAGAAAGATGGTGAAAAATCTCAAGATAAGCATGGGGATAAGGGTAAAACCAAAGATCCCACTTCAAATCTTAAACACTCTTCAGAGGGTGGGGATAAAACAAATTCTTCCTCTTCTTCCCAACCTGCACACATTAAAAAGCCTTGGTGCTTTGTGTGTAAAAATAGAGGCCATAGGCCAGGGGATACGTCCTGTCCAGGTAAACCCCCTGAGCCTACCACCACTAATACATCAAGCTCTAGTGCCCCTAGCAGTAGTGGTACTAGTGGTGGGACTGCTGGCAACAGTCAAGAAAAGGGTGTAGTTGGGTTCACTTATGGGTCCATAGTGGAAACTGATGTCATCAGTCCCAAGACAGTTTCTGTCACACCTAGTGGCATTGGCCTTGCCACACTGGCTGCTTGTCCCCTTACAATGGATAAGTACAGGCAGACAGTTTCAATAAATGGTGTTGAGGCCTTGGCCTACAGGGACACAGGTGCCAGTTTCACTTTGGTGACTGAAAACCTAGTGCACCCTGATCAACACATCATTGGACAACAGTATAAGATTATTGATGTCCATAACTCCACTAAGTTTCTTCCCTTAGCTATAATTCAGTTTAGTTGGGGTGGAGTTACTGGCCCTAAGCAGGTGGTGGTATCACCTAGCTTACCTGTAGACTGTCTCTTAGGTAATGACCTAGAGGCCTCAGGTTGGGCTGATGTAGAGTTTTATGCCCATGCAGCCATGCTGGGCATCCCTGAGGAATTGTTCCCTCTCATTTCAAGTGAAATGAAAAAGCAAAGGAGAGAAGGCCTGAAAACTCAGGATCCCTCTCCATCAACAGGTAAAAAGGGTATCACAGTATCCCCTAACCACCCTACCATTCAGGATACTATTCCTGTGGTGGGAGAAACCTCTCCTGGGGTGGCACCTGTTCCAAGGGAATCATCAGTTAGCAAAACTGTACTCCCTGAGGTGGAAGTACCTCTCTGTGGGATAACTAACATTGGTGAGAAAAAGAACACCATTTTAGTTAACATGGAGCATCCCTCCAACCCTCCCAGAGAAACTTTAGTGCAGAAACTCTGCACTGCCTCACAACACTTAGGACAGCATCCCTGCCCTAGTGTGGAGCTGATAGGACAGCATCCCTGCCCTGCTCCAACCCAAGAGAAACAGCATCCCTGTTCTCTCTTCCAGCCATATGGACAAAGTTTTTGCCCAGCTATGGCTTTTCTGAGACAGCATCCCTGTCTGGCATTTTCATCACTACAAATAGATTCAGTGGACAATTCCCACTGCTCTAAACTAAAACTTACTGATAGAAACTCTGAAAATACATCTTCACATTGTTGCTTAGCTAAACAACTTCAAACAGGGTGGTTTACATCCCCACAGGGAAGTAACCATATAGTGGATGATAAAGGGAGTAACCAGTCTATTGCAGAGCTACTCTCTACTTATCACCACTTAGACAATAAAGTCTCAACTGGCCAAGGTTAGCCTTATTGTCCTTCGTTTGGGGGGGGGGGTTGTGTGAGAAGGTAGCCTCTTTCTAGCCTTGTTACCGCCACTTTTGGCCTGTTTGTGAGTGTATGTCAGGGTGTTTGTCACTGTTTTCACTGTCTCACTGGGATCCTGATAGCCAGGCCTCAGTGCTCATAGTGAAAACACTATGTTTTCAGTATGTTTGTTATGTGTCACTGGGATCCTGCTGGTCAGGACCCCAGTGCTCATAGGTTTGTGGCCTATATGTATGTGTCACTGGGACCCTGTCACACAGGGCCCCAGTGCTCATAGGTGTGCATGTATATGTTCCCTGTGTGGTGCCTAACTGTCTCACTGAGGCTCTGCTAACCAGAACCTCAGTGGTTATGCTCTCTCATTACTTTCAAATTGTCACTAACAGGCTAGTGACCAATTTTACCAATTTACATTGGCTTACTGGAACACCCTTATAATTCCCTAGTATATGGTACTGAGGTACCCAGGGTATTGGGGTTCCAGGAGATCCCTATGGGCTGCAGCATTTCTTTTGCCACCCATAGGGAGCTCTGACAATTCTTACACAGGCCTGCCACTGCAGCCTGAGTGAAATAACATCCACGTTATTTCACAGCCATTTTACACTGCACTTAAGTAACTTATAAGTCACCTATATGTCTAACCTTTACCTGGTAAAGGTTAGGTGCAAAGTTACTTAGTGTGAGGGCACCCTGGCACTAGCCAAGGTGCCCCCACATTGTTCAGAGCCAATTCCCTGAACTTTGTGAGTGCGGGGACACCATTACACGCGTGCACTACATATAGGTCACTACCTATATGTAGCTTCACCATGGTAACTCCGAATATGGCCATGTAACATGTCTATGATCATGGAATTGCCCCCTCTATACCATCCTGGCATAGTTGGCACAATCCCATGATCCCAGTGGTCTGTAGCACAGACCCTGGTACTGCCAAACTGCCCTTCCTGGGGTTTCACTGCAGCTGCTGCTGCTGCCAACCCCTCAGACAGGCAGCTGCCCTCCTGGGGTCCAGCCAGGCCTGGCCCAGGATGGCAGAACAAAGAACTTCCTCTGAGAGAGGGTGTGACACCCTCTCCCTTTGGAAAATGGTGTGAAGGCAGGGGAGGAGTAGCCTCCCCCAGCCTCTGGAAATGCTTTGTTGGGCACAGATGTGCCCAATTCTGCATAAGCCAGTCTACACCGGTTCAGGGACCCCTCAGCCCTGCCTGGGCGCGAAACTGGACAAAGGAAAGGGGAGTGACCACTCCCCTGACCTGCACCTCCCCTGGGAGGTGTCCAGAGCTCCTCCAGTGTGCTCCAGACCTCTGCCATCTTGGAAACAGAGGTGCTGCTGGCACACTGGACTGCTCTGAGTGGCCAGTGCCCACAGCTGACGTCAGAGACTCCTTCTGATAGGCTCCTTCAGGTGTTAGTAGCCTATCCTCTCTCCTAAGTAGCCAAACCCTCTTTTCTGGCTATTTAGGGTCTCTTTCTTTGGGGATTCCTCAGATAACGAATGCAAGAGCTCATCAGAGTTCCTCTGCATCTCCCTCTTCACCTTCTGCCAAGAAATCGACTGCTGACCGCGCTGGAAGCCTGCAAAACTGCAACAAAGTAGCTAAGACGACTACTGCAACATTGTAAAGCCGCTCCTGCTGCCTTCTCGACTGTTTTTCTTGGTGGTGCATCCTGTGGGGGTAGTCTGCCTCCTCTCTGCATCAGAAGCTGCGAAGAAATCTCCCGTGGGTCGACGGAATCTTCCCCCTGCTAAGGCAGGCACCAAAAAGCTGCATCACGGTCCCTTGGGTCTCCTCTCACGACGACGAGAGAGGTCCCTTGATTCCAGCAAGACTGTCCAAGTGACCCGCACGGTCCAGTGACTCTTCAGTCCAAGTTTGGTGGAGGTAAGTCCTTGCCTCCCCACGCCAGACTGCATTGTTGGTTTTCGTGACTTTTGCAACTTCTC
Source organism: Pleurodeles waltl (assembly GCF_031143425.1). Classification (NCBI taxonomy): domain Eukaryota; kingdom Metazoa; phylum Chordata; class Amphibia; order Caudata; family Salamandridae; genus Pleurodeles; species Pleurodeles waltl. The sequence goes on from NC_090439.1 coordinate 1,183,464,538, forward strand.
CGGCTTCCGTGCACTTCCGGCAGAAATCCTTTGTGCACACCCAAGCCTGGGTCCACGGCACTCTAACCTGCATTGCACGACTTCCTAACTTGGTGTCCGGCGACGTGGGACTCCTTTGTGTAACTTCAGGCGAGCACCGTTTCACTTTAATTCGTAGTACCTGTTCTGGCACTTCTGCGGGTGCTGCCTGCTTCTGAGAGGGCTCCTTCGCTTGCACGGCGTCCCCTCTGTCCCCAGACGAAATTGGCGACATCCTGGTCCATCCTGGGCCATAGCAGCATCCAAAAACGCTAACCACATAACTTGCAGCTAGCAAGGCTTGTTGGCGTCCATCCGGTGGGAAAACACTTCTGCACAACTCTCCACGGCGTGGGGGATCCATCCTCCAAAGGGGAAGTCTCTAGCCCTTGTCGTTCCTGCAGAATTCCTAGCTTCTTCTGTCCAGTAGAAGCTTATTTGCACCAACAGCTGGCATTTCTTGGGCATCTGCCCATCTCCGACTTGCTTGTGACTTTTGGACTCGGTCTCCTTGTTCCACAGGTACCCTCGACTGGAAATCCATTGTTGTTGCATTGCTGGGTTGTGTTTTTCTTGCATTATTCCTCTATCACGACTTCTGTGTCTTTAGGGGAACTTTAGAGCACTTTGCACTCACTTTTCAGGGTCTTGGGGTGGGGTATTTTTCTAACCCTTGCTATTTTCTAATAGTCCCAGCGACCCTCTACAAGGTCACATAGGTTTGGGGTCCATTCGTGGTTCGCATTCCACTTTTGGAGTATATGGTTTGTGTTGCCCCTATCCCTATGTGCTCCCATTGCATCCTATTGTAATTTTACACTGTTTGCACTGTTTTCTAAGACTATACTGCATATTTTTGGTATTGTGTACATATATCTTGTGTATATTTCTTATCCTCATACTGAGGGTACTCACTGAGATACTTTTGGCATATTGTCATAAAAATAAAGTACCTTTATTTTTAGTATAACTGTGTATTGTGTTTTCTTATGATATTGTGCATAGGCATTTGTGGTACTGTAGTAGCTTCACACGTCTCCTAGTTCAGCCTAAGCTGCTCTGCTAAGCTACCATTATCTATCAGCCTAAGCTGCTAGACACCCTCTACACTAATAAGGGATACCTGGGCCTGGTGCAAGGTGTAAGTACCCCTTGGTACTCACTCACTGCAGTGGTGCAATCTGTTCCCCACCAACAAGGTGTCCCAGATAAACCACCTTACCCTGCCCTATCTGGCACTTTGAAGCCTTGATAGTGAGGCCTGCTTTTTGCAGAGCCTCCAAAACTTTCCATAGGTGGACCAGGTGATCATCCCAGCTGGAGCTAAAGACAGCTATATCGTCCAAACATGCTGCACTGAAAGCTTCCAGCCCTTGCAGGACTGTGTTCACCAACCTCTGAAAAGTGGCAGGTGCATTTTTCAAACCAAAAGGCATTACAGTAAACTGGTAATGTCCTCCAATGGTAGAAAATGCAGTTTTAGGTTTAGCATCTTCTGACAATTTGATCTGCCAATACCCTGCAGTCAAATCAAAAGTGCTTAGGTACTTGGCAGATGCCAGTGTATCTATGAGCTCATATGCCCTGGGTATAGGGTGAGCATCAGTTTTGGTTACCAAGTAGAGAACTTTATAGTCTACACAAAACCTCATTTCCTTCTTTCCATCTTTAGAATTGGGTTTTGGCACCAGTACCACAGGAGAAGCCCATGGACTGTCAGAGTGCTCAACCACTCCTAGTTCCAACATTTTCTGAACTTCTTGCTTTATGCAGTCCCTGACATGGTCAGGCTGCCTATAGATCTTACTTTTGACAGGTAAACTGTCTCCAGTATCTATAGTGTGCTCACACCAAGAAGTGGTGCCTGGCACAATGGAGAAGAGTTCTGAAAATTGTCCTAGGAGATTTATGCAATTATCTTTCTGCTCAGCAGTAAGACAATCAGCCAAAACTACACCTTCCACAAGAGCATCTTGTTCTGTGGAAGAGAAGAGATCAGGTAGAGGATCACTGTCTTCTTCCTGTCCCTCATCAGTTGCCATGAGCAGGGTGAGATCAGCCCTGTCATAGTAGGGTTTCAGGCGGTTGACATGGAGCACCCTAAGGGGACTCCTGGCAGTGCCTAAGTCAACCAAGTAGGTGACTTCACCCTTCTTTTCAACAATTGTGTGGGGTCCACTCCATTTATCTTGGAGTGCTCTTGGGGCCACAGGCTCCAAAACCCACACTTTCTGCCCTGGTTGGTACTGAACCAAAACAGCCTTCTGATCATGCCATTGCTTCTGGAGCTCTTGGCTGGCCTGAAGGTTTTTACTGGCCTTTTTCATGTACTCAGCCATCCTTGATCTGAGGCCAAGTACATAATCCACAATATCCTGCTTAGGAGCCTTTAAAGGTTGTTCCCAACCCTCCTTTACAAGTGTGAGTGGACCCCTAACAGGGTGTCCAAAAAGAAGTTCAAAGGGGCTGAAGCCCACTCCTTTCTGGGGTACCTCCCTGTAGGCAAAAAGGAGGCATGGTAGAAGGATATCCCATCTCCTGCGGAGTTTTTCAGGGAGTCCCATAATCATGCCTTTGAGAGTTTTATTAAATCTCTCCACCAGTCCATTTGTTTGTGGATGATAGGGTGTTGTGAACTTGTAAGTTACACCATTCTCCTTCCACATGGCCTTTAAGTATGCAGACATGAAATTGCATCCTCTGTCTGATACTACTTCCTTTGGGAAGCCCACCCTGGAAAATATTCCCAGGAGGGCCTTTGCCACTGCAGGAGCTGTAGTGGTCCTTAAAGGAATAGCTTCAGGATATCTTGTGGCATGGTCCACTACCACCAAGATAAACCTATTGCCTGAAGCAGTAGGAGGGTCAAGGGGGCCAACTATGTCAACCCCTACCCTTTCAAAGGGAACCCCAACCACAGGCAGTGGGATAAGGGGTGCCTTTGGAGTGCCACCTGTCTTGCCACTGGCTTGACAGGTTTCACAGGACTTACAAAATTCCTTTGTGTCCTCAGACATCCTAGGCCAATGAAACAATGGTACCAATCTGTCCCAAGTTTTCATTTGACCCAGGTGCCCAGCTAAGGGAATGTCATGTGCCAGTGTTAGGAGGAACTTTCTGTACTCCTGAGGAATCACTAATCTCCTGGCAGCTCCAGGTTTAGGATCCCTATGCTCAGTGTACAAGAGGTTGTCCTCCCAGTAAACTCTGTGAGAGTCACTGACATCCCCATTAGCCTGTTTGACAGCTTGCTGTCTGAGACCCTCTAATGTGGGACAGGTTTGCTGTGCCACACTCAGCTCCTCTCTGGCAGGCCCCCCTTCACCCAAAAGCTCAGCAGTGTCTGCTTCCAGCTCCTCTGGTGTAGGTTCTGCACAGGGAGGGAATTCTTCTTCCTCAGAAGTAGAATCCACTGTAGAGGGAGGGATAGTAGGAAGTGGTTTGCTTCTACTAGCCCTAGCTTTAGGGAGCACTTGGTCCATTGTTCCAGGATCCAAGCTTCCCTGTCCTTTTTGCTTTTTGGCCTGAGCCCTTGTCAAAGCAAAAATATGCCCTGGGATGCCCAGCATTGCTGCATGGGCCTCCAACTCCACATCTGACCAAGCTGATGTCTCCAAATCATTCCCTAATAGACAGTCTACAGGTAAATCTGAAGCTACCACAACTTTCTTTGGACCAGTTACCCCCCCCCAGTTGAGATTTACAACAGCCATGGGGTGGCTTTGTGTTATGTTGTGAGCATCGGTTACTTGGTACTGGTGTCCAAGTATGTGTTGTTCAGGGTGCACCAGTTTCTCAATCACCATTGTGACACTGGCACCTGTGTCCCTGTAGGCCTGGACCTCAACACCATTTATTAGGGTTAGTTGCTTGTACTTCTCCAAGTTATGGGGGCAAGCAACCAAAGTGGCTAAATCAATAGCCCCTTCAGAGACTAAAGTAGCCTCTGTGGTCTCCCTAATCAGACCAACCCCAACTAAATTACCAAAAGTGAGCCCAGCTACTCCCTTGGATTGGCTATTAGTAGGTTTGCTCCCACCACCACTGCTATTAGTAGGGACACTAGGTGTAGCAGTAGGGGTTGTAGTGGTAGGAGCTGTGGTGCCTTTCTTTGGACAACTGGGATCTGTTGTCCAATGGCCTTTTATCTTACATAAATAGCACCATGGTTTCTTTTCCTTGTTCTGATTAAAGGAGGATTTGGGCCCACCACCCCCACCAGAGTGTTTTTGTGGGCCTGATGAAGACTCATTTTTAGATTTGTCCCCACCCTTGTCTGAAGACTTACCATCCTTCTTTTTGTTGCCATCTTTGTCACCCCCTGTATGAACTTTTCTGTTCACTCTTGTTCTGACCCATTTGTCTGCCTTCTTTCCCAATTCTTGGGGAGAGGTCAGATCAGAGTCCACCAAGTACTGGTGCAACAAATCAGACACACAATTATTAAGAATATGCTCTCTCAGGATTAAGTTATACAGGCTGTCATAATCAGTAACTTTACTGCCATGTAACCACCCCTCCAAGGCCTTCACTGCCTGGTCAATGAAATCAACCCAGTCTTGTGAAGACTCCTTTTTGGTCTCTCTGAACTTTATCCTGTACTGTTCAGTGGTTAAGCCATAACCATCCAGGAGTGCATTCTTAAGAACTTGGAAATTATTGGCATCATTTTCTTTCACTGTAAGGAGCCTATCCCTACCTTTTCCACTAAATGATAGCCATAGGATAGCAGCCCACTGCTTTTGAGAGACATCCTGTACAGCACAGGCCCTCTCAAGTGCAGCAAACCACTTGTTAATGTCATCCCCCTCCTTATAAGGGGGAACTATCTTGTGCAGATTCCTGGAATCATGCTCTTTTGCAGGATGACTATGGGGAATACTGCTGCTGCCACCATGGGTATCTAAAGCCAACTTCTGTCTTTCCCTCTCTATTTCTAAAGACTGTCTATCCAAATCCAGCTGTTGCTTCTTGAGCTTCAGTCTGGTTTGTTCCACTCTCAATCTATTGAGCTCCCTTTCTAACAATCTGTCATCAGGGTGGGTGGGAGGGACATTTCTAGATACAGAGGTATGATGGGAATGAACAGAAGGAGACCTGTCCCTTACAGAGGGCACCCTAACAGCTTGGCTACCAGCATAATGTGAGATCACATCATCAGTATGGTGTGATTCAACCTCTGTACCAACTATGCTAGACTGTCTAGTAATGGGCAGGCTGAGAAGTTTCTTTCCTGAACCTTTTCCTGGGGGAGTCCCTGGATCAGATTGAGAACCATTAGCTACTTTTTCTACAGATTGGGCACTTATGGCCTTATCCTGTACTCTAAGCATATTAATTAACAGTTCTAAGGAAGGATTCTTCCCTACACTCAAACCTCTCTCTATGCAGAGACTCCTTGCTCCTTTCCAGCTAAGGTGATCATATGCAAGTTTGGACAGTTCAACATTTTTCCCTGTGCCAGACATTTTTTAGAGAGAGTTAAAGTGAAAGAAAAAGAGAAAAACGTTTTCAGAACTTTTTGGAAAGACAGAAAAAACTTTTTAAACTTTTAAGAACTTTTTGAAAGTTTAGAAGTACTTTTCAGCACTTAGAAAAGAGTGAAAAGAGGAAATGCAAAACTTTTTGGCTATGTGTATATACACTGACCTTGTTTTGTATATTTTTCTCTTATGAAAAGTACAATGACAAGAGTGGTAAGTAGTCTCAAGCACTTATCCCACCACTGCACAACCAATGTAGGAGGCTGGACTGGCTTGTAGTGAGTACCAAGGGGTACTTGCACCTTGCACCAGGCCCAGTTATCCCTTATTAGTGTATAGGGTGTCTAGCAGCTTAGGCTGATAGATAATGGTAGCTTAGCAGAGCAGCTTAGGCTGAACTAGGAGACGTGTGAAGCTACTACAGTACCACTTAGTGTCTTATGCACAATATCATAAGAAAACACAATACACAGTTATACTAAAAATAAAGGTACTTTATTTTTATGACAATATGCCAAAGTATCTTAGAGTGTACCCTCAATGAGAGGATAGGAAATATACACAAGATATATATACACAATAGCAAAAATATGCAGTATATTCTTAGAAAACAGTGCAAACAATGTATTGTTACAATAGGATGCAATGGGGAAACATAGGGATAGGGGCAACACAAACCATATACTCCAAAAGTGGAATGCGAACCACGAATGGACCCCAAACCTATGTGACCTTGTAGAGGGTCGCTGGGACTATTAGAAAATAGTGAGAGTTAGAAAAATAACCCTCCCCAAGACCCTGAAAAGTGAGTGCAAAGTGCACTAAAGTTCCCCTAAGGACAAAATAGTCGTGTTAGAGGGAAAATGCAAGGAAAACACAAATCAGCAATGCAACAACGATGGATTCCTGACTGAGGGTACCTGTGGAACAAGGGGACCAAGTCCAAAAGTCACAAGCCACTCGGAGATGGGCAGATGCCCAAGAAATGCCAGCGGTTGGTGCAAAGAAGCTCTTACTAGGCTGAAGAACTGTGAATACTGCAGGAACGACAAGGGCTAGAGACTTCCCCTTTGGAGGATAGATCCCCCACGCCTTGTAGAGTCGTGCAGAAGTGTTTTCCCGCCGGATGGACGCTAACAAGCCTTGCTACACGCAAATCGTGCGTTTGAAGTTTTTGGACGCTGCTGGGGCCCAGGAGGGACCAGGAGGTCGCAAATTGGACCTGCAGAGAGAGGGGACGTCGAGCAAGACAAAGAGCCCTCACTGAAGCAGGTAGCACCCGGAGAAGTGCCAGAAATAGGCACTACGAGGATGCGTGAAACGGTGCTCGCCGAAGTTGCACAAAGGAGTCCCACGTCACCGGAGACCAACTTAGAAAGTCGTGCAATGCAGGTTAGAGTGCCGTGGACCCAGGCCTGGCTGTGCACGAAGGATTTCCGCCGGAAGTGCACAGGGGCCGGAGTAGCTTGCAAAGTCGCGGTTCCCAGCAATGCAGCCCAGCGAGGTGAGGCAAGGACTTACCTCCACCAAACTTGGGCTGAAGAGTCACTGGACTGTGGGGATCACTTGGACGGTGTCGCTGGATTCGAGGGACCTCGCTCGTCGTGCTGAGAGGAGACCCAAGGGACCGGTAATGCAGCTTTTTGGGTGCCTGCGGTTGCAGGGGGAAGATTCCGTCGACCCACGGGAGATTTCTTCGGAGCTTCTGGTGCAGAGAGGAGGCAGACTACCCCCACAGCATGCACAAGCAGGAAAACAGTCGAGAAGGCGGCAGGATCAGCGTTACAGAGTTGCAGTAGTCGTCTTTGCTACTATGTTGCAGGTTTGCAGGCTTCCAGCGCGGTCAGCGGTCGATTCCTTATCAGAAGGTGAAGAGGGAGATGCAGAGGAACTCGGCTGAGCTCATGCATTCGTTATCTGAAGTTTCCCCAGAGACAGAGACCCTAAATAGCCAGAAAAGAGGGTTTGGCTACCTAGGAGAGAGGAAAGGCTACTAACACCTGAAGGAGCCTATCAGCAGGAGTCTCTGACGTCACCTGGTGGCACTGGCCACTCAGAGCAGTCCAGTGTGCCAGCAGCACCTCTGTTTCCAAGATGGCAGAGGTCTGGAGCACACTGGAGGAGCTCTGGACACCTCCCAGGGGAGGTGCAGGTCAGGGGAGTGGTCACTCCCCTTTCCTTTGTCCAGTTTCGCACCAGAGCAGGGGCTAAGGGGTCCCTGAACCGGTGTAGACTGGCTTATGCAGAATTGGGCACCTCTGTGCCCAACAAAGCATTTCCAGAGGCTGGGGGAGGCTACTCCTCCCCTGCCTTCACACCATTTTCCAAAGGGAGAGGGTGTCACACCCTCTCTCAGAGGAAGTTCTTTGTTCTGCCATCCTGGGCCAGGCCTGGCTGGACCCCAGGAGGGCAGATGCCTGTCTGTGGGGTTGGCAGCAGCAGCAGCTGCAGAGAAACCCCAGGAAGGGCAGTCTGGCAGTACCAGGGTCTGTGCTACAGACCACTGGGATCATGGAATTGTGCCAACAATGCCAGGATGGCATAGAGGGGGCAATTCCATGATCATAGACATGTTACATGGCCATATTCGGAGTTACCATGGTGAAGCTACATATAGGTAGTGACCTATATGTAGTGCACGCGTGTAATGGTGTCCCCGCACTCACAAAGTTCAGTGAATTGGCTCTGAACAATGTGGGGGCACCTTGGCTAGTGCCAGGGTGCCCTCACACTAAGTAACTTTGCACCTAACCTTTACCAGGTAAAGGTTAGACATATAGGTGACTTATAAGTTACTTAAGTGCAGTGTAAAATGGCTGTGAAATAACGTGGACGTTATTTCACTCAGGTTGCAGTGGCAGGCCTGTGTAAGAATTGTCAGAGCTCCCTATGGGTGGCAAAAGAAATGCTGCAGCCCATAGGGATCTCCTGGAACCCCAATACCCTTGGTACCTCAGTACCATATACTAGGGAATTATAAGGGTGTTCCAGTAAGCCAATGTAAATTGGTAAAAATGGTCACTAGCCTGTCAGTGACAATTTGGAAAGAAATGAGAGAGCATAACCACTGAGGTTCTGATTAGCAGAGCCTCAGTGAGACAGTTAGTCACTACACAGGTAACACATTCAGGCACACTTATGAGCACTGGGGCCCTGGGTTACCAGGGTCCCAGTGACACATACAACTAAAACAACATATATACAGTGAAAAATGGGGGTAACATGCCAGGCAAGATGGTACTTTCCTACAATCACCTTAGCTGGAAAAGAGCAAGGAGTCTCTGCGTAGAAAGAGGTTTGAGTGTAGGGAAGAATTCTTCTTTAGAATTGTTACTTAACATGCTTAGAGAACAAGATAAGGCCATAAGTGCCCAATCTGTTGAAAAAGTAGTTGATGGTTCTCAATCTGATCCAGGGACTCCCCTAGAGAAAGATTTAGGAAGAAAACTTCCCAGCCTGCCCAGTATCAGACAGCCTAGCAGCAGCAACCTGCGCTAGCAGGCCTGAGACAGGTTTGAAAGACTACTCCAGTGGATGGCGCAAGCAGCACTGCAGGCCCACTAGTAGCATTTAGTTTACAGGCCCTGGGTATAGAGAGACCACTTTACTATGGACTTATACATAAATGAAATATGTCAATTAGGTATAAGCCAATCATTCTAAGTTTACAAGGGAGAGCACATGCACTTTAGCACTGGTTAGCAGCGGTAAAGTGGCCAGAGTCATAACGTCAACAAAAATGGTCAGAAAAATAAGGAGGAAAAGGCAAACTGTTTGGGGAATGACCCTGTAAAAGGGCCAGGTCCAACAGTTAGAATCTGAGGTGAGGGGGAGGAGAGACTTGATGAGAGTGTTGGAGAGCTGTTCCTCTGTGATCCAGTTCTATTTTCTGTGTGAGGCTCAGAGTGTGTGGAGGTGGATGGTCAATGAGGTGATGGTGAAATGGATGCAGTGGTGGTCAGTCCAGTGATGTGTGGAGGTGTTGTTGATGGTGATGTTGTTGCTGGTGGAAAAGATGGCATCTATTGTGTGTCCTGTGACGTGTGTTGGCAATGTGACCAGTTGCTTTAGTCCTATTGTGGCGAGGTTGTTGAGCAGAGAATCGGTGTTGGTGTCGTCGCTGCTGTCAATGTGTTAGTTTAGGTTACCGTGGAGGAAGTAGGTCGAGGAGGCGAGAGCGTGAGGAGAAATTATGATGACGATGGACTCGCTGAAGATTGGACGGGGGCTGGTGGTCTGTAGATGAGGGTGCTGCGGAAGGTTGACTTGAGTGTGGCATGTATCTGGAATTGGAGGTGTTCCATGAGGAGAGAGTGTTCTTCTGCATTGGTTGTCAAGCAGAGGGAGGATTTGTGTACGATGGCCAGGCCGCCACCTGGGCAAGAAGGCCAGTCTTTGTGGAGCAGTTTGTAGTCACTGGGGATGGCGATGTCCATTGCAGATGCTGGGTTTGTCCAAGTTTCAGTGAGAAAGGTGATGTCCGGGTGTAGGGGGCTGGCCTGGCTTATAGTGGGTACCTGATGGTACTTACACCTTGTGGCAGGTCCAGTCATCCCTTATTAGTAGATTAGTAGTGTTCTAGCAGCTTAGGCTGATAGAGGTAGCCATAGCATAGCAGCTTAGGCTGAACTAGGAGACATGCAAAACTCCTACTATACCACTTATATCATATAGGTACTATATCATAAGAAAGACAATACTCTGAGTTACTAAAAATAAAGGTACTTAATTTTAGTGACAATGTGCCAAAAATATCTCAGAGGATATACTCCCTTAGTCCCCTACAAACCAAAATCAGATAAGTGAAACAGTCAGAAAGTAGTACAAACACTGTAGAATACAATAGGATGCAATAGGCCTAGGGGCAACACAAACCATATACTAAGAAAGTGGAATGTGAACCACTAATGGACCCCTAGGCTAGTGTAGTGTGTAGAGGGTCACTGGGAGTGTAAGAAAACACTAAGGGTGTCCACAATACCCCACCCCAAGACCCTAGAAAGTAGGAGTAAAGTACTACTATTTCCCCAGAAACACAATAAAGTTGTGATAAAGGATTTTGCAACGCAAAGCACTGAAGATGGATTCCTGGACCTGTGGACCTGTAAAGCAAGGGGATCAAGTCCAAGAGTTGCGAAAGTGTCCGGGGGGGCAGGAGCCCACGAAACCCCAGGTGAACGTGCCTCCGGATAGAACAAGCTGAAGATTCTGCAACAACGAAAGGTGCTACGAACCTCTCCTTCCTGCAGAAGATATCCCACGGAGTGCTGGAGGATGCAAGGCTGTTTCCTTGGCAAAATACTGCAAACAAGCCTTGCTAGCTGCAAGAGTCGTGGTTGAAGAAAAAGGGTGCTGCCCGGGCCCAGGAAGGACCAGGATGTCGCCACTTGGAAGAGGAGACAGAGGGGGCCCTCAGCAATGTAGGGAGCCCACACACAAGAAGGTAGCACCCACAGCAGCACTTGAACATGGGTTCAAGAAGTCTGAACATGGTGATTGCCTCAACACTGCAAAACAGGGTCCCACGAAGCCGGAGATCAACTCAGGGAGCTGAGCATCGCAGGACAGAGTGCTGGGGACCTAGGCTTGGCTGTGCATGAAGGATTTTTGGAAATGTGCACAGAAGCCCTTGTAGCTGCAGTTCACGCGGTGCACAGGATTACTGTCTGGAGAGGTGAGGCAAGGACTTACCTCCTCCAAATTTGGACAGTTGGACCACTGGACAGTCTGGGTCACTTGCGTCCACCACCTGTGTTCCAGCGGCCATGCTCGTCAGGATGAGAGGGGTCCGAGAGTAACGGTGACACTGAAGTTTGGTGCCTGCTGGAGCAGGGGGAAGATTTCTTCGTGGTTTCCAGTGCAGGATGAAGGCAGGCAGCCTCCAAAGCATGCACCACCAGGAAACAGTCGAGAAAGCCGGCAGGATTAGGTGCTACAATGTCGCTGGTAGTCTTCTTGCTACTTTGTTGCAGTTTTGCAGGCATTCTGGAGCAGTCAGCGGTCGATCCTTGGCAGAAGTCTAAGAGAGAGGTGCAGAGGAACTCTGGTTAATTCTTGCAAATCGTTATCTGAGGAAAAGCCCACAGGAGAGACCCTAAATAGCCCTCACAGGAGGATTGGCCACCTAGTGAGGTAAGTCACCTGCTGGCACTGGCCACTCAGAGGCCTCCACTGTGCCCTCACACCTCTGGATCCAAGATGCCAGAGGTCTGGGACACACTGGAGGAGCTCTGGGCATGGGGTGGTGATGGACAGGGGTGTGGTCACTCCCCTTTCCATTGTCCAGTTTCATGCCAGAGCAGGAAATGGAGGTTCCCTGAACCGGTGTAGACTGGCTTATGCAAGGAGGGCACCATCTGTGCCCTTCAAAGCATTTCCAGAGGCTGGGAGAGGCTACCCCTCCCCAGCCTTTAACACCTATTTCCAAAGGGAGAAGGTGTGACACCCTCTCTCAGAGGAAATTCTTTGTTCTGCCTTCCTGGGACCTGGCTGCCCAGACCCCAGGAGGGCAGAACCCTGTCTGTGGGGTGGCAGCAGCGGTAGCTGCAGAGAAAAACCCAGAGAGCTGGTTTGGCAGTACCCAGGGTCCATAGTGGAGCCCCGGGGATACATGGAATTGGCACCCCAATACCAGAGTTGGCATGGGGGGACAATTCCATGATCTTCGACATGTTACAAGGCCATATTCGGAGTTACCATTGAGAAGCTACATATGGGTATTGACCAATATGTAGTGCACACGTGTAATGGTGTCCCCACACTCACAAAGTCTGGGGAAATGGCCCTGAACTATGTGAGGGCACCTTTGCTAGTGCAAGGGTGCCCTCACACTTAGTAACTTTGCACCTAACCTTCAGCAAGTGAAGGTTAGACATGTAGGTGACTTATAAGTTACTTAATGTAGGAGGCTGGACTGGCTTGTAGTGAGTACCAAGGGGTACTTACACCTTGCACCAGGCCCAGGTATCCCTTATTAGTGTATAGGGTGTCTAGCAGCTTAGGCTGATAGATAATGGTAGCTTAGCAGAGCAGCTTAGGCTGAACTAGGAGACGTGTGAAGCTACTACAGTACCACAAATGCATATGCACAATATCATAAGAAAACACAATACACAGTTATACTAAAAATAAAGGTACTTTATTTTTATGACAATATGCCAAAAGTATCTCAGTGAGTACCCTCAGTATGAGGATAAGAAATATACACAAGATATATGTACACAATACCAAAAATATGCAGTATAGTCTTAGAAAACAGTGCAAACAGTGTAAAATTACAATAGGATGCAATGGAAGCACATAGGGATCGGGGCAACACAAACCATATACTCCAAAAGTGGAATGCGAACCACGAATGGACCCCAAACCTATGTGACCTTGTAGAGGGTCGCTTTGACTATTAGAAAATAGCAAGGGTTAGAAAAATAACCCTCCCCAAGACCCTGAAAAGTGAGTGCAAAGTGCACTAAAGTTCCCCTAAAGACACAGAAGTCGTGATAGAGGAATAATGCAAGAAAAACACAACCCAGCAATGCAACAACAATGGATTTCCAGTCGAGGGTACCTGTGGAACAAGGGGACCGAGTCCAAAAGTCACAAGCAAGTCGGAGCTGGGCAGATGCCCAAGAAATGCCAGCTGTTGGTGCAAAGGAGCTTCTACTGGACTGAAGAAGCTAGGAATTCTGCAGGAACGACAAGGGCTAGAGGCTTCCCCTTTGGAGGATGGATCTCCCACGCCGTGTAGAGTCGTGCAGAAGTGTTTTCCTGCCGGGTGGATGCCAACAAGCCTTGCAAGCTGCAAGTCATGCGGTTAGCGTTTTTGGATGCTGCTGTGGCCCAGGATGGACCAGGATGTCGCCAATTTCGTCTGGGGACAGAGGGGATGCCGAGCAAGCCAAGGAGCCCTCTCAGAAGCAGGCAGCACCTGCAGAAGTGCCAGAATAGGCACTACAAAGTAAAGTGAAACGGTGCTCGCCTGAAGTTACACAAAGGAGTCCCACGTCGCCGGAGACCAACTTAGAAAGTCGTGCAATGCATGTTAGAGTGCCGTGGACCCAGGCTTGGGTGTGCACAAAGGATTTCTGCCGGAAGTGCACGGAAGCTGGAAAAGTTGCAAAAGTCGTGAAAACCAACAATGCAGTCTGGCGTGGGGAGGCAAGGACTTACCTCCACCAAACTTGGACTGAAGAGTCACTAGACCGTGGGGGTCACTTGGACAGTCTTGCTGGATTCAAGGGACCTCGCTCGTCGTCGTGAGAGGAGACCCAAGGGACCGTGATGCAGCTTTTTGGTGCCTGCGTTAGCAGGGGGAAGATTCCGTCGACCCACGGGAGATTTCTTCGCAGCTTCTGATGCAGAGAGGAGGCAGACTACCCCCACAGGATGCACCACCAAGAAAAACAGTCGAGAAGGCAGCAGGAGCGGCGTTACAATGTTGCAGTAGTCGTCTTAGCTACTTTGTTGCAGTTTTGCAGGCTTCCAGCGCGGTCAGCAGTCGATTTCTTGGCAGAAGGTGAAGAGGGAGATGCAGAGGAACTCTGATGAGCTCTTGCATTCGTTATCTGAGGAATCCCCAAAGAAAGAGACCCTAAATAGCCAGAAAAGAGGGTTTGACTACTTAGGAGAGAGGATAGGCTACCAACACCTAAAGGAGCCTATCAGAAGGAGTCTCTGACGTCAGCTGTGGGCACTGGCCACTCAGAGCAGTCCAGTGTGCCAGCAGCACCTCTGTTTCCAAGATGGCAGAGGTCTGGAGCACACTGGAGGAGCTCTGGGCACCTCCCAGGGGAGGTGCAGGTCAGGGGAGTGGTCACTCCCCTTTCCTTTGTCCAGTTTCGCGCCCAGGCAGGGCTGAGGGGTCCCTGAACCGGTGTAGACTGGCTTATGCAGAATTGGGCACATATGTGCCCAACAAAGCATTTCCAGAGGCTGGGGGAGGCTACTCCTCCCCTGCCTTCACACCATTTTCCAAAGGGAGAGGGTGTAACACCCCCTCTCTGAGGAAATCCTTTGTTCTGCCATCCTGGGCCACGCCTGGCTGGACCCCAGGAGGGCAGAAGCCTGTCTGTGGGGTTGGCAGCAGCAGCAGCTGCAGTGTAACCACAGAAAAGGCAGTTTGCCAGTACCAGGGTCTGTGCTGCAGACCACTGGGAGCATGGAATTGTGCCAACTATGCCAGGATGGTATAGAGGGGGCAATTCCATGATCTTAGACATGTTACATGGCCATATTCGGAGTTACCATTGTGAAGCTACACATAGGTAGTGACCTATGTGTAGTGCACGCATGTAATGGTGTACCCGCACTCACAAAGTCGGGGAATTTGCCCTGAACAATGTGGGGGCACCTTGGCTAGTGCCAGGGTGCCCACACACTAAGTAACTTTGCACCTAACCTTTACCAGGTAAAGGATAGACATATAGGTGACTTATAAGTTACTTAAGTGCAGTGAAAATGGCTGTGAAATAATGTGGGCATTATTTCACTCAGGCTGCAGTGGCAGGCCTGTGTAAGAATTGTCAGAGCTCCCTATGGGTGGCAAAAGAAATGCTGCAGCCCATAGGGATCTCCTGGAACCCCAATACCCTGGGTACCTCAGTACCATATACTAGGGAATTATAAGGTTGTTCCAGTAAGCCAATGTGAATTGGTAAAATTAGTCACTAGCCTGTTAGTGACAATTTGAAAGTAATGAGAGAGCATAACCACTGAGGTTCTGGTTAGCAGATCCTCAGTGAGACAGTTAGTCACTACACAGGTAACACAGTCAGGCACACTTATGAGCACTGGGGCCCTGTGTTGCAGGGTCCCAGTGACACATACAACTAAAACAACATATATACAGTGAAAAATGGGGGTAACATGCCAGGCAAGATGGTACTTTCCTACACAACCCCCCCCAAACGAAGGACAATAAGATTAGTCATTTCCTGATGGGTCTTCATTGTCTAAGAGGAAATATCTGGAGAGTCCATCTGCATTGGAGTGGGTACTCCCAGGTCTATGTTCCACTGTATAGTCCATTCCCTGTAGAGATATGGACCACCTCAACAATTTAGGATTTTCACCTTTCATTTGTTTTAGCCAAAGTAGAGGTTTGTGGTCTGTTTGAACAATGAAGTGAGTGCCAAACAGGTATGGCCTCAACTTCTTCAAAGCCCAGACCACAGCAAAGGCCTCCCTCTCAATGGCAGACCAACGCTTTTCTCTAGGGGTCAACCTCCTACTAATAAAAGCAACAGGTTGATCCTGGCCCTCAGAATTTAGTTGTGATAGGACTGCCCCTACTCCTAATTCAGATGCATCAGTTTGGACATGGAATTTTTTAGAGTAACAAGGGCTTTTCAGGACAGGTGCAGAGCACATGGCCTGCTTCAGCTCCTCAAAAGCTTTCTGACAGTTTGCTGTCCACAATACCTTTTTAGGCATTCTTTTGGAAGTGAGGTCATTAAGAGGGGCTGCAATGGAGCCATAGTTCTTGATGAACCTCCTGTAATACCCAGTGAGGCCTAAAAAGGCTCTCACCTGAGTCTGTGTAGTAGGGGGAGTCCAATCCATAATTGTCTGGATCTTCCCCTGAAGTGGTGCAATCTGTTCTCCACCAACCAGGTGTCCCAGATAAACCACCTTCCCCTGCCCTATCTGGCACTTTGAAGCCTTGATAGTGAGGCCTGCCTTTTGCAGGGCCTCCAAAACTTTCCATAGGTGGACCAGGTGATCATCCCAGCTGGAGCTAAAGACAGCTATATCGTCCAGATATGCTGCACTGAAGGCTTCCAGCCCTTGCAGGACTGTATTCACCAACCTCTGAAAAGTGGCAGGTGCATTTTTCAAACCAAAAGGCATTACAGTGAACTGGTAATGTCCTCCAATGGTAGAAAATGCAGTTTTTGCTTTAGCATCTTCTGATAATTTGATCTGCCAATACCCTGCAGTCAAATCAAAAGTGCTTAGATACTTGGCAGATGCCAGTGTATCTATGAGCTCATCTGTCCTGGGTATAGGGTGAGCATCAGTTTTGGTTACCTGGTTAAGCCCTCTGTAGTCAACACAAAACCGCATTTCCTTCTTTCCATCTTTGGAATGGGGTTTTGGTACCAGTACCACAGGAGAAGCCCATGGACTGTCAGAGTGCTCAACCACTCCTAGTTCCAACATTTTCTGAGCTTCTTGTTTTATGCAGTCTCTGACATGGTCAGGCTGCCTATAGATCTTACTTTTGACAGGCAAGCTGTCTCCAGTATCTATTGTGTGCTCACACCAAGAAGTGGTACCTGGCACAGTAGAGAAGAGTTCTGAAAATTGTCCTAGGAGATTTATGCAATGGTCTTTCTGCTCAGCAGTAAGACAATCAGCCAAAACTACACCTTCCACAAGAGCATCTTGTTCTGTGGAAGAGAAGAGATCAGGTAGAGGATCACTGTCTTCTTCCTGTCCCTCATCAGTTGCCATGAGCAGGGTGAGATCAGCCCTGTCATAGTAGGGTTTCAGGCGGTTGACATGGAGCACCCTAAAGGGACTCCTGGCAGTGCCTAAGTCAACCAAGTAGGTGACTTCACCCTTCTTTTCAACAATTGTGTGGGGTCCACTCCATTTATCTTGGAGTGCTCTTGGGGCCACAGGCTCCAAAACCCACACTTTCTGCCCTGGTTGGTACTGAACCAAAACAGCCTTCTGATCATGCCATTGCTTCTGGAGCTCTTGGCTGGCCTGAAGGTTTTTACTGGCCTTTTTCATGTACTCAGCCATCCTTGATCTGAGGCCAAGTACATAATCTACAATATCCTGCTTAGGAGCCTTTAAAGGTTGTTCCCAACCCTCCTTTACAAGTGTGAGTGGACCCCTAACAGGGTGTCCAAAAAGAAGTTCAAAGGGGCTGAAGCCCACTCCTTTCTGGGGTACCTCCCTGTAGGCAAAAAGGAGGCATGGTAGAAGGATATCCCATCTCCTGCGGAGTTTTTCAGGGAGTCCCATAATCATGCCTTTGAGAGTTTTATTAAATCTCTCCACCAGTCCATTTGTTTGTGGATGATAGGGTGTTGTGAACTTGTAAGTTACACCACACTCCTTCCACATGGCCTTTAAGTATGCAGACATGAAATTGCATCCTCTGTCTGATACTACTTCCTTTGGGAAGCCCACCCTGGAAAGTATTCCCAGGAGGGCCTTTGCCACTGCAGGAGCTGTAGTGGTCCTTAAAGGAATAGCTTCAGGATATCTTGTGGCATGGTCCACTACCACCAAGATAAACCTATTGCCTGAAGCAGTAGGAGGGTCAAGGGGGCCAACTATGTCAACCCCTACCCTTTCAAAGGGAACCCCAACCACAGGCAGTGGGATAAGGGGTGCCTTTGGAGTGCCACCTGTCTTGCCACTGGCTTGACAGGTTTCACAGGACTTACAAAATTCCTTTGTGTCCTCAGACATCCTAGGCCAATGAAACAATGGTACCAATCTGTCCCAAGTTTTCATTTGACCCAGGTGCCCAGCTAAGGGAATGTCATGTGCCAGTGTTAGGAGGAACTTTCTGTACTCCTGAGGAATCACTAATCTCCTGGCAGCTCCAGGTTTAGGATCCCTATGCTCAGTGTACAAGAGGTTGTCCTCCCAGTAAACTCTGTGAGAGTCACTGACATCCCCATTAGCCTGTTTGACAGCTTGCTGTCTGAGACCCTCTAATGTGGGACAGGTTTGCTGTGCCACACTCAGCTCCTCTCTGGCAGGCCCCCCTTCACCCAAAAGCTCAGCAGTGTCTGCTTCCAGCTCCTCTGGTGTAGGTTCTGCACAGGGAGGGAATTCTTCTTCCTCAGAAGTAGAATCCACTGTAGAGGGAGGGATAGTAGGAAGTGGTTTGCTTCTACTAGCCCTAGCTTTAGGGAGCACTTGGTCCATTGTTCCAGGATCCAAGCTTCCCTGTCCTTTTTGCTTTTTGGCCTGAGCCCTTGTCAAAGCAAAAATATGCCCTGGGATGCCCAGCATTGCTGCATGGGCCTCCAACTCCACATCTGACCAAGCTGATGTCTCCAAATCATTCCCTAATAGACAGTCTACAGGTAAATCTGAAGCTACCACAACTTTCTTTGGACCAGTTACCCCCCCCCAGTTGAGATTTACAACAGCCATGGGGTGGCTTTGTGTTATGTTGTGAGCATCGGTTACTTGGTACTGGTGTCCAAGTATGTGTTGTTCAGGGTGCACCAGTTTCTCAATCACCATTGTGACACTGGCACCTGTGTCCCTGTAGGCCTGGACCTCAACACCATTTATTAGGGTTAGTTGCTTGTACTTCTCCAAGTTATGGGGGCAAGCAACCAAAGTGGCTAAATCAATAGCCCCTTCAGAGACTAAAGTAGCCTCTGTGGTCTCCCTAATCAGACCAACCCCAACTAAATTACCAAAAGTGAGCCCAGCTACTCCCTTGGATTGGCTATTAGTAGGTTTGCTCCCACCACCACTGCTATTAGTAGGGACACTAGGTGTAGCAGTAGGGGTTGTAGTGGTAGGAGCTGTGGTGCCTTTCTTTGGACAACTGGGATCTGTTGTCCAATGGCCTTTTATCTTACATAAATAGCACCATGGTTTCTTTTCCTTGTTCTGATTAAAGGAGGATTTGGGCCCACCACCCCCACCAGAGTGTTTTTGTGGGCCTGATGAAGACTCATTTTTAGATTTGTCCCCACCCTTGTCTGAAGACTTACCATCCTTCTTTTTGTTGCCATCTTTGTCACCCCCTGTATGAACTTTTCTGTTCACTCTTGTTCTGACCCATTTGTCTGCCTTCTTTCCCAATTCTTGGGGAGAGGTCAGATCAGAGTCCACCAAGTACTGGTGCAACAAATCAGACACACAATTATTAAGAATATGCTCTCTCAGGATTAAGTTATACAGGCTGTCATAATCAGTAACTTTACTGCCATGTAACCACCCCTCCAAGGCCTTCACTGCCTGGTCAATGAAATCAACCCAGTCTTGTGAAGACTCCTTTTTGGTCTCTCTGAACTTTATCCTGTACTGTTCAGTGGTTAAGCCATAACCATCCAGGAGTGCATTCTTAAGAACTTGGAAATTATTGGCATCATTTTCTTTCACTGTAAGGAGCCTATCCCTACCTTTTCCACTAAATGATAGCCATAGGATAGCAGCCCACTGCTTTTGAGAGACATCCTGTACAGCACAGGCCCTCTCAAGTGCAGCAAACCACTTGTTAATGTCATCCCCCTCCTTATAAGGGGGAACTATCTTGTGCAGATTCCTGGAATCATGCTCTTTTGCAGGATGACTATGGGGAATACTGCTGCTGCCACCATGGGTATCTAAAGCCAACTTCTGTCTTTCCCTCTCTATTTCTAAAGACTGTCTATCCAAATCCAGATGTTGCTTCTTGAGCTTCAGTCTGGTTTGTTCCACTCTCAATCTATTGAGCTCCCTTTCTAACAATCTGTCATCAGGGTGGGTGGGAGGGACATTTCTAGATACAGAGGTATGATGGGAATGAACAGAAGGAGACCTGTCCCTTACATAGGGCACCCTAACAGCTTGGCTACCAGCATAATGTGAGATCACATCATCAGTATGGTGTGATTCAACCTCTGTACCAACTATGCTAGACTGTCTAGTAATGGGCAGGCTGAGAAGTTTCTTTCCTGAACCTTTTCCTGGGGGAGTCCCTGGATCAGATTGAGAACCATTAGCTACTTTTTCTACAGATTGGGCACTTATGGCCTTATCCTGTACTCTAAGCATATTAATTAACAGTTCTAAGGAAGGATTCTTCCCTACACTCAAACCTCTCTCTATGCAGAGACTCCTTGCTCCTTTCCAGCTAAGGTGATCATATGCAAGTTTGGACAGTTCAACATTTTTCCCTGTGCCAGACATTTTTTAGAGAGAGTTAAAGTGAAAGAAAAAGAGAAAAACGTTTTCAGAACTTTTTGGAAAGACAGAAAAAACTTTTTAAACTTTTAAGAACTTTTTGAAAGTTTAGAAGTACTTTTCAGCACTTAGAAAAGAGTGAAAAGAGGAAATGCAAAACTTTTTGGCTATGTGTATATACACTGACCTTGTTTTGTATATTTTTCTCTTATGAAAAGTACAATGACAAGAGTGGTAAGTAGTCTCAAGCACTTATCCCACCACTGCACAACCAATGTAGGAGGCTGGACTGGCTTGTAGTGAGTACCAAGGGGTACTTGCACCTTGCACCAGGCCCAGTTATCCCTTATTAGTGTATAGGGTGTCTAGCAGCTTAGGCTGATAGATAATGGTAGCTTAGCAGAGCAGCTTAGGCTGAACTAGGAGACGTGTGAAGCTACTACAGTACCACTTAGTGTCTTATGCACAATATCATAAGAAAACACAATACACAGTTATACTAAAAATAAAGGTACTTTATTTTTATGACAATATGCCAAAGTATCTTAGAGTGTACCCTCAGTGAGAGGATAGGAAATATACACAAGATATATATACACAATAGCAAAAATATGCAGTATAGTCTTAGAAAACAGTGCAAACAATGTATTGTTACAATAGGATGCAATGGGGAAACATAGGGATAGGGGCAACACAAACCATATACTCCAAAAGTGGAATGCGAACCACGAATGGACCCCAAACCTATGTGACCTTGTAGAGGGTCGCTGGGACTATTAGAAAATAGTGAGAGTTAGAAAAATAACCCTCCCCAAGACCCTGAAAAGTGAGTGCAAAGTGCACTAAAGTTCCCCTAAGGACAAAATAGTCGTGTTAGAGGGAAAATGCAAGGAAAACACAAATCAGCAATGCAACAACGATGGATTCCTGACTGAGGGTACCTGTGGAACAAGGGGACCAAGTCCAAAAGTCACAAGCCACTCGGAGATGGGCAGATGCCCAAGAAATGCCAGCGGTTGGTGCAAAGAAGCTCTTACTAGGCTGAAGAACTGTGAATACTGCAGGAACGACAAGGGCTAGAGACTTCCCCTTTGGAGGATAGATCCCCCACGCCTTGGAGAGTTGTGCAGAAGTGTTTTCCCGCCGGATGAACGCCAACAAGCCTTGCTACACGCAAATCGTGCGTTTGACGTTTTTGGACGCTGCTGGGGCCCAGGAGGGACCAGGAGGTGGCAAATTGGACCTGCAGAGAGAGGGGACGTCGAGCAAGACAAAGAGCCCTCACTGAAGCAGGTAGCACCCGGAGAAGTGCCAGAAACAGGCACTACGAGGATGCGTGAAACGGTGCTCGCCGAAGTTGCACAAAGGAGTCCCACGTCACCGGAGACCAACTTAGAAAGTCGTGCAATGCAGGTTAGAGTGCCGTGGACCCAGGCTTGGCTGTGCACGAAGGATTTCTGCCGGAAGTGCACAGGGGCCGGAGTAGCTTGCAAAGTCGCGGTTCCCAGCAATGCAGCCCAGCGAGGTGAGGCAAGGACTTACCTCCACCAAACTTGGGCTGAAGAGTCACTGGACTGTGGGAGTCACTTGGACGGTGTCGCTGGATTCGAGGGACCTCGCTCGTCGTGCTGAGAGGAGACCCAAGGGACCGGTAATGCAGCTTTTTGGGTGCCTGCGGTTGCAGGGGGAAGATTCCGTCGACCCACGGGAGATTTCTTCGGAGCTTCTGGTGCAGAGAGGAGGCAGACTACCCCCACAGCATGCACAAGCAGGAAAACAGTCGAGAAGGCGGCAGGATCAGCGTTACAGAGTTGCAGTAGTCGTCTTTGCTACTATGTTGCAGGTTTGCAGGCTTCCAGCGCGGTCAGCGGTCGATTCCTTATCAGAAGGTGAAGAGGGAGATGCAGAGGAACTCGGCTGAGCTCATGCATTCGTTATCTGAAGTTTCCCCAGAGACAGAGACCCTAAATAGCCAGAAAAGAGGGTTTGGCTACCTAGGAGAGAGGAAAGGCTACTAACACCTGAAGGAGCCTATCAGCAGGAGTCTCTGACGTCACCTGGTGGCACTGGCCACTCAGAGCAGTCCAGTGTGCCAGCAGCACCTCTGTTTCCAAGATGGCAGAGGTCTGGAGCACACTGGAGGAGCTCTGGACACCTCCCAGGGGAGGTGCAGGTCAGGGGAGTGGTCACTCCCCTTTCCTTTGTCCAGTTTCGCACCAGAGCAGGGGCTAAGGGGTCCCTGAACCGGTGTAGACTGGCTTATGCAGAATTGGGCACATCTGTGCCCAACAAAGCATTTCCAGAGTCTGGGGGAGGCTACTCCTCCCCTGCCTTCACACCATTTTCCAAAGGGAGAGGGTGTCACATCCTCTCTCAGAGGAAGTTCTTTGTTCTGCCATCCTGGGCCAGGCCTGGCTGGACCCCAGGAGGGCAGCTGCCTGTCTGAGGGGTTGGCAGCAGCAGCAGCTGCAGAGAAACCCCAGGAAGGGCAGTCTGGCAGTACCAGGGTCTGTGCTACAGACCACTGGGATCATGGAATTGTGCCAACAATGCCAGGATGGCATAGAGGGGGCAATTCCATGATCATAGACATGTTACATGGCCATATTCGGAGTTACCATGGTGAAGCTACATATAGGTAGTGACCTATATGTAGTGCACGCGTGTAATGGTGTCCCCGCACTCACAAAGTTCAGTGAATTGGCTCTGAACAATGTGGGGGCACCTTGGCTAGTGCCAGGGTGCCCTCACACTAAGTAACTTTGCACCTAACCTTTACCAGGTAAAGGTTAGACATATAGGTGACTTATAAGTTACTTAAGTGCAGTGTAAAATGGCTGTGAAATAACGTGGACGTTATTTCACTCAGGTTGCAGTGGCAGGCCTGTGTAAGAATTGTCAGAGCTCCCTATGGGTGGCAAAAGAAATGCTGCAGCCCATAGGGATCTCCTGGAACCCCAATACCCTTGGTACCTCAGTACCATATACTAGGGAATTATAAGGGTGTTCCAGTAAGCCAATGTAAATTGGTAAAAATGGTCACTAGCCTGTCAGTGACAATTTGGAAAGAAATGAGAGAGCATAACCACTGAGGTTCTGATTAGCAGAGCCTCAGTGAGACAGTTAGTCACTACACAGGTAACACATTCAGGCACACTTATGAGCACTGGGGCCCTGGGTTACCAGGGTCCCAGTGACACATACAACTAAAACAACATATATACAGTGAAAAATGGGGGTAACATGCCAGGCAAGATGGTACTTTCCTACAATCACCTTAGCTGGAAAAGAGCAAGGAGTCTCTGCGTAGAAAGAGGTTTGAGTGTAGGGAAGAATTCTTCTTTAGAATTGTTACTTAACATGCTTAGAGAACAAGATAAGGCCATAAGTGCCCAATCTGTTGAAAAAGTAGTTGATGGTTCTCAATCTGATCCAGGGACTCCCCTAGAGAAAGATTTAGGAAGAAAACTTCCCAGCCTGCCCAGTATCAGACAGCCTAGCAGCAGCAACCTGCGCTAGCAGGCCTGAGACAGGTTTGAAAGACTACTCCAGTGGATGGCGCAAGCAGCACTGCAGGCCCACTAGTAGCATTTAGTTTACAGGCCCTGGGTATAGAGAGACCACTTTACTATGGACTTATACATAAATGAAATATGTCAATTAGGTATAAGCCAATCATTCTAAGTTTACAAGGGAGAGCACATGCACTTTAGCACTGGTTAGCAGCGGTAAAGTGGCCAGAGTCATAACGTCAACAAAAATGGTCAGAAAAATAAGGAGGAAAAGGCAAACTGTTTGGGGAATGACCCTGTAAAAGGGCCAGGTCCAACAGTTAGAATCTGAGGTGAGGGGGAGGAGAGACTTGATGAGAGTGTTGGAGAGCTGTTCCTCTGTGATCCAGTTCTATTTTCTGTGTGAGGCTCAGAGTGTGTGGAGGTGGATGGTCAATGAGGTGATGGTGAAATGGATGCAGTGGTGGTCAGTCCAGTGATGTGTGGAGGTGTTGTTGATGGTGATGTTGTTGCTGGTGGAAAAGATGGCATCTATTGTGTGTCCTGTGACGTGTGTTGGCAATGTGACCAGTTGCTTTAGTCCTATTGTGGCGAGGTTGTTGAGCAGAGAATCGGTGTTTGTGTCGTCGCTGCTGTCAATGTGTTAGTTTAGGTTACCGTGGAGGAAGTAGGTCGAGGAGGCGAGAGCGTGAGGAGAAATTATGATGACGATGGACTCGCTGAAGATTGGACGGGGGCTGGTGGTCTGTAGATGAGGGTGCTGCGGAAGGTTGACTTGAGTGTGGCATGTATCTGGAATTGGAGGTGTTCCATGAGGAGAGAGTGTTCTTCTGCATTGGTTGTCAAGCAGAGGGAGGATTTGTGTACGATGGCCAGGCCGCCACCTGGGCAAGAAGGCCAGTCTTTGTGGAGCAGTTTGTAGTCACTGGGGATGGCGATGTCCATTGCAGATGCTGGGTTTGTCCAAGTTTCAGTGAGAAAGGTGATGTCCGGGTGTAGGGGGCTGGCCTGGCTTATAGTGGGTACCTGATGGTACTTACACCTTGTGGCAGGTCCAGTCATCCCTTATTAGTAGATTAGTAGTGTTCTAGCAGCTTAGGCTGATAGAGGTAGCCATAGCATAGCAGCTTAGGCTGAACTAGGAGACATGCAAAACTCCTACTATACCACTTATATCATATAGGTACTATATCATAAGAAAGACAATACTCTGAGTTACTAAAAATAAAGGTACTTAATTTTAGTGACAATGTGCCAAAAATATCTCAGAGGATATACTCCCTTAGTCCCCTACAAACCAAAATCAGATAAGTGAAACAGTCAGAAAGTAGTACAAACACTGTAGAATACAATAGGATGCAATAGGCCTAGGGGCAACACAAACCATATACTAAGAAAGTGGAATGTGAACCACTAATGGACCCCTAGGCTAGTGTAGTGTGTAGAGGGTCACTGGGAGTGTAAGAAAACACTAAGGGTGTCCACAATACCCCACCCCAAGACCCTAGAAAGTAGGAGTAAAGTACTACTATTTCCCCAGAAACACAATAAAGTTGTGATAAAGGATTTTGCAACGCAAAGCACTGAAGATGGATTCCTGGACCTGTGGACCTGTAAAGCAAGGGGATCAAGTCCAAGAGTTGCGAAAGTGTCCGGGGGGGCAGGAGCCCACGAAACCCCAGGTGAACGTGCCTCCGGATAGAACAAGCTGAAGATTCTGCAACAACGAAAGGTGCTACGAACCTCTCCTTCCTGCAGAAGATATCCCACGGAGTGCTGGAGGATGCAAGGCTGTTTCCTTGGCAAAATACTGCAAACAAGCCTTGCTAGCTGCAAGAGTCGTGGTTGAAGAAAAAGGGTGCTGCCCGGGCCCAGGAAGGACCAGGATGTCGCCACTTGGAAGAGGAGACAGAGGGGGCCCTCAGCAATGTAGGGAGCCCACACACAAGAAGGTAGCACCCACAGCAGCACTTGAACATGGGTTCAAGAAGTCTGAACATGGTGATTGCCTCAACACTGCAAAACAGGGTCCCACGAAGCCGGAGATCAACTCAGGGAGCTGAGCATCGCAGGACAGAGTGCTGGGGACCTAGGCTTGGCTGTGCATGAAGGATTTTTGGAAATGTGCACAGAAGCCCTTGTAGCTGCAGTTCACGCGGTGCACAGGATTACTGTCTGGAGAGGTGAGGCAAGGACTTACCTCCTCCAAATTTGGACAGTTGGACCACTGGACAGTCTGGGTCACTTGCGTCCACCACCTGTGTTCCAGCGGCCATGCTCGTCAGGATGAGAGGGGTCCGAGAGTAACGGTGACACTGAAGTTTGGTGCCTGCTGGAGCAGGGGGAAGATTTCTTCGTGGTTTCCAGTGCAGGATGAAGGCAGGCAGCCTCCAAAGCATGCACCACCAGGAAACAGTCGAGAAAGCCGGCAGGATTAGGTGCTACAATGTCGCTGGTAGTCTTCTTGCTACTTTGTTGCAGTTTTGCAGGCATTCTGGAGCAGTCAGCGGTCGATCCTTGGCAGAAGTCTAAGAGAGAGGTGCAGAGGAACTCTGGTTAATTCTTGCAAATCGTTATCTGAGGAAAAGCCCACAGGAGAGACCCTAAATAGCCCTCACAGGAGGATTGGCCACCTAGTGAGGTAAGTCACCTGCTGGCACTGGCCACTCAGAGGCCTCCACTGTGCCCTCACACCTCTGGATCCAAGATGCCAGAGGTCTGGGACACACTGGAGGAGCTCTGGGCATGGGGTGGTGATGGACAGGGGTGTGGTCACTCCCCTTTCCATTGTCCAGTTTCATGCCAGAGCAGGAAATGGAGGTTCCCTGAACCGGTGTAGACTGGCTTATGCAAGGAGGGCACCATCTGTGCCCTTCAAAGCATTTCCAGAGGCTGGGAGAGGCTACCCCTCCCCAGCCTTTAACACCTATTTCCAAAGGGAGAAGGTGTGACACCCTCTCTCAGAGGAAATTCTTTGTTCTGCCTTCCTGGGACCTGGCTGCCCAGACCCCAGGAGGGCAGAACCCTGTCTGTGGGGTGGCAGCAGCGGTAGCTGCAGAGAAAAACCCAGAGAGCTGGTTTGGCAGTACCCAGGGTCCATAGTGGAGCCCCGGGGATACATGGAATTGGCACCCCAATACCAGAGTTGGCATGGGGGGACAATTCCATGATCTTCGACATGTTACAAGGCCATATTCGGAGTTACCATTGAGAAGCTACATATGGGTATTGACCAATATGTAGTGCACACGTGTAATGGTGTCCCCACACTCACAAAGTCTGGGGAAATGGCCCTGAACTATGTGAGGGCACCTTTGCTAGTGCAAGGGTGCCCTCACACTTAGTAACTTTGCACCTAACCTTCAGCAAGTGAAGGTTAGACATGTAGGTGACTTATAAGTTACTTAATGTAGGAGGCTGGACTGGCTTGTAGTGAGTACCAAGGGGTACTTACACCTTGCACCAGGCCCAGGTATCCCTTATTAGTGTATAGGGTGTCTAGCAGCTTAGGCTGATAGATAATGGTAGCTTAGCAGAGCAGCTTAGGCTGAACTAGGAGACGTGTGAAGCTACTACAGTACCACAAATGCATATGCACAATATCATAAGAAAACACAATACACAGTTATACTAAAAATAAAGGTACTTCATTTTTATGACAATATGCCAAAAGTATCTCAGTGAGTACCCTCAGTATGAGGATAAGAAATATACACAAGATATATGTACACAATACCAAAAATATGCAGTATAGTCTTAGAAAACAGTGCAAACAGTGTAAAATTACAATAGGATGCAATGGAAGCATATAGGGATCGGGGCAACACAAACCATATACTCCAAAAGTGGAATGCGAACCACGAATGGACCCCAAACCTATGTGACCTTGTAGAGGGTCGCTGGGACTATTAGAAAATAGCAAGGGTTAGAAAAATACCCCCCCCCAAGACCCTGAAAAGTGAGTGCAAAGTGCACTAAAGTTCCCCTAAAGACACAGAAGTCGTGATAGAGGAATAATGCAAGAAAAACACAACCCAGCAATGCAACAACAATGGATTTCCAGTCGAGGGTACCTGTGGAACAAGGGGACCGAGTCCAAAAGTCACAAGCAAGTCGGAGCTGGGCAGATGCCCAAGAAATGCCAGCTGTTGGTGCAAAGGAGCTTCTACTGGACTGAAGAAGCTAGGAATTCTGCAGGAACGACAAGGGCTAGAGGCTTCCCCTTTGGAGGATGGATCTCCCACGCCGTGTAGAGTCGTGCAGAAGTGTTTTCCTGCCGGGTGGATGCCAACAAGCCTTGCAAGCTGCAAGTCATGCGGTTAGCGTTTTTGGATGCTGCTGTGGCCCAGGATGGACCAGGATGTCGCCAATTTCGTCTGGGGACAGAGGGGACGCCGAGCAAGCCAAGGAGCCCTCTCAGAAGCAGGCAGCTCCTGCAGAAGTGCCAGAATAGGCACTACAAAGTAAAGTGAAACGGTGCTCGCCTGAAGTTACACAAAGGAGTCCCACGTCGCCGGAGACCAACTTAGAAAGTCGTGCAATGCATGTTAGAGTGCCGTGGACCCAGGCTTGGGTGTGCACAAAGGATTTCTGCCGGAAGTGCACGGAAGCTGGAAAAGTTGCAAAAGTCGTGAAAACCAACAATGCAGTCTGGCGTGGGGAGGCAAGGACTTACCTCCACCAAACTTGGACTGAAGAGTCACTAGACCGTGGGGGTCACTTGGACAGTCTTGCTGGATTCAAGGGACCTCGCTCGTCGTCGTGAGAGGAGACCCAAGGGACCGTGATGCAGCTTTTTGGTGCCTGCGTTAGCAGGGGGAAGATTCCGTCGACCCACGGGAGATTTCTTCGCAGCTTCTGATGCAGAGAGGAGGCAGACTACCCCCACAGGATGCACCACCAAGAAAAACAGTCGAGAAGGCAGCAGGAGCGGCGTTACAATGTTGCAGTAGTCGTCTTAGCTACTTTGTTGCAGTTTTGCAGGCTTCCAGCGCGGTCAGCAGTCGATTTCTTGGCAGAAGGTGAAGAGGGAGATGCAGAGGAACTCTGATGAGCTCTTGCATTCGTTATCTGAGGAATCCCCAAAGAAAGAGACCCTAAATAGCCAGAAAAGAGGGTTTGGCTACTTAGGAGAGAGGATAGGCTACCAACACCTAAAGGAGCCTATCAGAAGGAGTCTCTGACGTCAGCTGTGGGCACTGGCCACTCAGAGCAGTCCAGTGTGCCAGCAGCACCTCTGTTTCCAAGATGGCAGAGGTCTGGAGCACACTGGAGGAGCTCTGGGCACCTCCCAGGGGAGGTGCAGGTCAGGGGAGTGGTCACTCCCCTTTCCTTTGTCCAGTTTCGCGCCCAGGCAGGGCTGAGGGGTCCCTGAACCGGTGTAGACTGGCTTATGCAGAATTGGGCACATATGTGCCCAACAAAGCATTTCCAGAGGCTGGGGGAGGCTACTCCTCCCCTGCCTTCACACCATTTTCCAAAGGGAGAGGGTGTAACACCCCCTCTCTGAGGAAATCCTTTGTTCTGCCATCCTGGGCCACGCCTGGCTGGACCCCAGGAGGGCAGAAGCCTGTCTGTGGGGTTGGCAGCAGCAGCAGCTGCAGTGTAACCACAGAAAAGGCAGTTTGCCAGTACCAGGGTCTGTGCTGCAGACCACTGGGAGCATGGAATTGTGCCAACTATGCCAGGATGGTATAGAGGGGGCAATTCCATGATCTTAGACATGTTACATGGCCATATTCGGAGTTACCATTGTGAAGCTACACATAGGTAGTGACCTATGTGTAGTGCACGCATGTAATGGTGTACCCGCACTCACAAAGTCGGGGAATTTGCCCTGAACAATGTGGGGGCACCTTGGCTAGTGCCAGGGTGCCCACACACTAAGTAACTTTGCACCTAACCTTTACCAGGTAAAGGATAGACATATAGGTGACTTATAAGTTACTTAAGTGCAGTGAAAATGGCTGTGAAATAATGTGGGCATTATTTCACTCAGGCTGCAGTGGCAGGCCTGTGTAAGAATTGTCAGAGCTCCCTATGGGTGGCAAAAGAAATGCTGCAGCCCATAGGGATCTCCTGGAACCCCAATACCCTGGGTACCTCAGTACCATATACTAGGGAATTATAAGGTTGTTCCAGTAAGCCAATGTGAATTGGTAAAATTAGTCACTAGCCTGTTAGTGACAATTTGAAAGTAATGAGAGAGCATAACCACTGAGGTTCTGGTTAGCAGATCCTCAGTGAGACAGTTAGTCACTACACAGGTAACACAGTCAGGCACACTTATGAGCACTGGGGCCCTGTGTTGCAGGGTCCCAGTGACACATACAACTAAAACAACATATATACAGTGAAAAATGGGGGTAACATGCCAGGCAAGATGGTACTTTCCTACACAACCCCCCCCAAACGAAGGACAATAAGATTAGTCATTTCCTGATGGGTCTTCATTGTCTAAGTGGAAATATCTGGAGAGTCCATCTGCATTGGAGTGGGTACTCCCAGGTCTATGTTCCACTGTATAGTCCATTCCCTGTAGAGATATGGACCACCTCAACAATTTAGGATTTTCACCTTTCATTTGTTTTAGCCAAAGTAGAGGTTTGTGGTCTGTTTGAACAATGAAGTGAGTGCCAAACAGGTATGGCCTCAACTTCTTCAAAGCCCAGACCACAGCAAAGGCCTCCATCTCAATGGCAGACCAACGCTTTTCTCTAGGGGTCAACCTCCTACTAATAAAAGCAACAGGTTGATCCTGGCCCTCAGAATTTAGTTGTGATAGGACTGCCCCTACTCCTAATTCAGATGCATCAGTTTGGACATGGAATTTTTTAGAGTAACAAGGGCTTTTCAGGACAGGTGCAGAGCACATGGCCTGCTTCAGCTCCTCAAAAGCTTTCTGACAGTTTGCTGTCCACAATACCTTTTTAGGCATTCTTTTGGAAGTGAGGTCATTAAGAGGGGCTGCAATGGAGCCATAGTTCTTGATGAACCTCCTGTAATACCCAGTGAGGCCTAAAAAGGCTCTCACCTGAGTCTGTGTAGTAGGGGGAGTCCAATCCATAATTGTCTGGATCTTCCCCTGAAGTGGTGCAATCTGTTCTCCACCAACCAGGTGTCCCAGATAAACCACCTTCCCCTGCCCTATCTGGCACTTTGAAGCCTTGATAGTGAGGCCTGCCTTTTGCAGGGCCTCCAAAACTTTCCATAGGTGGACCAGGTGATCATCCCAGCTGGAGCTAAAGACAGCTATATCGTCCAGATATGCTGCACTGAAGGCTTCCAGCCCTTGCAGGACTGTATTCACCAACCTCTGAAAAGTGGCAGGTGCATTTTTCAAACCAAAAGGCATTACAGTGAACTGGTAATGTCCTCCAATGGTAGAAAATGCAGTTTTTGCTTTAGCATCTTCTGATAATTTGATCTGCCAATACCCTGCAGTCAAATCAAAAGTGCTTAGACACTTGGCAGATGCCAGTGTATCTATGAGCTCATCTGTCCTGGGTATAGGGTGAGCATCAGTTTTGGTTACCTGGTTAAGCCCTCTGTAGTCAACACAAAACCGCATTTCCTTCTTTCCATCTTTGGAATGGGGTTTTGGTACCAGTACCACAGGAGAAGCCCATGGACTGTCAGAGTGCTCAACCACTCCTAGTTCCAACATTTTCTGAACTTCTTGTTTTATGCAGTCTCTGACATGGTCAGGCTGCCTATAGATCTTACTTTTGACAGGCAAGCTGTCTCCAGTATCTATTGTGTGCTCACACCAAGAAGTGGTACCTGGCACAGTAGAGAAGAGTTCTGAAAATTGTCCTAGGAGATTTATGCAATGGTCTTTCTGCTCAGCAGTAAGACAATCAGCCAAAACTACACCTTCCACAAGAGCATCTTGTTCTGTGGAAGAGAAGAGATCAGGTAGAGGATCACTGTCTTCTTCCTGTCCCTCATCAGTTGCCATGAGCAGGGTGAGATCAGCCCTGTCATAGTAGGGTTTCAGGCGGTTGACATGGAGCACCCTAAGGGGACTCCTGGCAGTGCCTAAGTCAACCAAGTAGGTGACTTCACCCTTCTTTTCAACAATTGTGTGGGGTCCACTCCATTTATCTTGGAGTGCTCTTGGGGCCACAGGCTCCAAGACCCACACTTTCTGCCCTGGTTGGTACTGAACCAAAACAGCCTTCTGGTCATGCCATTGCTTCTGGAGCTCTTGGCTGGCCTGAAGGTTTTTACTGGCCTTTTTCATATACTCAGCCATCCTTGATCTGAGGCCTAGTACATAGTCCACAATATCTTGCTTAGGAGCTTTTATAGGTTGTTCCCAACCCTCCTTAACAAGTGTGAGTGGACCCCTAACAGGGTGTCCAAAAAGAAGTTCAAAGGGGCTGAAGCCCACTCCTTTCTGGGGTACCTCCCTGTAGGCAAAAAGGAGGCATGGTAAAAGGATATCCCATCTCCTGCGGAGGTTCTCTGGGAGTCCCATAATCATGCCTTTGAGAGTTTTATTAAACCTCTCCACCAGTCCATTTGTTTGTGGATGATAGGGTGTGGTGAACTTGTAAGTCACCCCACACTCTTTCCACATGGCCTTCAAGTATGCAGACATGAAATTGCATCCTCTGTCTGAAACTACCTCTTTTGGGAAGCCCACCCTGGAAAAGATTCCCAGGAGGGCCTTTGCCACTGCAGGAGCTGTAGTGGTCCTAAGAGGAATTGCCTCAGGATATCTTGTGGCATGGTCCACTACCACCAAGATTAACCTATTGCCTGAAGCAGTAGGAGGGTCAAGGGGGCCAACTATGTCAACCCCTACCCTTTCAAAGGGAACCACAACCACAGGCAGTGGAATAAGGGGTGCCTTTGGAGGGCCACCTGTCTTGCCACTGGCTTGACAGGTTTCACAGGACTTACAAAATTCCTTTGTGTCCTCAAACATCCTAGGCCAATGAAACAGGGGAACAAGCCTGTCCCAAGTTTTCATCTGCCCAAGATGCCCAGCAAGGGGAATATCATGTGCAAGAGTTAGGAGGAACTTTCTGTACTCCTGAGGAATCACTAATCTTCTGGCTGCCCCAGGTTTAGGATCCCTTGACTCAGTGTACAAGAGGTTGTCCTCCCAGTAAACTCTGTGAGAGTCACTGATATCCCCATTTGCTTGTTTGACAGCTTGCTGTCTTAGACCCTCTAATGTGGGACAGGTTTGCTGTGCCACACTCAGCTCCTCTCTGGCAGGCCCCCCTTCACCCAAAAGCTCAGCAGTGTCTGCTTCCAGCTCCTCTGGTGTAGGTTCTGCACAGGGAGGGAACTCTTCTTCCTCAGAAGAAGAATCCACTGTAGAGGGAGGGATAGTAGGAAGTGGTTTGCTTCTACTAGCCCTAGCTTTAGGGAGCACTTGGTCCATTGTTCCAGGATCCAAGCTTCCCTGTCCTTTTTGCTTTTTGGCCTGAGCCCTTGTCAAAGCAAAAATATGCCCTGGAATGCCCAGCATTGCTGCATGGGCCTCCAACTCCACATCTGACCAAGCTGATGTCTCCAAATCATTGCCTAATAGACAGTCTACAGGTAAATCTGAATCTACCACAACTTTATTTGGACCAGTAACCCCCCCCCAGTTGAGATTTACAACAGCCATGGGGTGGCTAAGTGTGTTGTTGTGAGCATCGGTTACTTGGTACTGGTGACCAAGTAGGTGTTGTTCAGGGTTCACCAGTTTCTCAATCACCATTGTGACACTGGCACCTGTGTCCCTGTAGGCCTGGACCTCAACACCATTTATTAGGAGTAGTTGCTTGTACTTATCCATGTTAAGGGGACAAGCAACCAAGGTGGCCAAATCAACAGCCCCCTCAGAGACTAATGTAGCCTCTGTGGTCTCCCTAATCAGACCAACCCCAACTAAGTTACCAATAGTGAGCCCAGCTACTCCCTTGGATTGGCTATTAGTAGGTTTGCTCCCACCACCACTGCTATTAGTAGGGACACTAGGTGTAGCAGTAGGGGTTGTAGTGGTAGGAGGCTTGGTGCTTTTCTTTGGACAACTGGGATCTGTTGTCCAATGGCCTTTTACTTTACATAAATAGCACCATGGTTTCTTTTCTTGATTATGTTTTGAAGAGGATTTAGGCCCACCACCCCCACCAGATTGCTTTTGGGGGCCTGATGAAGACTCATTTTTAGATTTGTCCCCACCTTTGTCTGAAGGCTTACCATCCTTCTTCTTGCCATCTTTGTCACCCCCTGTATGAACTTTTCTGTTCACTCTTGTTCTGACCCATTTGTCTGCCTTCTTTCCCAATTCTTGGGGAGAGGTCAGATCAGAGTCTACCAAGTACTGGTGCAACAAATCTGACACACAATTATTAAGAATATGCTCTCTCAGGATCAAGTTATACAGGCCTTCATAGTCAGTCACTTTACTGCCATGTAACCACCCTTCCAAGGACTTCACTGAATGGTCAATGAAATCAACCCAATCTTGTGAAGACTCCTTTTTGGTCTCTCTGAACTTTATCCTGTATTGTTCAGTGGTTAAGCCATAACCATCAAGGAGTGCACTCTTAAGAATAGTGAAACTGTTGGCATCACTTTCTTTCACAGTAAGGAGTCTGTCTCTACCCTTACCACTAAATGATAGCCATAGGATAGCAGCCCACTGCCTTTGAGGGACATCTTGAACAACACAAGCCCTCTCAAGTGCAGCAAACCACTTGTTAATGTCATCCCCCTCTTTGTAAGGGGGAACTATCTTGTGCAGATTCCTGGAATCATGCTCTTTTACAGGATGACTATGGGGAATACTGCTGCTGCCACCATGGGTATTTAAACCCAGCTTCTGTCTTTCTTTTTCAATCTCTAGAGATTGTCTATCTAAATCCAGCTGTTGCTTCTTGAGCTTCAGTCTGGAAGTCTCCACTCTCAATTTATTGAGCTCCCTTTCTACCATTCTGTCATCAGGGTGGGTGGGAGGGACATGTCTAGAAACAGAAGTGTGATGAGAATGGACAGAAGGAGACCTGTCCCTAACAGAGGGAACCTTAACAAGTTGACTAGCAGTATAATGTGAGATTCCACCATCTGTATGGTGAGACCTCCTAATGTGATGAGAGACCACAGAGAGACCACACTATCTGTATGGTGTGACTCTGCATCTACTTCAACCCTGCTAGGCTGTCTGATACTGGGCAGGCTGGGAAGTTTCCTTACTGAATCTATCTGCAGGGGTGTCCCTGGATCAGACTGAGAACCATCAACTACTTTTTCAACAGATTGGGCACTTATGGCCTTATCTTGTTCTCTAAGCATGTTAAGTAACAGTTCTAAAGAAGGATTCTTCCCTACACTCAAACCTCTTTCTATGCAGAGACTCCTTGCTCCTTTCCAGCTAAGGTGATCATATGCAAGTTTGGACAGATCAACATTATGGCCTGTGCCAGACATTTTTAGAAAGAGTTAAGTGATAGAAAAAGTGAAGAAAAAGTTTTTCAGAACGTTTAGAAAGACAGAAAAAAAACTTTTTAAACTTTTTAGAAAGTTTAGAAGTACTTTTCAGCACTAGAAAAGAGTGAAAAGAGTGAATGTAAAACTTTTTTGCACTGTGTACACACACTGAACTTGTTTTGTATATTTTTCTCTTATGAAAAGTACAATATCAAGAGTGGTAAGTAGTCTCAAAGCACTTATCCCACCGCTGCTCAACCAATGTAGGAGGCTGGACTGGCTTGTAGTGAGTACCAAGGGGTACTTACACCTTGCACCAAGCCCAGGTATCTCTTATTAGTGTATAGGGTGTCTAGCAGCTTAGGCTGATAGATAATGGTAGCTTAGCAGAGCAGCTTAGGCTGAACTAGGAGACGTGTGAAGCTACTACAGTACCACAAATGCATATGCACAATATCATAAGAAAACACAATACACAGTTATACTAAAAATAAAGGTACTTTATTTTTATGACAATATGCCAAAAGTATCTCAGTGAGTACCCTCAGTATGAGGATAAGAAATATACACAAGATATATGTACACAATACCAAAAATATGCAGTATAGTCTTAGAAAACAGTGCAAACAGTGTACAATTACAATAGGATGCAATGGAAGCACATAGGGATAGGGGCAACACAAACCATATACTCCAAAAGTGGAATGCGAACCACGAATGGACCCCAAACCTATGTGACCTTGTAGAGGGTCGCTGGGACTATTAGAAAATAGCAAGGGTTAGAAAAATACCCCACCCCAAGACCCTGAAATGTGAGTGCAAAGTGCACTAAAGTTCCCCTAAAGACACAGAAGTCGTGATAGAGGAATAATGCAAGAAAAACACAACCCAGCAATGCAACAACAATGGATTTCCAGTCGAGGGTACCTGTGGAACAAGGGGACCGAGTCCAAAAGTCACAAGCAAGTCGGAGCTGGGCAGATGCCCTTAGAAATGCCAGCTGTTGGTGCAAAGGAGCTTCTACTGGACTGAAGAAGCTAGGAATTCTGCAGGAACGACAAGGGCTAGAGACTTCCCCTTTGGAGTATGGATCCCTCACGCCGTGGAGAGTCGTGCAGAAGTGTTTTCCCGCCGGTTGGATGCCAACAAGCCTTGCTAGCTGCAAGTCGTGCGGTTAGCGTTTTTGGATGCTGCTGTGGCCCAGGATGGACCAGGATGTCGCCAATTTCGTCTGGTAACAGAGGGGACGCCGAGCAAGCCAAGGAGCCCTCTCAGAAGCAGGCAGCACCCGCAGAAGTGCAGGAACAGGCACTATAAAGTAAAGTGAAATGGTGCTCACCTGAAGTTACACAAAGGAGTCCCACGTCGCCGGAGACCAACTTAGAAAGTCGTGCAATGCAGGTTAGAGTGCCGTGGACCCAGGCTTGGGTGTGCACAAAGGATTTCCGCCGGAAGTGCACGGAAGCCGGAGAAGTTGCAAAAGTCACGAAAACCAACAATGCAGTCTGGCGTGGGGAGGCAAGGACTTACCTCCACCAAACTTGGACTGAAGAGTCACTGGACCGTGGGGGTCACTTGGACAGTCTTGCTGGATTCAAGGGACCTCGCTCGTTGTTGTGAGAGGAGACCCAAGGGACCGTGATGCAGCTTTTTGGTGCCTGCGTTAGCAGGGGGAAGATTCCATCGACCCACGGGAGATTTCTTCACAGCTTCTGATGCAGAGAGGAGGCAGACTACCCCCACAGGATGCACCACCAAGAAAAACAGTCGAGAAGGCAGCAGGAGCGGCGTTACAATGTTGCAGTAGTCGTCTTAGCTACTTTGTTGCAGTTTTGCAGGCTTCCAGCGCAGTCAGCAGTCGATTTCTTGGCAGAAGGTGAAGAGGGAGATGCAGAGGAACTCTGATGAGCTCTTGCATTCGTTATCTGAGGAATCCCCAAAGAAGGAGACCCTAAATAGCCAGAAAAGAGGGTTTGGCTACTTAGGAGAGAGGATAGGCTACCAACACCTAAAGGAGCCTATCAGAACGAGTCTCTGACGTCAGCTGTGGGCACTGGCCACTCAGAGCAGTCCAGTGTGCCAGCAGCACCTCTGTTTCCAAGATGGCAGAGGTCTGGATCACACTGGAGGAGCTCTGGGCACCTCCCAGGGGAGGTGCAGGTCAGGGGAGTGGTCACTCCCCTTTCCTTTGTCCAGTTTCGCGCCCAGGCAGGGCTGAGGGGTCCCTGAACCGGTGTAGACTGGCTTATGCAGAATTGGGCACATCTGTGCTCAACAAAGCATTTTCAGAGGCTGGGGGAGGCTACTCCTCCCCTGCCTTCACACCATTTTCCAAAGGGAGAGGGTGTAACACCCCCTCTCTGAGGAAGTCCTTTGTTCTGCTATCCTGGGCCAGGCCTGGCTGGACCCTAGGAGGGCAGAAGCCTGTCTGTGGGGTTGGCAGCAGCAGCAGCTGCAGTGTAACCCCAGAAAAGGCAGTTTGGCAGTACCAGGGTCTGTGCTACAGACCACTGGGAGCATGGAATTGTGCCAACTATGCCAGGATGGTATAGAGGGGGCAATTCCATGATCTTAGACATGTTACATGGCCATATTCGGAGTTACCATTGTGAAGCTACACATAGGTAGTGACCTATGTGTAGTGCACGCATGTAATGGTGTCCCCGCACTCACAAAGTCGGGGAATTTGCCCTGAACAATGTGGGGGCACCTTGACTAGTGCCAGGGTGCCCACACACTAAGTAACTTTGCACCTAACCTTTACCAGGTAAAGGATAGACATATAGGTGACTTATAAGTTACTTAAGTGCAGTGAAAATGGCTGTGAAATAATGTGGGCATTATTTCACTCAGGCTGCAGTGGCAGGCCTGTGTAAGAATTGTCAGAGCTCCCTATGGGTGGCAAAAGAAATGCTGCAGCCCATAGGGATCTCCTGGAACCCCAATACCCTGGGTACCTCAGTACCATATACTAGGGAATTATAAGGGTGTTCCAGTAAGCCAATGTGAATTGGTAAAATTGGTCACTAGCCTGTTAGTGACAATTTGAAAGTAATGAGAGAGCATAACCACTGAGGTTCTGGTTAGCAGAGCCTCAGTGAGACAGTTAGTCACTACACAGGTAACACAGTCAGGCACACTTATGAGCACTGGGGCCCTGTGTTGCAGGGTCCCAGTGACACATACATATAGGCCACAAACCTATGAGCACTGGGGCCCTGACCAGCAGGGTCCCAGTGACACATAACAAACATACTGAAAACATAGTGTTTTCACTATGAGCACTGGGCCTGGCTATCAGGATCCCAGTGAGACAGTGAAAACAGTGACAAACACCCTGACATAGACTCACAAACAGGCCAAAAGTGGGGGTAACAAGGCTAGAAAGAGGCTACTTTCTCACAACAGAGGAGGGCGAGCAAACGCTGACCAGGAGGTACTAAAGATATTACAAGTCACCTCTGCCTTCCATGACCTCATATAGGAACTCTTCCCTGACTTGCAATGTCCGTATAATGTACATCATGGGGGGCTTTATCCATACATTACTTGTACATCTATTTCTCACACACGCTTACTCTCACATCCACATAGGAGTAGTACAAATGCTACTTTTGCTAATATTTGCAAATAAGTATAT
The DNA here is from genome assembly GCF_031143425.1 of Pleurodeles waltl. Classification (NCBI taxonomy): domain Eukaryota; kingdom Metazoa; phylum Chordata; class Amphibia; order Caudata; family Salamandridae; genus Pleurodeles; species Pleurodeles waltl. The sequence continues at coordinate 1,183,503,498 of NC_090439.1, forward strand.
GACGCAGCTCCAGGTACTCTGAAATGACCTGATTACTTTTTGGTTATCTTCATTATTCATCATTAGTCTAGTAATCCTTGCACAGTGTTTACGGAGTGAGGTAAAGCGCCTAGAGGCAGGCACTCTGCGCATCTATATAACAGAGATTTCTAGTCCTAAACTGTTATATAGAGAGACTGATCTATCCCATGCAGCTTAGATGACTTCAGCAAAACACAAGGCTTTAGCAAGAGAGCACCAAACATCTACACCTTCTTCATGTGGGTGACGTGAGGTTGTGAACTTTAAACACACTGAAGAGGACGGATTTGTGCTCAGTGGTGGCCACTCTCACCATTCTCAGCATGCCAAAGCATCACAAACCACGGCCGGTGACAAGGTCGGTCAGCGCCTCGGGGCACAGGGACTGCACAGGGACACCTCAGTCACGGGGCGCTGTCTTTAATTACACCGGAGTGGACGAACCTGCAGTACACAAATCTCAGGAGGTAGCATCACTTGCCTGTGCAAAAAACTGTATATAGGTAAAACCAGACAGAAAATAGGACAAAGGATTATTCAGCATTTTTTCGAAATTCAAATAAAGTAAGTTCATCCTGCCGGTCCCCCCCTGGCAGAGATGGGACAGAGGAAGCCTTTACACGGACAGAGCTGGCAGGGGCGAGTTGGACCCTAGAGGGGGTGATCTGGAAAGGACACGTCAGAAAGGAGGCTGATTCCATTCTGGGCTTTAATACAATTCACCCAATCAATGCACAGAGAGAAGAGCAGGGAGCAGACCGGTCTATCGCGACTGAAAGTGGAACATCAAACCAATTCCTGTCGTGATTCGGGGTAAGTGAGGTCTTCATCAAACACAACATGGAGTCACAAGTAAGAGGTGCGATCCGGCCGCGCGGAAGCGACAATTAAAACACAACAACGCAAATCAAGACTCGGGGGACGACCAGAAGCTGAGAATTGTTTGTGTGATGAAGAGAGTGGACAGGTCAAGGCCGGACCACGGCTGCCAGAGTGTCCTGGCCTCATCACAAGTCAAACTACAGAGGGAGCCGCAAAGAACATCCCAGCCGTGTGGAAACCACAATTACAACACAACGCAAAATACAACACTTGGGAAGATCACAGGTTCCAACTGGTTTTTGACCGAAATAGATGGAAAAAGTCCAAGCCGACTAGCAGCTTTCAGGACTCAACTAAAAATTCGATTGCTTTTCTCTGGAGGAAGAAGTTTGGTCCCAGGTGGGGGGAGGTGGTGATTGATGGAGACCACAGACAACGAAGAAACACAGAGGCCCATATTTATACTTTTTTTGCGCCTCATTTGCGTCATTTTTTGACGCAAAAGCGGCGAAAAACTTACAAAATTCAATTGTATTTCGTAAGTTTGCACCGCTTTTGCGTCAAGAAATGACTCTAATGCGGCGCTAAAAATTTATAAATATAGGCCTAGTCTGGCAGAAGAGAAATGTGTAAGAGCCAGTGTATTTCAAACATGCTCCCCAGCGCGAAGGGATGTATTGAGCACTAATTGTTAACAAGCATTGGCAATGCACAACATTTGACCTATTGGCGGCATTAAGATTGACAATTCAATACATTTGAACTATGGGTGTTGAAAATGAGAATTTATTTTACGCATGTGTTTTGGTTTGGAGTGTAGTGGATGTATGTGGAGTGGATTTATGGGGGTTGTATTGGAATTGTTGTGGAATTATGTGTGTGGAATTGAGTGGTGTGGGGTGTATTTGTGTAGTGGAAGTGTGTGGCACGAGGGATAGATAGGGGCAAGAGCTGCACAGAATAGACAGAAAGGAAGACAGGGATAGGTAGTTTGTGCAGGACGTGGTGAAACTGACCTGGAAACAAAGCAAGGAATTTCTGTGCACTGTCACACCACAAGGACAGACTGTGGGTGTTCGCAAAATTATAGTCTACATAACTGTGTATATATATTTTTTTTAAATCCAACATTCCGCAAAAATTTCAGTTCATAAACAATCTTTTATATTTCCTTATAGTATGGATACTCTCCACAAACTGGAGCAGAAAAAAGGAACATATACCTGGAGAAAGAGGTAATGCCTTCATAGGAGAGGAGAAAGTCTGATGATTGACTTTTTAAAAACAATACAGTTTCTTTTGTCCTTTTTTCTTTTATTTAGTGCAATCCAGTCTTGGTCCTGAAGAGATCCCTGAACCACGGGGTCAAAACACGTGACCTAAACGCACTAGTGAGGTTTGGGACTCAGCAACTACAATAAGGAAACCTGAAAAACTAGAAAGAGGTGCCTTGTACTCAGCAGCAGCTCTTTGGCAATGATGAAGGAGTGTCGCCTCACTAGCTCAGAGCCAGCAGCTGAAAAATATAATATTATTTAGCTTTATTTTTCAGCTGCTGGCTCTGAGCCAGTATGTGCAGGGAGGGGCGGGGCTGGACTGCGGGAGGGGGGAGGAGGAGTAACTGCACTTAATTGTGCATGTCTGTTTGTCCGGCTGTTCTAGGCCGACCAAACAGACATGCACACTTAGGCTCACACCAATCCCTGTGCTGCTCTCATGCTTGGTAATAGCATGAGAGTGTGAGAGGCTGGCCTGGTTTGTAGTGGGTACCAGAGGTACTTACACCTCTGGTACCCTGGATACCAGGTCCAGTGAACCACCTTAGTGAAATGTAGACAATGTTTCTAGCAGCTTAGCTGTCTAAAGGTAGCTCTAGCAGAGCAGCCAAGGCTGAACTAGGAGACATGCAAAGCTCCTGCAATACCACTGTGGTCACACAGTACTTATACACAAGAAAGACTCCTTGTTACCAAAAATGAAGGTACTTTGTTTTAGCGAAACAAGGCCAAAAATATCTTAGGTGCAATACTTCTTCTGGAGGTAAATATTATACACAATATATTCACTAGAAACCCAAATCAGGTAAGTACACAGTCAGAAAATCATGCAAAACAGTGAAAGACACAATAGATTGCAATGGGTCTAGGAGCAGCACAAACAATATACTAAAATACTGTAATGCTAAAGTTGGATTCCCCCTAGGCAAGTGTAGTGTGTAGAGGGGCGCTGGGAGTGTAAAAAACCACCAAAGGTAAGTAAAGTACCCAACCCCAGCGCCCAGGAAAACAGAAGTAAAGTACAGCAAGTTTCCACAGGACACACTACAAGTCATGATGAAGGATTTTGCAAGAACCAAGCAAGACTGCAAGAAACCAATGACGGATTCCTGGATCTGAAGACCTGTGAAGAGGGGAGAACAAGTCCAGAAGACGATAAAGAGTCCAAGAAGAACAGGAGCCCCTGCCAACCTGGAAGAAGGTGCAAAAGTGGATTCTCCGGTTGGAAGAAAAGTACAGAAGTGCACCAAAGAAGATAGCTGAGGGTTTTTGTAAGAGGCTGGCCTGGTTTGTAGTGGGTACCAATGGTACTTACAACTTATACCAGGTCCAGTTATCCCTTCTTAGTAGAGTGTGGTAGTGTTCTAGCAGCTTAGACTGATAGAGGTAGCTATAGCACAGCAGCCAAGGGTGCCAAAAATATCTCAGTGGATATACCCCCTTGGGAGGTAAGTAACATACACAAAATATACACAAATAACCAAATCAGGTAAGTAAACCAGTCAGAAAGTATGCACACACTGTAAAACACAATAGAATGCAATAGGCCTAGGGGCAACACAAACCCTACACTAAGTAAGTGGAATGCGAACCACGATTGCACCCCTGGGCAAGTGTAGTGTGTAGAGGGTCGCTGGGAGTGTGAGGAGACCCCACCCCAGGACCCAGGAAAGCAGGAGAAAACCACTACTATTTCCCCCAAAACACACTAAAGTCGTGATAAAGGATTTTGCAAGGACCACAACAGACTGCAAAGCACTGAAGATGGATTCCTGGACCTGAAGACCTGTAAAGGAAGGGGACCAAGTCCAAGAGTTGCTAAGTTGTCAAGGGGGAGCAGGAGCCCACTAAACCCCAGATGAAGGTGCAAAATGGCTGCCTCCGGTTGGAAGAAGATGCTGGTTTTGCACCAACGAAAGGAGGTAGGAGGTTCTGCTTCGTGCTCAAGATGTCCCACGGCATACTGGAGGATGCAGAGTTGTTTCCTTGGAAAAATACCACAATCAAGCCTTGGTACCTGCAAGAGTCACAGTTGAAGAAAAAGGGTGCTGCCCGGGCCCAGGAAGGACCACCAGGATGTTGCCACTCAGGAGGGGAGACAGAAGGGGTACTCAGCAAAGAAGACAACCCACTGAAAGGAGGGAAGCACCCGTGGGAGTCCTTGAATACGGGTTCAAGAAGACTGAACACGTCGGTCGTCTCAGCACTGCAAAGAGAGGTCCCACGACACCAGAGGTCAACTCAGGGAGCTGAGCATCACATGACATAGTGCTGAGGTCCTAGGCCCAGCTTTGCATGCAGGATTTCTTGGAAATGTGCACAGAAGCCCTTGTACCTGCAGATTACATGGTTGTAGGAGGCTGGACTGGCTTGTAGTGAGTACCAAGGGGTACTTGCACCTTGCACCAGGCCCAGTTATCCCTTATTAGTGTATAGGGTGTCTAGCAGCTTAGGCTGATAGATAATGGTAGCTTAGCAGAGCAGCTTAGGCTGAACTAGGAGACGTGTGAAGCTACTACAGTACCACTTAGTGTCATATGCACAATATCATAAGAAAACACAATACACAGTTATACTAAAAATAAAGGTACTTTATTTTTATGACAATATGCCAAAGTATTTTAGAGTGTACCCTCAGTGAGAGGATAGGAAATATACACAAGATATATATACACAATAGCAAAAATATGCAGTATAGTCTTAGAAAACAGTGCAAACAATGTATAGTTACAATAGGATGCAATGGGGAAACATAGGGATAGGGGCAACACAAACCATATACTCCAAAAGTGGAATGCGAACCACGAATGGACCCCAAACCTATGTGACCTTGTAGAGGGTCGCTGGGACTATTAGAAAATAGTGAGAGTTAGAAAAATAACCCTCCCCAAGACCCTGAAAAGTGAGTGCAAAGTGCACTAAAGTTCCCCTAAGGACAAAAGAGTCGTGTTAGAGGAATAATGCAGGAAAGACACAAACCAGCAATGCAACAACTGTGGATTTCCAATCTAGGGTACCTGTGGAACAAGGGGACCAAGTCCAAAAGTCACAAGCAAGTCGGAGATGGGCAGATGCCCAGGAAATGCCAGCTGCGGGTGCAAAGAAGCTTCGACTGGACAGAAGAAGCTGAGGTTTCTGCAGGAACGAAAAGGGCTAGAGACTTCTTCTTTGGTGGACGGATCCCACTCGCCATGGAAAGTCGTGCAGAAGTGTTTTCCCGCCAGAAGGATGCCAACAAGCCTTGCTACACGCAAATCGTGCGTTTAGCGTTTTTGGACGCTGCTGGGGCCCAGGAGGGACCAGGAGGTCGCAAATTGGACCTGCAAAGAGAGAGGACACCGAGCAAGACAAAGAGCCCTCACTGAAGCAGGTAGCACCCGGAGAAGTGCCAGAAACAGGCACTACAAGGATGCGTGAAACGGTGCTCGCCGAAGTTGCACAAAGGAGTCCCACGTCGCCGGAGACCAACTTAGAAAGTCGTGCAATGCAGGTTAGAGTGCCGTGGATGCAGGCTTGGCTGTGCACGAAGGATTTCCGCCGGAAGTGCACAGGGGCCGGAGTAGCTGCAAAGTCGCGGTTCTCAGCAATGCAGCCCAGCGAGGTGAGGCAAGGACTTACCTCCACCAAACTTGGGCTGAAGAGTCACTGGACTGTGGGGGTCACTTGGACAGCGTCGCTGGATTCGAGGGACCTCGCTCGTCGTGCTGAGAGGAGACCCAAGGGACCGGTAATGCAGCTTTTTGGTGCCTGCGGTTGCAGGGGGAAGATTCCGTCGACCCACGGGAGATTTCTTCGGAGCTTCTGGTGCAGAGAGGAGGCAGGCTACCCCCACAGCATGCACAAGCAGGAAAACAGTCGAGAAGGCGGCAGGATCAGCGTTACAGAGTTGCAGTAGTCGTCTTTGCTACTATGTTGCAGGTTTGCAGGCTTCCAGGGCGGTCAGCGGTCGTTTCCTTATCAGAAGGTGAAGAGGGAGATGCAGAGGAACTCGGATGAGTTCTTGCATTCGTTATCTAAAGTTTCCCCAGAGACAGAGACCCTAAATAGCCAGAAAAGAGGGTTTGGCTACCTAGGAGAGAGGATAGGCTACTAACACCTGAAGGAGCCTATCAGCAGGAGTCTCTGACGTCACCTGGTGGCACTGGCCACTCAGAGCAGTCCAGTGTGCCAGCAGCACCTCTGTTTCCAAGATGGCAGAGGTCTGGAGCACACTGGAGGAGCTCTGGACACCTCCCAGGGGAGGTGCAGGTCAGCGGAGTGGTCACTCGCCTTTCCTTTGTCCAGTTTCGCACCAGAGCAGGGGCTAAGGGGTCCCTGAACCGGTGTAGACTGGCTTATGCAGAATTGGGCACCTCTGTGCCCAACAAAGCATTTCCAGAGGCTGGGGGAGGCTACTCCTCCCCTGCCTTCACACCATTTTCCAAAGGGAGAGGGTGTCACACCCTCTCTCAGAGGAAGTTCTTTGTTCTGCCATCCTGGGCCAGGCCTGGCTGGACCCCAGGAGGGCAGATGCCTGTCTGAGGGGTTGGCAGCAGCAGCAGCTGCAGTGAAACCCCAGGAAGGGCAGTTTGGCAGTACCAGGGTCTGTGCTACAGACCACTGGGATCATGGGATTGTGCCAACTATGCCAGGATGGCATAGAGGGGGCAATTCCATGATCATAGACATGTTACATGGCCATATTCGGAGTTACCATTGTGAAGCTACATATAGGTAGTGACCTATATGTAGTACACGCGTGTAATGGTGTCCCCGCACTCACAAAGTTCAGGGAATTGGCTCTGAACAATGTGGGGGCACCTTGGCTAGTGCCAGGGTGCCCTCACACTAAGTAACTTTACACCCAACCTTTACCAGGTAAAGGTTAGACATATAGGTGACTTATAAGTTACTTAAGTGCAGTGTAAAATGGCTGTGAAATAACGTGGACGTTATTTCACTCAGGCTGCAGTGGCAGGCCTGTGTAAGAATTGTCAGAGCTCCCTATGGGTGGCAAAAGAAATGCTGCAGCCCATAGGGATCTCCTGGAACCCCAATACCCTGGGTACCTTAGTACCATATACTAGGGAATTATAAGGGTGTTCCAGTAAGCCAATGTGAATTGGTAAAATTGGTCACTAGCCTGTTAGTGACAATTTAAAAGTAATGAGAGAGCATAACCACTGACGTTCTGGTTAGCAGAGCCTCAGTGAGACAGTTAGGCACCACACAGGGAACATATACATGCACACCTATGAGCACTGGGGCCCTGTGTGACAGGGTCCCAGTGACACATACATATAGGCCACAAACCTATGAGCACTGGGGTCCTGACCAGCAGGATCCCAGTGACACATAACAACCATACTGAAAACATAGTGTTTTCACTATGAGCACTGAGGCCTGGCTATCAGGATCCCAGTGAGACAGTGAAAACAGTGACAAACACCCTGACATACACTCACAAACAGGCCAAAAGTGGGGGTAACAAGGCTAGAAAGAGGCTACCTTCTCACACAACCCCCCCCCCCCAAACGAAGGACAATAAGGCTAACCTTGGCCAGTTGAGACTTTATTGTCTAAGTGGTGATAAGTAGAGAGTAGCTCTGCAATAGACTGGTTACTCCCTTTATCATCCACTATATGGTTACTTCCCTGTGGGGATGTAAACCACCCTGTTTGAAGTTTTTTAGCTAAGCAACAATGTGAAGATGTATTTTCAGAGTTTCTATCAGTAAGTTTTAGTTTAGAGCAGTGGGAATTGTCCACTGAACCTATTTGTAGTGATGGAAATGCCAGACAGGGATGCTGTCTCAGAAAAGCCATAGCTGGGCAAAAACTTTGTCCATCTGGCTGGAAGAGAGAACAGGGATGCTGTTTCTCTTGAGTTGGAGCAGGGCAGGGATGCTGTCCTATGAGCTCCACACTAGGGCAGGGATGCTGTCCTAAGTGTTGTGAGGTAGTGCAGGGTTTCTGCACTAAAGTTTCTCTGGGAGGGTTGGAGGGATGCTCCATGTTAACTAAAATGGTGCTCTTTTTCTCACCAATGTTAGTTATCCCACAGAGAGGTACTTCCACCTCAGGGAGTCCAGCTTTGCCAGCTGATGATTCCCTTGGAACAGGTGCCACCCCAGGAGAGGTTTCTCCCACCACAGGAATAGTATCCTGAATGGTAGGGTGGTTAGGGGATACTGTGATACCCTTTTTACCTGTTGATGGAGAGGGATCCTGAGTTTTCAGGCCTTCTCTCCTTTGCTTTTTCATTTCACTTGAAATGAGAGGGAACAATTCCTCAGGGATGCCCAGCATGGCTGCATGGGCATAGAACTCTACATCAGCCCAACCTGAGGCCTCTAGGTCATTACCTAAGAGACAGTCTACAGGTAAGCTAGGTGATACCACCACCTGCTTAGGGCCAGTAACTCCACCCCAACTAAACTGAATTATAGCTAAGGGAAGAAACTTAGTGGAGTTATGGACATCAATAATCTTATACTGTTGTCCAATGATGTGTTGTTCAGGAGGCACTAGGTTTTCAGTCACCAAAGTGAAACTGGCACCTGTGTCCCTGTAGGCCAAGGCCTCAACACCATTTATTGAAACTGTCTGCCTGTACTTATCCATTGTAAGGGGACAAGCAGCCAGTGTGGCAAGGCCAATGCCACTAGGTGTGACAGAAACTGTCTTGGGACTGATTACATCAGTTTCCACTATGGACCCATAAGTGAACCCAACTACACCCTTTGCTTGACTGTTGCCAGCAGTCCCACCACTAGTACCACTACTGCTAGGGGCACTAGAGCTTGATGTATTAGTGGTGGTAGGCTCAGGGGGTTTACCTGGATAGGACTTATCCCCTGGCCTATGGCCTCTGTTTTTACACACAAAGCACCAAGGCTTTTTAATGTGTGCAGGTTGGGAAGAAGAGGAAGAATTTGTTTTATCCCAACCTTCTGAAGAGTGTTTAAGATTTGAAGTGGGATCTTTGGTTTTACACTTATCCCCATGCTTATCTTGAGATTTTTCACCATCTTTCTTCTTATTGCCATCTTTGTCCCCCCCTGTATGAACTTTTCTGTTCACCCTTGTTCTGACCCATTTGTCTGCCTTCTTTCCCAATTCTTGGGGAGAGGTCAGATCAGAGTCTACCAGGTACTGGTGCAACAAATCAGACACACAATTATTAAGTATATGCTCTCTCAGGATTGTGTTATACAGGCTTTCATAATCAGTAACTTTACTGCCATGTAACCACCCCTCCAAGGCCTTCACTGAATGGTCAATGAAATCAACCCAGTCTTGTGAAGACTCCTTTTTGGTCTCTCTGAACTTTATCCTGTACTGTTCAGTGGTTAAGCCATAACCATCCAGGAGTGCATTCTTAAGAACTGTAAAATTATTGGCATCATTTTTTTTCACAGTAAGGAGCCTATCCCTACCTTTTCCACTAAATGATAGCCATAGGATAGCAGCCCACTGCCTTTGAGGGACATCCTGTACAACACAGGCCCTCTCAAGTGCAGCAAACCACTTGTTAATGTCATCCCCCTCCTTATAAGGGGGAACTATCTTGTGCAGATTCCTGGAATCATGCTCTTTTGCAGGATGACTATGGGGAATACTGCTGCTGCCACCATGGGTATCTAAACCCAACTTCTGTCTTTCCTTCTCTAATTCAAAAGACTGTCTATCCAAATCCAGCTGTTGCTTTTTAAGCTTCAGTCTGGTTTGTTCCACCCTCAACTTATTGAGTTCCCTCTCTAACATTCTGTCATCAGGGTTGGTGGGAGGGACATTTCTAGAAACAGAGCTATGATGGGAATGAACAGAAGGAGACCTGTCCCTTACAGAAGCCAACTTAACAGCTTGGTTTACAGAAACATTACTACCAGTATGGTGAGAATATATGCTTTTGCTATGATGTGAGACAACACTATTTCTATGGTGTGGCTCATCATCATTACCATCTATGCTAGATTGTCTAGTAATGGGCAGGCTAGGAAATTTCTTTCCTGAATCTTTTCCTGGGGGAGTCCCTGAATCTGATTGGGAACTATTAGGTACTTTTTCAACAGATGGGGCACCTATGGCCTTATCCTGTTCTCTAAGCATGTTAATTAATAGTTCTAAGGCAGGATTCTTCCCTACACTCAAACCTCTCTCTATACAGAGACTCCTTGCTCTTTTCCAGCTAAGGTTGTCATATGCAAGTTTGGACAGATCAACACTTTGGCCTGTGCCAGACATTTTTTAGAGAGAGTTAAAGTGATAGAGAAAGAGACAAAAGTTTTCAGAACTTTTTGGAAAGACAGAAAAAAAACTTTTTAAACTTTTAAGAATTTTTTGAAAGTTTAGGAGTACTTTTCAGCACTTTAGAAAAGAGTGAAAAGAGGAAATGCAAAACTTTTTGGCTATGTGTATATACACTGACCTTGTTTTGTATATTTTTCTCTTATGAAAAGTACAATGACAAGAGTGGTAAGTAGTCTCAAGCACTTATCCCACCACTGCACAACCAATGTAGGAGGCTGGACTGGCTTGTAGTGAGTACCAAGGGGTACTTGCACCTTGCACCAGGCCCAGTTATCCCTTATTAGTGTATAGGGTGTCTAGCAGCTTAGGCTGATAGATAATGGTAGCTTAGCAGAGCAGCTTAGGCTGAACTAGGAGACGTGTGAAGCTACTACAGTACCACTTAGTGTCATATGCACAATATCATAAGAAAACACAATACACAGTTATACTAAAAATAAAGGTACTTTATTTTTATGACAATATGCCAAAGTATCTTAGAGTGTACCCTCAGTGAGAGGATAGGAAATATACACAAGATATATATACACAATAGCAAAAATATGCAGTATAGTCTTAGAAAACAGTGCAAACAATGTATAGTTACAATAGGATGCAATGGGGAAACAGGGATAGGGGCAACACAAACCATATACTCCAAAAGTGGAATGCGAACCACGAATGGACCCCAAACCTATGTGACCTTGTAGAGGGTCGCTGGGACTATTAGAAAATAGTGAGAGTTAGAAAAATAACCCTCCCCAAGACCCTGAAAAGTGAGTGCAAAGTGCACTAAAGTTCCCCTAAGGACAAAAGAGTCGTGTTAGAGGAATAATGCAGGAAAGACACAAACCAGCAATGCAACAACTGTGGATTTCCAATCTAGGGTACCTGTGGAACAAGGGGACCAAGTCCAAAAGTCACAAGCAAGTCGGAGATGGGCAGATGCCCAGGAAATGCCAGCTGCGGGTGCAAAGAAGCTTCAACTGGACAGAAGAAGCTGAGGTTTCTGCAGGAACGAAAAGGGCTAGAGACTTCCCCTTCGGTGGACGGATCCGACTCGCCTTGGAGAGTTGTGCAGAAGTGTTTTCCCGCCGGAAGGACGCCAACAAGCCTTGCAACACGCAAATTGTCAGTTTAGAGTTTTTGGACGCTGCTGGGGCCCAGGAGGGACCAGGAGATCGCAAATTGGACCTGCAGAGAGAAGGGACGTCGAGCAAGACAAAAAGCCCTCACTGAAGCAGGTAGCACCCGGAGAAGTGCCAGAAACAGGCACTATGAGGATGCGTGAAACGGTGCTCGCCGAAGTTGCACAAAGGAGTCCCACGTCGCCGGAGACCAACTTAGAAAGTCGTGCAATGCAGGTTAGAGTGCCGTAGACCCAGGCTTGGCTGTGCACGAAGGATTTCCGCCGGAAGTGCACAGGGGCCGGAGTAGCTGCAAAGTCGCGGTTCCCAGCAATGCAGCCCAGCGAGGTGAGGCAAGGACTTACCTCCACCAAACTTGGGCTGAAGAGTCACTGGACTGTGGGGGTCACTTGGACAGCGTCGCTGGATTCGAGGGACCTCGCTCGTTGTGCTGAGAGGAGACCCAAGGGACCGGTAATGCAGCTTTTTGGTGCCTGCGGTTGCAGGGGGAAGATTCCGTCGACCCACAGGAGATTTCTTCGGAGCTTCTGGTGCAGAGAGGAGGCAGGCTACCCCCACAGCATGCACAAGCAGGAAAACAGTCGAGAAGGCGGCAGGATCAGCGTTACAGAGTTGCAGTAGTCGTCTTTGCTACTATGTTGCAGGTTTGCAGGCTTCCAGCGCGGTCAGCGGTCGTTTCCTTATCAGAAGGTGAAGAGGGAGATGCAGAGGAACTCGGATGAGCTCTTGCATTCGTTATCTAAAGTTTCCCCAGAGACAGAGACCCTAAATAGCCAGAAAAGAGGGTTTGGCTACCTAGGAGAGAGGATAGGCTACTAACACCTGAAGGAGCCTATCAGCAGGAGTCTCTGACGTCACCTGGTGGCACTGGCCACTCAGAGCAGTCCAGTGTGCCAGCAGCACCTCTGTTTCCAAGATGGCAGAGGTCTGGAGCACACTGGAGGAGCTCTGGACACCTCCCAGGGGAGGTGCAGGTCAGGGGAATGGTCACTCCCCTTTCCTTTGTCCAGTTTCGCGCCAGGGCAGGGGCTAAGGGGTCCCTGAACCGGTGTAGACTGGCTTATGCAGAATTGGGCACCTCTGTGCCCAACAAAGCATTTCCAGAGGCTGGGGGAGGCTACTCCTCCCCTGCCTTCACACCATTTTCCAAAGGGAGAGGGTGTCACACCCTCTCTCAGAGGAAGTTCTTTGTTCTGCCATCCTGGGCCAGGCCTGGCTGGACCCCAGGAGGGCAGATGCCTGTCTGAGGGGTTGGCAGCAGCAGCAGCTGCAGTGAAACCCCAGGAAGGGCAGTTTGGCAGTACCAGGGTCTGTGCTACAGACCACTGGGATCATGGGATTGTGCCAACTATGCCAGGATGGCATAGAGGGGGCAATTCCATGATCATAGACATGTTACATGGCCATATTCGGAGTTACCATTGTGAAGCTACATATAGGTAGTGACCTATATTTAGTACACGCGTGTAATGGTGTCCCCGCACTCACAAAGTTCAGGGAATTGGCTCTGAACAATGTGGGGGCACCTTGGCTAGTGCCAGGGTGCCCTCACACTAAGTAACTTTGCACCCAACCTTTACCAGGTAAAGGTTAGACATATAGGTGACTTATAAGTTACTTAAGTGCAGTGTAAAATGGCTGTGAAATAACGTGGACGTTATTTCACTCAGGCTGCAGTGGCAGGCCTGTGTAAGAATTGTCAGAGCTCCCTATGGGTGGCAAAAGAAATGCTGCAGCCCATAGGGATCTCCTGGAACCCCAATACCCTGGGTACCTTAGTACCATATACTAGGGAATTATAAGGGTGTTCCAGTAAGCCAATGTGAATTGGTAAAATTGGTCACTAGCCTGTTAGTGACAATTTAAAAGTAATGAGAGAGCATAACCACTGAGGTCCTGGTTAGCAGAGCCTCAGTGAGACAGTTAGGCACCACACAGGGAACATATACATGCACACCTATGAGCACTGGGGCCCTGTGTGACAGGGTCCCAGTGACACATACATATAGGCCACAAACCTATGAGCACTGGGGTCCTGACCAGCAGGATCCCAGTGACACATAACAACCATACTGAAAACATAGTGTTTTCACTATGAGCACTGAGGCCTGGCTATCAGGATCCCAGTGAGACAGTGAAAACAGTGACAAACACCCTGACATACACTCACAAACAGGCCAAAAGTGGGGGTAACAAGGCTAGAAAGAGGCTACCTTCTCACAATGGTGCACAGGATTACTGTCTGGGGAGGGAAGGCAATGATTTACCTCCTCCAAATTCGGACAGTTGGACCTCTGGACAGTCAGGGTCACTTGGGTCCACCACCTGTGTTCCAGGGGCCACGCTCGTCAGGGTGAGAGGGGACCCAGAGAACCAGTGAGGCTGTAGTTTGTTGTCTGCTGGAGCAGGGGGAAGATTCCATCGACCCACAGGAGATTTCTTTGTGGCTTCTAGTGCAGGGTGAAGGCAGGCAGCCCCCAGAGCATGCACCACTAGGAAACAGTTGAGAAAGCTGGCAGGATTAGGTGCTACAATGTCTTTGGTAGTCTTCTGGCTACTTTGTTGCAGTTTTGCAGGCGTCCTGGAGCAGTCAGCGGTCGATCCTTGGCAGAGGTCGAAGAGAGAAGTGTTGAGGAGTCCTGTTGGATTCTTGCAAATTGTAATCTGAAGAGAAGCCCACAGGAGAGACCCTAAATAGCCCTGAGAGGAGGATTGCCTACCTACCTAGGTATGCACCTATCAGGAGGAGTCTCTGATGTCACCTGTTGGCACTGGCCACTCAGAGGCCTCCAGAGTGTCCTCACACCTCTGAAAACAAGATGGCAGAGGTCTGAGACACACTGGAGGAGCTCTGGGCACCAACACTGGGGAGGTGATGGACATCGGAGTTGTCACTCCCCTTTCCTTTGTCCAGTTTCGCCCCAGAGCAGGGACTGGGGCTTCCCTAAACCGGTGTAGACTAGCTTATGCAAGGAAGGCACCATCTGTGCCCTTCAAAACATTTCCAGAGGCTGGGGAGGCTACCCCTCCCCAGCCTTTAACACCTACTTCCAAAGGGAGACAATGTTAAATCCTGCTCTTGGAGGAAATGCTTTGTTCTGCCTTCCTGGGCTGCCCAGACCCCAAGAGGGCAGAACCCTGTCTGTGAGGTGGCAGCAGTTGTAGCTGCAGTGCAAGCCTCAGAGAGCTGGTTTGGCAGTACAGGGGGTCCATAGTGGAGCCCCCAGGATGCATGGAATTGGCTCCCCAATACCTGATTTGGAATGGGGGGACAATTCCATGATCTTAGACATGTTACATGGCCATATTCGGAGTTACCATTGTGAAGCTACATATAGGTATTTACCTATATGTAGTGCACGCATGTAATGGTGTCCCCACACTCACAAAGTCGAGGGAAATGGCCCTGAACTATGTGGGAGTACCTTTGCTAGTGCATGGGTGCCCTCACACTTAGAAACTTTGCACCTAACCTTCAGCGTGAAGGTTAGACATGTAGGTGACTTATAAGTTACTTAAGTGCAGTGAAAATGGCTGTGAAATAACGTGCGTTATTTCACGCAGGCTGCAATGGCAGTCCTGTGTAAGGGTTTGTCTGAGCTCCCTATGGGTGGCAAAATAAATGTTTCAGCCCATATGGATCGCCTGGAACCCCAGTGCCCTGGGTACCGAGGTACTATATACTAGGGACTTATAAGGAGAGTCCAGTATGCCAATTAGAATTGGTAAATGTAGTCACTAGCTTCTAGTGACAAATTTACAGGCAGAGAGAGCATGAACACTGAGGTTCTGATTAGCAGAGCCTCGGTGACATAGTTAGGCACTACACAGGCATACACATTTAGGCCATAAACTAGGAGCACTGGGTCCTGGCTAGCAGGATGCCAGTGAGACAGGCAAAAACATACTGACATACATGTAAAATTGGGGGTAACATGCCAAGAAAGATGGTACTTTCCTACACAACCCCCCTACAAACAAGGGACAATAAGGCTAACCTTGCCCAGATGAGTCTTCATTGTCTAAGTGGAAATATCTGGAGAGTCAATCTGCATTGGAGAGCACCTTTCATTTGTTTAAGCCATAATAGAGGCTTGTGGTCTGCTTGAACAATAAAGTGAGTCCCAAAGAGGTATGGTCTCAACTTTTTCAAGGCACAGACCACAGCAAAGGCCTCCTTTCTATGGCAGACCAATGCTTTTCTCTAGGGGTCAACCTCCTGCTGATGAAAGCAACAGGTTGATCCTGGCCATCTGTGTTTAGCTGTGATAGAACTGCCCCTACTCCTATTTCAGAAGCATCAGTTTGTACTATTAATATTTTGGAGTAACAAGGGCTTTTGAGGGCAGGTGCAGAGTACATGGCCTGTTTGAGCTCATCAAAAGCCTTTTGACAGCTAGCTGTCCATAATACCTTTTTAGGCATTTTCTTTGATGTGAGGTCATTAAGAGGGGCAGCTATGGTGCCATAATTCTTGATGAACCTCCTGTGTAAGGAAATGTCTCCTTGGCATGGTTACCCCCTGACTTTTTGCATTTCGCTGATGCCAGTTATGATTGAAAGTGTGCTGGGACCCTGATAACCAGGCCACAGCACCAGTGTTCTTTCCCTAAACCGTACCTTTGCTTCCACAATTGGCACAGCCCTGGAACTCAGATAGGTCCCTTGTAAGTGGTACCCCTGGTACCAAGGGCCCTGATGCCAGGGAGGGTCTCTAAGGGCTGCAACATGTCTTATGTCACCCTGGGGACCCCTCACTCAGCACATGCACACTGTCTCACAGCTTGTGTGTGCTGGTGGAGAGAAAATAACTAAGTCGACATGGCACTCCCCTCAGAGTGCCATGCCAACCTCACACTGCCTGTGGCATAAGTAAGTCACCCCTCTAGCAGGCCTTACAGCCCTAAGACAGGGTGCATTATACCACAGGTGAGGGCCAATGTGCATGAGCACCATGCCCCTTCAGTGTCTAAGCAAAATCTTAGACATTTTGGGCCATATTTATACTTTTTAACGCACAACTGCGCCAACGCAGTTGTGCGTCAAAAATGTTAACGCCGGCTAACGCCATTCCAAAGCGCCATGCGGGCGCCTTATTTATGGAATGACGTTAGCCGGCGGAGCTGACTGGTGTGCGTAAAAAAAAATGACCCACACCAGGCAGTGCCGGCATAGGGGAAAATGGAGCTTGGGCGCCAAAAAATGGGGCAAGTCGGTCTGAGGCAAAAAATCTGCCTCAACCCGATTTGCGCCATTTTTTCTGACTCCCACCCTCCATTGACATGACTCCTGTCTTAGCAAGACAGGAGTCATGCCCCCTTGCCCAATGGCCATGCCCAGGGGACTTATGTCCCCTGGGCATGGTCATTGGGCTTAGTGGCATGTAGGGGGGCACAAATCAGGCCCCCCTATGCCACAAAAAAATACTTACCTGAACTTACCTTAAGTTCCCTGGGATGGGTCCCTCCATCCTTGGGCGTCCTCCTGGGGTGGGCAAGGCTGTCAGGGGGTGTCCCTGGGGGCATGGGAGGGCACCACTGGGCTCCTTCCGAGCCCACAGGTCCCTTAACGCCTGCCCTGACCAGGCGTTAAAAAATGACTAAAAAGCGGCTGGGCGTCATTTTTTTTTACCCGCCCACTCCCGTGCGTCATTTTTGCACGGGAGTTTAAATAAGGCGCACATGCCTTGGAGTCATTTTTTAGACGGGAACGCCTACCTTGCATATCATTAACGCAAGGTAGGTGTCCACGCTAAAAAATGATGCAAACTCCAAGATGTTTGGCGCTAAACGGGTCTAACGCCAAAGTATAAATATGGAGTTAGCGTTGCGTTGGATTTGCGTAAAAAAAAACGACGCAATTCCGGCGCAAACAGAGTATAAATATGCCCCTTTAAGTTCAAGTGCAGGGTAGCCACAAAGAGTATATGGTCTGGGAGTGTGTCAAACACGAACTCCACAGTTCCATAATGGCTACACTGAAATCTGGGAAGTTTGGTATCAAACTTCTCAGCACAATAAATGCACACTGATGCCAGTGTGGAATTTATTGTAAAATATACCCAGAGGGCATCTTAGAGATGCCCCCTGACTACCAGTCCGACTCCTAGTGCTAGGCTGACCAGTTTCTGCCAGCCTGCCAAAACCAGACGAGTTGCTGGCCACATGGGGAGAGTACCTTTGTCACTCTGTGGCCAGGAACAAAGCCTGTACTGGGTGGAGGTGCTTCTCACCTCCCCTTGCAGGAACTGTAACACCTGGCGGTAAGCCTCAAAGGCTCACCCCTTTTGTTACAGCACCCCAGGGCATCCCAGCTAGTGGAGATGCCCACCCCTCTGGCCACTGCCCCCACTTTTGGCGGCAAGCCTGGAGGAGATAATGAGAAAAAAAGGAAGAGTCACCCACCAGTCAGGACAGCCCCTAAGGTGTCCTGAGCAGAGGTGACCCCTGCCTTTAGAAATCCTCCATCTTGAGATTGGAGGATTCCCCCAATAGGATTAGGGATGTGCCCCCCTCCCCTCAGGGAGGAGGCACAGAGAGGGTGTAGCCACCCTCCAGGACAGTAGTCATTGGCTACTGGCCCCCAGACCTAAGCACACTGCTAGGCAGAACCTAGGAAATCAGATTCCTGCAACCTGAAAGAAGAAGAAGGACTGCTGACCTGAAAGCCTTTCAGAGATGACGGGGACAACAACTGCTTTGGTCCCAGCCCTACCGGCCTGTCTCCTGACTCGAAGAAAACTGCAACAGCGACGCATCCGATAGGGACCAGTGACCTTTGAAGCCTCAGAGTTCTGACCTGAACCAAAAGACCAAGAAACTCCTGTGAGCAGCGGCTCTGCTCAACAACAGAAACAGCTTTTGCAACTTTCTTGCAACTTCTGAAGACTTCACTCTTCCTGCCGGGAATGTGAGACTTCACCCTCTGCATCTGACACCCCCGGCTCGAGCTCCAGAGAACCAAGACCACAGGGAGGACTCCCAGGTGACTGCGACCTCGTAAGTAGCCCGAGACGACCCCCCTGGACCTCCACAGCAGCGCATGCAGAGAGAATCCAGAGGCTCCCCCTGACCGTGACTGCCTGTAACAAGGAACCCGACGCCTGGACCAAGCACTGCACCCGCAGCCCCCAGGACCAGAAGGAACCGAACCTCAGTGCGGAGTGATCCTCAGGCAACCCTCTGCCTAGCCCAGTCAGTGGCTGGCCCAAGAAGCCCCCCTGTGCCCTGCCTGCACCGCTAGAGTGACCCCTGGGTTTCTCCATTGAATCCTATACAAAACCCAACTCCTGCTTTGCACACTGCACCCGACCGCCCCAGTGCTGCTGAGGATATGTTTTGTGTGCCTACTTGTGTCCTCCCCAGTGCTCTACAAACCCCCCCTGGTCTGCCTTCGAGGATGAGGATACTTACCTGCTGGCAGACTGGAACCGGAGCACCTCTGTTCTTCATAGGTGCCTATGTGTTTTGGGCTCCTCTTTGACCTCTGCACCTGACCGGCCCTGTGCTACTTGTGTGGTAACTTTGGGGTTGCCTTGAACCCCCAACAGTGGGCTGCCTATGCCCAGGAACTTAGACTTGTAAGTGTCTTACTTACTTGACAAACTAACCATTACTTACTTCCCCCAGGGACTGTTGATTTTTGCACTAAGGCCCATATTTATACTATTTTAGAGCTGCATTTGTGTTATTTTATCACAGAAAAGTGGCGCAAACTTGCAAAATACAATTGTATTTTGTAAGTTTGCGCCGCTTTTGCGTTCAAAAGCAGTGTAAATGCGGCGCCAAAAAAGTATAAATATGGCCCTAAGTGTCCACTTTAAAAAAAGCTTATTGTCATTTTTACTAAAACTGTGTATGCTATTGCTCTAATTTAAAGTTCCTAATTTACCTGTGTGGAGTACCTTACATTTTATGTTTTTACTTCAAATCTTGAACTTTTGGTTCTAAAAATAAATTAAGAAAATATATTTTCTATATAAAATCTATTGGCCTGGAGTTTGTGTTCCTCATTTATTGCCTGTGTGTGTACAACAAATGCTTAACACGAGCCTCTGATAAGCCTACTGCTCGACCACACTACCACAAAATAGAGCATTAGAATTATCTAATTTTGCCACTATCTTACCTCTAAGGGGAACCCCTGGACTCTGTGCACACTATCTCTCACTTTCAGATAGTATATACAGAGCCAAATTCTGACACTGGTGGATCAGCGGTGGGGTATAAGACTTTGCATATGCTGGACTACTCAGCCAATACCTGATCACACAACTAACTTCCAAAAATTATCATTAGAAATTTGATCTATTTTTCTAAATTTTTAAAAGTCGTGCTAGGGCCTTGTGTAAGTCCCTGTTAACATTTCTTTTAGAGTTTAAAAGTTTGTAAAAGTTTGGATTTAAGTTCTAGAAGTAGTTTTTAGATTCTTAGTAAGTACTCCCAACTTTTAGAGAAATAATGTCTAGCACAAATGAGATGGTGGAGGAACTCAACCTCACCCCTTACCTGCATCTACAGATGTCAGAGTTAATGACTCTCTGTAAGCAAAAAAAAAAAGCATGACATGGCAGCAAGTGCCAACTTCTGCTCGTCACTTTGACAATCAAGTAAAAATGAAGAAATTCATTATTTTTCTTACTGGTTTTGTCCCAAACTTTATTCTCTTTTGAGGTCAGCTAGATAAGTACACATTTTCAAGCCAAGGTTAAAGGGAGAGTTCAAGTTCACCAAGTTTTAGTTCTGTTGATTTACAGCTCTGGCAATCAGGGGAACAGTTTACAGAGACCTAGTCCTGCTCTCAGAAATGTTCAGAAGGGGAAGAGCTGTGTAGAGACACTGCCGTTGGTTTTACCAATGCTTTTGCTCCTATTCTGCAAGAATTGACAAAGTCAAATACCTTCAGCCAACAAGCATTGGCAAAGTCAATACTGCAGCCAACAAGCATTGACAAAACCAATACTAGCAGCCAACATGCATTGACAAAGTCAATACTGCAGCCAACAAGCACTGACAAAACAAACACTGGCTGTCAAAAAACATTGGCAAAGTCAATACTGCAGCCAACAAGCATTGACAAAACCAATACTAGAAGCTAACGTGCATTGGCAAAGTTAATACTGCAGCCAACAAGCAGGACAAAAGCAAGACTAGCAGCAGCAGCAGCCAACAAGCATTGACAAAGTCAATACTGCAGCCAACAAGCACTGACAAAACCAATACTGGCTGCCAACATGCATTGACAAAGTCAATACTGCAGCCAACAAGCACTGACAAAACAAACACTGGCTGTCAAAAAACATTGGCAAAGTCAATACTGCAGCCAACAAGCATTGACAAAACCAATACTAGAAGCTAACGAGCATTGGAAAAGTCAATACTGCAGCCAGCAAGCAGGACAAAAGCAAGACTAGCAGCCAACAAGTATTTACAAAACCAATACTAGTAGGAGCAGCAGCCAACAAGCATTGACAAAGTCAATACTGCAGCCAACAAGCACTGACAAAACCAATACTGGCTGCCAATAAGCATTGACAAAACTACTACTAGCAGCCAACAAGTTTTGGTAAAGTCAATACTGCAGCCAACAAGGATTGACACAACCAATACTAGCAGCCAACAAGCATTGACAAAGTCATCACTGCAGTCAACAAGCATTGACCAAGACAATACTGGCAGCCAACAAGCATTGACAAAACCAATATAGGGAGCCAACAAGCATTGGCAAGGTCAATCCGTTGCAGTGAACAAACATTGAGAAAGGGAGACCTCTGCAGTGCTTATGAGGGACTGTTTGTCCCCTTCTTCCTCTCTCTTTCTGCCCTCCCACAACTCCCATCTTCCTCTATTAATTACCCCCTTCACACCCTCCAGCTAGAGTTTGCTGCCCCCTACAGAAACCAGCCCCCCTCAGGTGGCTTCTGCGCCATCAGCATGCGGCCATCCTCATATTGGTATGACACCATTTCATGATGGCCGCCTGTGAATGTGCACAGACACACTGACACATTGGGCATACTTGTACGCATGCTGTTAATTCTTTAACAAAATTTATGTAAACCTTACAAACAGGGTTGTATCTGCCTCCTTCATAGCTGTTTTTAGTTCCTTTTTGTTAAAGTATTAATTAATTAATTAAGATAGACATCAAGTATGCAGCATCACATGGGCAAACCTTCTTACCTTAGCTAGTGAAAACAGTCATTGGCAAAGCACATGCTTATTGGATATGCACATGCTTATTAATGTGCTGCAGTATCTCAAGTGGATACAATAACCTCAGAAACAGATAAAATAGAAACTAAAGAGAGGCAAATGTCACTCCCTGTTTTCAAGCTGTGGGAACACACTGTGTACTAGAATCACTTTTTTGCTCTGGTGTGCTGGGTTTATGCCGGTCCCACCAGTGATGAAAATTCATTATGTGTCCACATGGTTTGAATGGAGTACCTTCGAACAACTATACTTTGGGGGGGGGGTTTGTTGGGGAATTCTCTTGTTGATTTTTTTTTCGTGTTTTTCGTGAGGTTTGTTTGTTCTCGCTGCTGCTGCGGTGCCTGATGCTTGCCTATTCCATGTGGACAGTTAGGATGGGTTGGGGTGGGGGGTGGCCACTGGCCCTGGCAAGACCTTTGTGTCCTCTTTCGTAGCTGATGCAACTTCTACCTTCAAAGTACTCACTTGGAATATTAATGTGCCTCAATTCCCCATCCAAACATTACAGAGTCCAAATAAACCTCAAGATGCGAGAGATTCAGGTGGCGCACATCCAGGAGACCAACCTTATAAAAGCAGACAGCCTTGCATTACAGAAACACTGCAGGGGGGAGACCTGTGCCACTACCTATTCTTCCTTTGCATGAGGAGTGTTGATATGGATCCTACCTGGAGCTGCCGTGCTCTCCCAGGTAAATTATTAATACAGAGGGTCGCTGTGTTGTTTTAGGGGGGAAATCTTGATGGGATCAACATTGCTTTCCTTAATGTGTATGCCCCAAACTTGAAACAACCCACGTTTCAGTACTCTATAGCACCACATATCACCAGGGTGTTACAGCTCCTGCTACTAGTGGGGGGCGACTTTAATTGTATAGCTGATACTATCCTCAACAGATCCACCCCGCCCACCTCGCCAGTACACAAGACCGCTCAGCTCTCTTGAATCTGAATGGCAGATTGGGATCTGGTCGACACCTGGAGAGTGCATATCCCAGAGGTGCTTCCTTTTCTTATTGTTCTAGTCTGTATGCTTTATCAGTTCACCATGACACATTACTGTGTTCTGCCTCTTTATATAACTGAGCTACTCGAGCTGATTACCTTGAGAAAACCCTCTCTGATCACAACCCATTATTAATGACCTACATCTGGGTGCCTGCCAGACCCCCAGTCCCATCCTGGAGACTGAACTCCCTAGATCTGGACATTTCAGACAGGCCTGGGTGAGCGATCCATGACTGCTTTTGTGGAAAACAAGAGCCCAGCTTCCTCTTCCCTTGCAGAGTGGTAAGCATTCAAACTGGTCGTCCAAGAGCACTGTATTGCCAATATGCATTGAATTACACCCACGCACCACAATGGCCCTTACTAGAAACAACAGCTTCACCCCAGTAACTCAGTGATTCTTTGTTCACTTTGTTAGTTTGTTTAACTATTGCTTCTTGCATTTCCCCAGCATTCCCTGCATTGTTCTTTTTAATTATGGGACTCATTAGAGCACATTGTATAGGTGTTGGGGCCTTCAAAGTCGCTCATCTAGATGGTACAACCCATTGTACTTTGCTGTGGTTATACCTGTAGGAGGCTGGCCTGGCTTATAGTGGGTACCAAGGGTACTTACACTCTGTGCCAGGTCCAGTTATCCCTTATTAGTGTAGAAGAGGTGTTTCTAGCAGCTTAGGCTGATAGAAGGTAGCTATGGCAAAGCAGCTTAGGCTGAACTGGGAGACATGTAAAGCTCCTACTATACCACTGGTGTCATATACACAACATCATAAGGAAACACAATACACAGAAGTACTAAAAATAAAGGTACTTTATTTTTATGACAATATGCCAAAAGTATCTCAGTGAGTACCCTCAGTATGAGGATGAGTTATATACACAAGATATATGTACACAAACCAAAATTATGCAGGTGATAGCAAAAGGAAGTAATGCAAGCAATGTAAAGTTACAGCAGATTGCAATAGGAGTACATAGGTATAGGGGCAACACAAACCATATACTCCAAAAGTGGAATGCGAACCACGAATGGACCCCAAACCTATGTGAGCTTGTAGAGGGTCGCTGGGACTATAAGAAAACAGTGAGGGTTAGAAAATTACCCCACCCCAAGACCCTGAAAGGTAGGTGTAAAGTGCACCTACTACCCCCAGAGAGCACAGAAGTCGTGATAGGGGGTTTCTGCAGGAGGAACAACACCAGCAATGCAACAACAGTGGATTTCCGGACCTGAGTACCTGTAAGAAAAGGGGACCAAGTCCAATAGTCACAACAGTGTCAAGAGTGGGCAGGAGCCCAGGAAATGCCAGCTGAGGGTGCAAGGAAGCTGCCACCTGTTGGAAGAAGCTTGGAGTTCTGCAAGAAAGAAGAGGACTAGGAACTTTCCCTTTGGATGATGCATGTCCGACATTGCGATGAAGCTTGCAGAGGTGTTCCCACGCAGAAAGACCGCAAACAAGACTTGCTAGCTGCAAGGGTCGCGGAAGAGGTTTTTGGGTGCTGCTGTGGCCCAGGAGGGACCAGGATGTAGCCACTTGGAAGAGGAGACAGAGGGGGTGCCCAGCAAGACAGGGAGCCCTCACAGAAGCAGGCTGCACCCGCAGAAGTACCTGAACAGGCACTTGGAAGAAGAGTGAACCGGAGTCCACGCGAAGTCACAAAAGGGAGTCCCACGACACCGGAGGACAATTCAGAAGGTTGTGCACTGCAGGTTAGAGTGTCTGGGACCTAGGCTTGGCTGTGCACGAAGGATATCCTGGAAGAGTGAACAGGAGCCCGGAGCAGCTGCAAATCACGTGGTACCCAGCAATGTAGTCTAGCGTGGGGAGGCAAGGACTTACCTCCACCAAACTTGGACTGAAGAGTCACTTGACTGTGGGAGTTACTTGGACAGAGTTGCTGAGTTCCAGCGACCACGCTCGTTGTGCTGAGAGGGGACCCAGAGGACCCGTGATGCAGTCTTTTGGTGCCTGAGGTTGCAGGGGGAAGATTCCGTCGACCCACGGGAGATTTCTTCAGAGCTCCTGGTGCAGAGAGGAGGCAGGCTACCCCAGAGCATGCACCACCAGGAAACAGTCGAAGAAAGTCAGCAGGATGAAGCGATACAAGGTTGCTAGTAGTCGTCTTGCTACTTTGTTGCGGTTTTGCAGGCGTCCTGAGCAGTCAGCAGTCGATCCTTTGGCAGAAGGTGAAGAGGGAGATGCAGAGGAACTCTGATGAGCTCTTGCATTCGTTATCTGAAGAATTCCCCAAAGCAGAGGCCCTAAATAGCCAGAAAAGGAGGTTTGGCTACCAGGTTAGGAGGATTGGCTACCAAGAGAGGTAAGAGCCTATCAGAAGGAGCCTCTGACGTCACCTGCTGGCACTGGCCACTCAGAGCAGTCCAGTGTGCCAGCAACACCTCTGAATCCAAGATGGCAGAGGTCTGGGGCACACTGGAGGAGCTCTGGGCACCTCCCCTGGGTGGTGCAGGTCAGGGGAGTGGTCACTCCCCTTTCCTTTGTCCAGTTTTGCGCCAGAGCAGGGCTGGGGGATCCCTGAACCGGTGTAGACTGGCTTATGCAGAGATGGGCAGCATCTGTGCCCATCAAAGCATTTCCAGAGGCTGGGGGAGGCTACTCCTCCCCAGCCTTTCTCACCTTTTCCAAAGGGAGAGGGTGTAACACCCTCTCTCTGAGGAAGTCCTTTGTTCTGCCTTCCTGGGCCAGGGCTGCCTGGACCCCAGGGGAGCAGAAACCTGTCTGAGGGGTTGGCAGCAGCAGCAGCTGCAGTGAAACCCCGGAAAGGCAGTTTGGCAGTACCCGGGTTCTGTGCTAGAGACCCGGGGATTGGGGTGACAATTCCATGATCTTAGACATGTTACATGTCCATGTTCCGAGTTACCATTGTGACGCTACACATAGGTAGTGTCCTATGTGTAGGGCACGCGTGTAATGATGTCCCCGCACTCACAAAGTCTGGGGAAATTGCCCTGAACAATGTGGGGGCACCTTGGCTAGTGCCAGGGTGCCCACACACTAAGTAACTTTGCACCCAACCTTCACCAGGTGAACGTTAGACATATAGGCGACTTATAAGTTACTTATGTGCAGTGGTAAATGGCTGTGGAATAACGTGGATGTTATTTCACTCAGGCTGCAGTGGCAGGCCTGAGTAAGAATTGTCAGAGCTCCCTATGGGTGGCACAATAAATGCTGCAGCTCATAGGGATCTCCTGGAACCCCAATACCCTGGGTACCTCAGTACCATATACCAGGGAATTATATGGGTGTACCAGTATGCCAATGTGAATTGGTAAATTTAGTCACTAGCCTGTTAGAGACAAATTTGGAAGTAAAGAGAGAGCATAACCACTGAGGTTCTGATTAGCAGAGCCTCAGTGAGACAGTTAGGCATCACACAGGGAACACATTTAGGCCACAACCTTATGAGCACTGGGGTCCTGGCTAGCAGGGTCCCAGTGACACATAACAAACATACTGACAACATAGGGTTTTCACTATGAGCACTGGGTCCTGGCTAGCAGGATCCCAGTGAGACAGTGAAAACACCCTGACATATACTCACAAACAGGCCAAATGTGGGGATAACCAGGCTAGAAAGAGGCTACTTTCTCACACAACAACCCCCCCCCAAACGAAGGACAATAAGGCTAACCTTGGCCAGTTGAGTCTTTATTGTCTAAGTGGTGATAAGTGGAGAGTAGCTCTGCAATAGACTGGTTACTCCCTTTATCATCCACTATATGGTCACTTCCCTGTGGGGATGTAAACCACCCTGTTTGAAGTTTTCTATCTAACCAACAATGTGAAGATATATTCTCAGAGTTCCTATCAGTAAGTTGTAGTTTAGAACAGTGGGAATTGTCCACTGGACCTATTTCAAGTGATGAAAATGCCAGACAGGGATGCTGTCTCAGTAAAGCCATAGCTGGGCAAAAACTTTGTCCATATGGCTGTAAGAGAGAACAGGGATGCTGTTTCTCTTGATTTGGAGCAGGGCAGGGATGCTGTCCTATGAGCTCCACACTAGGGCAGGGCTGCTGTCCTAAGTGTTTTGAGTCAGTGCAGGGTTGCTGCACTAACGTTTCTCTGGGAGGGTTGGAGGGATGCTCCATGTTAACTAAAATGGTGCTCTTTTTCTCACCAATAGTAGTTATCCCACAGAGAGGTACTTCTACCTCAGGGAGTACAGCTGTGTTAGCTGATGATTCCCTCGGCACAGGTGCCACCCCAGGAGAGGTTTCTCCTACCACAGGAATAGTATCCTGTATGGCAGGGTGATTAGGGGATACTTTGATGCCCTTTTTACCTGTTTTAGGAGAGGGATCCTGAGATTTCAGGACTTTTTCTCTCCTTTGCTTTTTCATTTCAGCTAAAATGAGAGGAAGCAATTCCTCAGGGATACCCAGCATGGCTGCATGGGTATTAAACACTACCTCAGCCCAACCTGACGCCTCTAGGTCATTACCTAAGAGACAGTCTACAGGTAAGCTAGGTGATACTACCACCTGTTTGGGGCCAGTAACTCCACCCCAACTAAGCTGAACTATAGCTAAGGAAAGAAACTTAGTGGAGTTATGGACATCAATAATCTTATACTGTTGTCCAATGATGTGTTGTGCAGGAGACACTAGGTTTTCAGTCACCAAAGTGATACTGGCACCTGTGTCCCTGTAGGCCTGGGCCTCAACACCATTTATTAAAACTGTCTGCCTGTACTTATCCATTGTAAGGGGACAAGCAGCCAGTGTGGCAAGGCCAATGCCACTAGGTGTGACAGAAACTGTATTGGGACTGACTACCCCAGTTTCTATGATGGGCCCAAAAGTGAACCCAACTACACCCTTAGTTTGACTGTTGCCAGCAGTCCCACCACTATTACCACTACTGCTAGGGGCACTAGAGTTTGATGTATTAGTGGTGGTTGGCTCAGGGGGTTTACCTGGACAGGACTTGTCCCCTTGCCAATGGCCTTTATTTTTACACAAATAGCACCAAGGCTTTTTAATGTGTGTGTTTTGTGAAGAAGAGGAAGAAGATGATTTATTCCCACCCCCTGAAGAGTGTTTAGGATTTGAAGAAGGATCTTTAGTTTTACCCTTATCCCCATGCTTATCCTGAGATTTCTCACCATCTTTCTTCTTGCCATCCTTGTCACCTCCTGTATGAACTTTTCTGTTCACTCTTGTTCTGAACCATTTGTCTTCCTTCTTACCCAATTCTTGGGGAGAGGTCAGATCTGAGTCCACTAGATATTGGTGTAACAAGTCAGACACACAGTTATTCAGAATATGCTCTCTTAGAATAAAATTATACAGGCTTTCATAGTCAGAAATTTTACTGCCATGTAACCACCCTTCCAAGGCCTTCACTGAACAGTCTACAAAATCTGTCCAGTCTTGAGAGGACTCTTTTCTGGTGTCTCTGAACTTAATCCTGTATTGTTCAGTGGTTAAGCCAAATCCATCCAAGAGTGCATCCTTCAAAACTGTAAAATTGTTAGCTTCACTTTCTCTAACAGTAAGGAGCCTATCCCTGCCCTTTCCAGTGAAAGATAGCCACAAAATAGCAGCCCACTGCCTTTGAGGGACCCCCTGTACCATACAGGCCCTCTCAAGTGCAGAAAACCACTTGTTGATGTCATCCCCCTCCTTGTAAGGGGGGACTATCTTGTGCATATTCCTGGAATCATGCTCTCTAACAGGATTACTATCAGGAATACTGCTGCTGCCACCATGGGGTCCAAACCCCAATCTCTGTCTTTCCTTCTCCAGGTCTAAGGATTCCCTATCAAAGGCCAGCTGTTGCTGTTTAAGCTTCAGTCTGGTCTCATCCATTCTCAACTTTTTGAGTTCCCTTTCTAACATGTTGTCTTCAGGGTGGGTGGGTTGGGAATGCTTGGACACAGAAGACAAGTTTGAAACAACAGAGGGGGACCTGTCCCTAACTGTCTGGACCCGTGTAACTTGGCCTTTAGGAGTCAAGGATGCCCTACTATGATGGGAACCTACATTACTACCAACATTACTGGGTGTCCTGCTAGGGGGCAGGCCCTTATCTGAACCCTCCCCACCCTTCTCAGGGAACTCTCCTGAATCAGACTGGGAAGTTTCTATATGTTCCTGCCTTTCATTTGCTGGACCAGCCTGGTTCTCATCATCTACAACAAGCATATTGAACAGAAACTCTTTTGTAGGGTTCTTTCCTATAACTAAACCTTTATCTAAGCAGAGACTCCTTATGCTCTTGTAATTGAAACTGTCATAAGTAGCATTGACAGTTTTGGGAGCAGAATCTACCACAGACATGATAGCAAAAGGTTTAGAGATAGTGAGAAAGAGAGAAAAAGTTTCAGAACTTTTTAAAGAACAGAGAAAAAAAACTTTTCCTTACTTTTTAGAAACTTTTAGAAGTTTTAGAAGACTTTTCAGTACTTTGTAAAAAGTTTAAGAGGATAAAAGCAAAACTTTTTGGTTAGGTGTACATACACTGAACTTGTTTTGTATATTGTTTTCTTATGAAAAGTACAAAATGACAAAGTGGTAAGTAGTTACAAGTACTTATCCCACCGCTGCACAACCAATGTAGGAGGCTGGCCTGGCTTATAGTGGGTACCAAGGGTACTTACACTCTGTGCTAGGTCCAGTTATCCCTTATTAGTGTGGAAGAGGTGTTTCTAGCCGCTTAGGCTGATAGAAGGTAGCTATGGCAAAGCAGCTTAGTCTGAACTAGGATACATGTAAAGCTCCTACTATACCACTGGTGTCATATGCACAATATCATAAGAAAACACAATACACAGAAGTACTAAAAATAAAGGTACTTTATTTTTATGACAATATGCCAAAAGTATCTCAGTGAGTACCCTCAGTATGAGGATAAGTTATATACACAAGATATATGTACACAATACCAAAATTATGCAGGTAATAGCAAAAGGAAATAATGTAAGCAATGTAAAGTTACAGTAGATTGCAATAGGAGCACATAGGTATAGGGGCAACACAAACCATATACTCCAAAAGTGGAATGCGAACCACGAATGGACCCCAAACCTATGTGAACTTGTAGAGGGTCGCTGGGACTGAAAGAAAACAGTGAGGGTTAGAAAAATAGCCCACCCCAAGACCCTGAAAGGTAGGTGTAAAGTGCACCTACTACCCCCAGAGAGCACAGAAGTCGTGATAGGGGTTTCTGCAGGAGGAACAACACCAGCAATGCAACAACAGTGGATTTCCGGACATGAGTACCTGTAAGAGAAGGGGACCAAGTCCAATAGTCGCGACAGTGTCGAGAGTGGGCAGGAGCCCAGGAAATGCCAGCTCAGGGTGCAAGGAGGCTGCCACCTGTTGAAAGAAGCTTGGAGTTCTGCAAGAAAGAAGAGGACTAGGAACTTCCCCTTTGGAGGATGGATGTTGCACGTCGCAATGAAGCTTGCAGAGGTGTTCCCACGCAGAAAGACTGCAAACAAGCCTTGCTAGCTGAAAGGGTCACGGTAGAGGTTTTTGGGTGCTGCTGTGGTCCAGGAGGGACCAGGATATCGCCACTTGGAAGAGGAGACAGAGGGGGCACCCAGCAAGTCAGGGAGCCCTCACAGAAGCAGGCAGCACCTGCAGAAGTACCTGAAAAGGCACTTGGAAGAAGAGTGAACCGGAGTCCATGTGAAGTCACAAAAGGGAGTCCCATGACGCCGGAGGACAACTCAGAAGGTTGTGCACTGCAGGTTAGAGTGTCGGGGACCCAGGCTTGGCTGTGCGTGAAGGAAATCCTGGAAGAGTGCACAGGATCCCGGAGCAGCTGCAAATCACTCGGTACCCAGCAATGCAGTCTAGCGTGGGGATGAAAGGACTTACCTCCACCAAACTTGGACTGATGATTCACTGGACTGTGGGAGTCACTTGAATAGAGTTGCTGAGTTCCAGGGACCACGCTCGTCGTGATGAGAGGGGACCCAGAGGACCCGTGATGCAGTCTTTTGGTGCCTGCGGTTGCAGGGGGAAGATTCCGTCGACCCACTGGAGATTTCTTCAGAGCTCCTGGTGCAGAGAGGAGGCAAGCTACCCCCAGAGCATGCACCACCAGGAAACAGTCGAGAAAGCCGGCTGGATGAAGCGATACAAGGTTGCTAGTAGTCATCTTGCTACTTTGTTGCGGTTTTGCAGGGGTCCTGAGCAGTCAGCGGTGGATCCTTTGGCAGAAGGTGAAGAGGGAGATGCAGAGTAACTCTGATGAGCTCTTGCATTCGTTATCTGAAAAATTCCCCAAAGCAGAGGCCCTCAATAGCCAGAAAAGGAGGTTTGGCTACCAGGTTAGGAGGATTGGCTACCAAGAGAGGTAAGAGCCTATCAGAAGGAGCCTCTGACGTCACCTGCTGGCACTGGCCACTCAGAGCAGTCCAGTGTGCCAGCAACACCTCTGAATCCAAGATGGCAGAGGTCTGGGGCACACTGGAGGAGCTCTGGGTACCTCCCTTGGGAGGTGCAGGTCAGGGGAGTGGTCATTCCACTTTCCTTTGTCCAGTTTCGCGCCAGAGCAGGGCTGGGGGATCCCTGAACCGGTGTAGACTGGCTTATGCAGAGATGTGCACAAGCCATGATCCCACAATCCTGCATACTACTTGTTACCACGCACATGGCAAGCCACTCCCAAAAAGAGCAGGAAGCAGCAGATACTGAGGAGTACGTCTAGATGGTGATAGAACAATTGTGCCCTCTTCCCGTTTCCCTGGCAGATATCTTAGAGGTGACTGGGACCAACGACTGCCTCCAATCTGGCATTGCTATGACCCGATCAGGAAATTAGTTCAATGTACTTCCTGATCTGGCACAAAAAACAGTCGAGAGACAGTACATCTTACAGTCCTTGTACAACATGATGGCTGAACCCTCAGTCACTGAGGATCGGTGTCTACTGAGGGGACCCCGGTTGCTAATACCTACTGATTGACACAGCAGGCGGTAGCTCTCACCCATGGATCTCACAAAGGAATTGTCAGAACCCAGAACAGGCTACATATCAAGGTGTGTTTCCCTGGCCTAAACAATCTAGTTGAATGTTCCGTCTGGCAGTGTGACTTATGCCAGGCCACAGGAAGCCCAGATCCCCTCCTACTCATTATTACAGAGTTGATCCTAGAGACCCCATGACACTGTAGCAGCAAGGATTTTGGCAGCCTCACAGTTTGCCATCATCTGTTTGTCATCATTGATGACCTTTCCAAAAACCCAGAACTGGAAACCGTACTATCCATGTCTGAAGAAGAAACCATACGAAAACTTGAATAAATCCTGGCCATCCATGGGCTTATTAGGGAACGATATACAAACACTGGGCCCCCTTTCAATAGCTATTTGACAAGCTATTTGCTGTCAAGGAACACCAAGCTTTTCAAAATGCCCCTCACTGGCCTCAAGACAACGAAGAGGCCAATCAGCTCATGCAAACCATCAAGAAGGTAATCTGCTTTTCTCAAGCGCAACAGCAGAATGCTGAAATGGTGATATATTCTTTTCTAAAAGACTACCATCTAATGCCCCACATCACCACCGGAGCAGCCCTCAGCATTGT
This sequence comes from Pleurodeles waltl, assembly GCF_031143425.1. NCBI lineage: Eukaryota > Metazoa > Chordata > Amphibia > Caudata > Salamandridae > Pleurodeles > Pleurodeles waltl. Next base: position 1,183,535,828 of record NC_090439.1, read on the forward strand.
TTTTTTTTAAAGAAGGGTGGAAGATGTGATACCACACCATCCTCGGTGGAGAATACTCCAGTCTGCAACAGCCTGGCCATGTCTTGGAGCACATCTGTGAGAAAGTAGTCTCTTTCTAGCCTTATTACCCCCACTTTTGGCCTGTTTGTGAGTGTTTGTCAGGGTGTTTTCACTGTCTCACTGGGATCCTGCCAGCCAGGGCCCAGTGCCCATAGTAAAAACCCTATGTTTTCAGTATGTTTGTTATGTGTCACTGGGACCCTGCTGGCCAGGACCCCAGTGCTCATAAGTTTGTGACCTATATGTATGTATTCCCTGTGTGGTGCCTAACTGTCTCACTGAGGCTCCACGTTATTTCACAGCCATTTACCACTGCACTTAAGTAACTTATAAGTCACCTATATGTCTAACCTTTACCTGGTAAAGGTTGGGTGCTAAGTTACTTAGTGTGTGGGCACCCTGGCACTAGCCAAGGTGCCCCCACATTGTTCAGGGCCAATTCCCCGGACTTAGTGAGTGCGGGGACACCATTACACGCGTGCACTATACATGGGTCACAATGGTAACTCCGAATATGGCCATGTAACATGTCTAAGATCATGGAATTGCCCCCCCAATGCCATCCTGGTATTGGGGAGACAATCCCATGATTCCCCGGGTCTCTAGCATAGACCCGGGTACTGCCAAACTGCCTTTCCCGGGGTTTCACTGCAGCTGCTGCTGCTGCCAACCCCTCAGACAGGTTTCTGCCCTCCTGGGGTCCAGCCAGGCTTGGCCCAGGAAGGCAGAACAAAGGACTTCCTCAGAGAGAGGGTGTTACACCCTCTCCCTTTGGAATAAGGTGTCAAGGCTGGGGAGGAGTAGCCTCCCCCAGCCTCTGGAAATGCTTTGATGGGCACAGATGGTGCCCATCTCTGCATAAGCCAGTCTACACCGGTTCAGGGATCCCTCAGCCCTGCTCTGGCGCGAAACTGGACAAAGGAAAGGGGAGTGACCACTCCCCTGACCTGCACCTACCCTGGGAGGTGCCCAGAGCTCCTCCAGTGTGCTCCAGACCTCTGCCATCTTGGAAACAGAGGTGCTGCTGGCACACTGGGCTGCTCTGAGTGGCCATGGCCAGCAGGTGACGTCAGAGACTCCTTCTGATAGGCTCCTTCAGGTGTTGCTAGCCTATCCTCTCTCCTAGGTAGCCAAACCTCCTTTTCTGGCTATTTAGGGTCTCTGCTTTGGGGAATTCCTTAGATAACGAATGCAAGAGCTCATCAGAGTTCCTCTGCATCTCTCTCTTCACCTTCTGCCAAGGAATCGACTGCTGACCGCACTGGAAGCCTGCAAAACTGCAACAAAGTAGCAAAGACGACTACTGCGATCTTGTAACGCTGATCCTGCCGCCTTCTCGACTGTTTTCCTGGTGGTGCATGCTGTGGGAGTAGCCTGCCTCCTCTCTGCACTAGAAGCTCCGAATAAATCTCCCGTGGGTCGACAGAATCTTCCCCCTGCAACCGCAGTCACCAAAGAACTGCATCACCGGTCCTCTGGGTCTCCGCTTAGCACGATGATGAGGTCCCTTGAACTCAGCAACTCTGTCCAAGTGACTCCCACAGTCCAGTGACTCTTCAGTCCAAGTTTGGTAGAGGTAAGTCCTTGCCTCCCCACGCTAGACTGCATTGCTGGGAACCGCGTGTTTTGCAGCTGCTCCAGCTCCTGTGCCCTCACCGAGGATTTCCTTTGTGCACAGCCAAGCCTGGCTCCCCGGCACCCTAACCTGCATTGCACGACCTCCTGAGTTGTCCTCCGGCTTCGTGGGACCCTGTTGTGCAACTTCGGGTGAGCTCCAGTTCACTCCACTTCGTAGTGCCTGTTCCGGCACTTCTGCGGGTGCTGCTTGCTTCGGAATGGGCTGTTTTTCTTGCTGGACGCCCCCTCTGTCCCCTCACGCAATTGGTGACATCCTGGTCCCTCCTGGGCCACAGCAGCATCCAAAAACCCTAACCGCGACCCTTGCAGCTAGCGGTCTTTCTGCAGGAAAACACTTCTGCACGACTCTTCAGAACGTGGGACATCTGTCCTCCAAAGGGAGAGTTTCTAGCCCTTGTCGTTCTTGCAGAATCCTCAGCTTCTACCATCCGGTGGCAGCTTCTTTGCACCCACAGCTGGCATTTCCTGAGCATCTGCCCACTACCGACTTGATCGTGACTTTTGGACTTGGTCCCCTTGTTCCACAGGTACTCTTTGTCTGGAAATCCATCGTTGTTGCATTGCTGGTGTTGGTCTTTCCTGCAGAATTCCCCTATCACGACTTCTGTGCTCTTTGGGGAACTTAGGTGCACTTTGCACCCACTTTTCAGGGTCTTGGGGTGGGCTATTTTTCTAACCCTCACTGTTTTCTTACAGTCCCAGCGACCCTCTACAAGGTCACATAGGTTTGGGGTCCATTCGTGGTTCGCATTCCACTTCTAGAGTATATGGTTTGTGTTGCCCCTATCCCTATGTGCTCCCAGTGCATGCTATTGTGACTATACATTGTTTGCACTGTTTTCTATTGCTATTACTGCATATTTTGGTATTGTGTACATATATCTTGCGTTTATATCTTGTGTATATTTGCTATCCTCATACTGAGGGTACTCACTGAGATACTTTTGGCATATTGTCATAAAAATAAAGTACCTTTATTTTTAGTATATCTGTGTATTGTGTTTTCTTATGATATTGTGCATATGACACTAGTGGTACTGTAGGAGCTTCACTCGTCTCCTAGTTCAGCCTAAGCTGCGCTGCTAAGCTACCTTTTCTGTCAGCCTAAGCTGCTAGACACCCCTCTACACTAATAAGGGATACCTGGGCCTGGTGCAAGGTGTAAGTACCCCTTGGTACTCACTACAAGCCAGTCCAGCCTCCTACAACATCCAAAACCAAAAGATGACGCAAAGCAGGTGGGCCGCGGGCCCAAACATCCAAGTCAGAGACTGGGTGCTGATACGAGAATGCCATCATGGAAACAAGTTCTGTTTGCCTTTTGTGGCAAGCCACCAACATCAAGGGGACAAGGAAAATATCTTGACAAGTGTTTCGTTTTTCAAGTGGTTTCAGGTGGCGCCTGATTGCACATCTGAGTGTGATGCAATTTCTTCCGAATGTGAAGGGAGTCCACCACAATCATATGGGACAGGTGAAGAGTTTATTCCAATAGAACAACCCTACCCAGCTCCCGAAGCGGCTCAGGGCAATTACCCGAGCCCAAGACCTCTGGCGGCACATTGCCCTGCAGTAGAGACCTCAGAGCTAGGATTTCTAAGGAACAATTTCAGAAAACAAAAACACTGCATCTCAACAAATCTAGGACTATGTAATGGAGTGACTGAAGGGAAAATGACACCCCAAATGAAACCATCCTGAGCAAACACCATAAGAAGGTTTATCTGTAATTTGGCATCTATGTATTATGTAATGTTTTGTTTTTCTAATTTTTATTCCAAGTAAAAGAGGGATGTAATGTTGTCAACCGAGGGGTGCTTGCTTGGCGCCATTGGGTTATCGTAGAGTCACATGACCAGGAGAGTGTAATTAATCGGCCAGGGCTTCTTAATAGCAGTTTTGCACCAGTACTAGAAAAGCAAAAAATGTATATAGAGCTACTATTGAATAACACTCAAATGATGTATATAGAAGACCGCAAAGATACAGTATAGTCAATATATATTTGAAACGTATGTCAGACACTCATTATCTCACGAGTCCCAACTTAGGATGTGCAAGATGGCACTATATTTCTAGTAGTTCAATGAATTAAACAATATATCATTAGATTAATCTTATATTGCATCGATATGTTTATTATATATTATCACAAGTGACATGAATAAATTAAACACAGTACTATAAAAAGAATAGCTAAAGACAGTACAAAACAATACAAACCAATATAGCACCTGTGAGAAAGTAGCCTCTTTCTAGCCTTGTTACCCCCACTTTTGGCCTGTTTGTGAGTGTATGTCGGTGTTTTCACTGTTTTCACTGTCTCACTGGGATCCTGCTAGCCAGGGCCCAGTGCTCATAGTGAAAACCCTATGTTTTCAGTATGTTTGTTATGTGTCACTGGGACCCTGCTAGTCAGGACCCCAGTGCTCATAAGTTTGTGGCCTATATGTATGTGTTCCCTGTGTGGTGCCTAACTGTCTCACTGAGGCTCTGCTATCCAGAACCTCAGTGGTTATGCTCTCTCTGTATAAATTGTCACTAACAGGTTAGTGACCAAATTTTACCAATTCACATTGGCTTACTGGAACACCCTTATAATTCCCTAGTATATGGTACTGAGGTACCCAGGGTATTGGGGTTCCAGGAGATCCCTATGGGCTGCAGCATTTCTTTTGCCACCCATAGGGAGCTCTGACAATTCTTACACAGGCCTGCCACTGCAGCCTGAGTGAAATAATGCACACATTATTTCACAGCCATTTTCACTGCACTTAAGTAACTTATAAGTCACCTATATGTCTATCCTTTACCTGGTAAAGGTTAGGTGCAAAGTTACTTAGTGTGTGGGCACCCTGGCACTAGCCAAGGTGCCCCCACATTGTTCAGGGCAAATTCCCCGACTTTGTGAGTGCCGGGACACCATTACATGCGTGTACCACACATAGGTCACTACCTATGTGTAGCTTCACAATGGTAACTCCGAATATGGCCATGTAATATGTCTATGATCATGGAATTGCCCCCTCTATGCCATCCTGGCATAGTTGGCACAATCCCATAATCCCAGTGGTCTGTAGCACAGACCCTGGCACTGCCAAACTGCCTTTTCAGGGGTTTCACTGCAGCTGCTGCTGCTGCCAACCCCACAGACAGGCTTCTGCCCCCCTGGGGTCCAGCCAGGCCTGGCCCAGGATGGCAGAACAAAGGACTTCCTCAGAGAGGGGGTGTTACACCCTCTCCCTTTGGAAAATGGTGTGAAGGCAGGGGAGGAGTAGCCTCTCCCAGCCTCTGGAAATGCTTTCTTGGGCACAGATGTGCCCAATTCTGCATAAGCCAGTCTACACCGGTTCAGGGACCCCTCAGCCCTGCTTAGGCGCGAAACTGGACAAAGGAAAGGGGAGTGACCAATCCCCTGACCTGCACCTCCCCTGGGAGGTGCCCAGAGCTCCTCCAGTGTGCTCCAGACCTCTGCCATCTTGGAAACAGAGGTGCTGCTGGCACACTGGACTGCTCTGAGTGGACAGGCCAAGCAGGTGACGTCAGAGACTCCTTCTGATAGGCTCCTTCAGGTGTTGCTAGCCTATCCTCTCTCCTAAGTAGCCAAACCCTCTTTTCTGGCTATTTAGGGTCTCTGTCTTTGGGGATTCCTCAGATAACGAATGCAAGAGCTCATCAGAGTTCCTCTGCATCTCTCTCTTCACCTTCTGCCAAGGAATCGACTGCTGACCGCGCTGGAAGCCTGCAAAACTGCAACAAAGTAGCAAAGACGACTACTGCGACCTTGTAACGCTGCTCCTGCTGCCTTCTCGACTGTTTTCCTGGTGGTGCATCCTGTGGGGGTAGTCTGCCTCCTCTCTGCATCAGAAGCTGCGAAGAAATCTCCCGTGGGTCGACTGAATCTTCCCCCTGCAACCGCAGGCACCAAAAAGCTGCATCACCGGTCCCTTGGGTCTCCTCTCACGACGACGAGCGAGGTCCCTTGAATCCAGCAACACTGTCCAAGTGACCCCCACGGTCCAGTGACTCTTCAGTCCAAGTTTGGTGGAGGTAAGTCCTTGCCTCCCCACGCCAGACTGCATTGTTGGTAATCGTAACTTTTGCAACTTCTCCGGCCTTTGTGCACTTCCGGTGGAAATCCTTTGTGCACAGCCAAGCCTGGGTCCACGGAACTCTAACCTGCATTGCACGACTTTCTAAGTTGGTCTCCGGCGACGTGGGACTCCTTTGTGTAACTTCAGGCGAGCACCGTTTCACTTTTCTTCGTAGTGCCTGTTCTGGCACTTCTGTGGGTGCTGTCTGCTTTTGAGAGGGCTCCTTGTCTTGCACGGCGTCCCCTCTGTCCCCTGACGAAATTGGCGACATCCTGGTCCATCCTGGGCCACAGCAGCATCCAAAAACGCTAACCACACGACTTGCAGCTAGCAAGGCTTGTTGGCGTCCATTCGGCGGGAAAACACTTCTGCACGACTCTCCACGGCGTGGGATATCCATCCTCCAAAGGGGAAGTCTCTAGCCCTAGTCGTTCATGCAGAAACCTCAGCTTCTTCAGTCCAGTAGAAGCTTCTTTGCATCCACAGCTGGCATTTTCTGGGCATCTGCCCATCTCCGACTTGCTTGTGACTTTTGGACTCGGTCCCCTTTTTCCACAGGTACCCTCGACTGGAAATCCATCGTTGTTGCATTGCTGGTTTGTGTCTTTTGTAGGAAAGTACCATCTTGCCTGGCATGTTACCCCCATTTTTCACTGTATATATGTTGTTTTAGTTGTATGTGTCACTGGAACCCTGGTAACCCAGGGCCCCAGTGCTCATAAGTGTGCCTGAATGTGTTACCTGTGTAGTGACTAACTGTCTCACTGAGGCTCTGCTAATCAGAACCTCAGTGGTTATGCTCTCTCATTTCTTTCCAAATTGTCACTAACAGGCTAGTGACCATTTTTACCAATTTACATTGGCTTACTGGAACACCCTTATAATTCCCTAGTATATGGTACTGAGGTACCCAGGGTATTGGGGTTCCAGGAGATCCCTATGGGCTGCAGCATTTCTTTTGCCACCCATAGGGAGCTCTGACAATTCTTACACAGGCCTCCCACTGCAGCCTGAGTGAAATAACGTCCACGTTATTTCACAGCCATTTTACACTGCACTTAAGTAACTTATAAGTCACCTATATGTCTAACCTTTACCTGGTAAAGGTTAGGTGCAAAGTTACTTAGTGTGAGGGCACCCTGGCACTAGCCAAGGTGCCCCCACATTGTTCAGAGCCAATTCCCTGAACTTTGTGAGTGCGGGGACACCATTACACGCGTGCACTACATATAGGTCACTACCTATATGTAGCTTCACCATGGTAACTCCGAATATGGCCATGTAACATGTCTATGATCATGGAATTGCCCCCTCTATACCATCCTGGCATAGTTGGCCCAATCCCATGATCCCAGTGGTCTGTAGCACAGACCCTGGTACTGCCAAACTGCCCTTCCTGGGGTTTCACTGCAGCTGCTGCTGCTGCCAACCCCTCAGACAGGCAGCTGCCCTCCTGGGGTCCAGCCAGGCCTGGCCCAGGATGGCAGAACAAAGAACTTCCTCTGAGAGAGGGTGTGACACCCTCTCCCTTTGGAAAATGGTGTGAAGGCAGGGGAGGAGTAGCCTCCCCCAGCCTCTGGAAATGCTTTGTTGGGCACAGAGGTGCCCAATTCTGCATAAGCCAGTCTACACCGGTTCAGGGGACCCCTTAGCCCCTGCTCTGGCGCGAAACTGGACAAAGGAAAGGGGAGTGACCACTCCCCTGACCTGCACCTCCCCTGGGAGGTGTCCAGAGCTCCTCCAGTGTGCTCCAGACCTCTGCCATCTTGGAAACAGAGGTGCTGCTGGCACACTGGACTGCTCTGAGTGGCCAGTGCCACCAGGTGACGTCAGAGACTCCTGCTGATAGGCTCCTTCAGGTGTTAGTAGCCTATCCTCTCTCCTAGGTAGCCAAACCCTCTTTTCTGGCTATTTAGTGTCTCTGTCTCTGGGGAAACTTTAGATAACGAATGCAAGAGCTCATCCGAGTTCCTCTGCATCTCCCTCTTCACCTTCTGATAAGGAATCGACTGCTGACCGCGCTGGAAGCCTGCAAACCTGCAACATAGTAGCAAAGACGACTACTGCAACTCTGTAACGCTGATCCTGCCGCCTTCTCGACTGTTTTCCTGCTTGTGCATGCTGTGGGGGTAGCCTGCCTCCTCTCTGCACCAGAAGCTCCGAAGAAATCTCCCGTGGGTCGACGGAATCTTCCCCCTGCAACCGCAGGCACCAAAAAGCTGCATTACCGGTCCCTTGGGTCTCCTCTCAGCACGACGCGCGAGGTCCCTCGAATCCAGCGACTCTGTCCAAGTGACCCCCACAGTCCAGTGACTCTTCAGTCCAAGTTTGGTGGAGGTAAGTCCTTGCCTCACCTCGCTGGGCTGCATTGCTGGGAACCGCGACTTTGCAGCTACTCCGGCCCCTGTGCACTTCCGGCAGAAATCCTTTGTGCACAGCCAAGCCTGGGTCCACGGCACTCTAACCTGCATTGCACGACTTTCTAAGTTGGTCTCCGGCGACGTGGGACTCCTTTGTGCAACTTCGGCGAGCACCGTTTCACGCATCCTCTTAGTGCCTGTTTCTGGCACTTCTCCGGGTGATACCTGCTTCAGTGAGGGCTCTTTGTCTTGCTCGACGTCCCCTCTCTCTTCAGGTCCAATTTGCTACCTCCTGGTCCTTCCTGGGCCCCAGCAGCGTCCAAAAACGCCAAACGCACAATTTGCAACTAGCAAGGCTTGTTGGCGTCCATTCGGCGGGAAAACACATCTGCAGGACTCTCCAAGGCAAGAGGGATCCATCCTCCAAAGGGGAAGTCTCTAGCCCTTTTCATTCCTGCAGAAACCTCAGCTTCTTCTGTCCAGTCGAAGCTTCTTTGCACCCGCAGCTGGCATTTCCTGGGCATCTGCCCATCTCCGACTTGCTTGTGACTTTTGGACTTGGTCCCCTTGTTCCACAGGTACCCTAGATTGGAAATCCACAGTTGTTGCATTGCTGGTTTGTGTCTTTCCTGCATTATTCCTCTAACACGACTTCTTTGTCCTTAGGGGAACTTTAGTGCACTTTGCACTCACTTTTCAGGGTCTTGGGGAGGGTTATTTTTCTAACTCTCACTATTTTCTAATAGTCCCAGCGACCCTCTACAAGGTCACATAGGTTTGGGGTCCATTCGTGGTTCGCATTCCACTTTTGGAGTATATGGTTTATGTTGCCCCTATCCCTATGTTTCCGCATTGCATCCTATTGTAACTATACATTGTTTGCACTGTTTTCTAAGACTATACTGCATATTTTTGCTATTGTGTATATATATCTTGTGTATATTTCTTATACTCATACTGAGGGTACTCACTGAGATACTTTTGACATATTGTCATAAAAATAAAGTACCTTTATTTTTAGTATAACTGTGTATTGTGTTTTCTTATGATATTGTGCATATGGCATTAGTGGTACTGTAGTAGCTTCACACGTCTCCTAGTTCAGCCTAAGCTGCTCTGCTAAGCTACCATTATCTATCAGCCTAAGCTGCTAGACACCCTATACACTAATAAGGGATACCTGGGCCTGGTGCAAGGTGTAAGTACCCCTTGGTACTCACTACAAGCCAGTCCAGCCTCCTATAGCACCCCACATGAGATTATAAACAGCCATAACACTTATACCTCATTCATACTCAGTAAAACCAGACTCAACCCTACAAAAACCTATACATGATATAAATTCTAATATGAAATTCATCCTTGAATCAAATACATATATACACGTAAAAAATATATTACAATAGATTCACTGATCTTATGTAGTAGAGAACACACAATATAATAGAAAAGTGTTGATAAAATCAATACAGCAGGCTGCCAGAACCCATAGCCTATGCACGTTTCGGTATTCCTCTCATTAAGAGGCCACCTTCCTCAGGGTGGCTCCAATCCTAAAATTCATATAGGGAGAAAAACACCACAGAAGGGACAGGAGTACAGAGCAACACGCCAATTCTTTTAGGTACAAACACATCTGTAGAAGATATTTTTCAAGTGAATATTAATGAAGCTCTCAGAGGGAGACAATTCTCAATAAGGGTATATCCAAGTCCAAACCCTCTCTTAGGAGTACCAAAGGCTGCAATGCCCAATTATCTCTTAACGTAATAGCTGTTCCAGAGGTTTGGCTTCTTCAGATATATAGGTCCTTTACTTTATCATTCACGGCCATCACAATGATAGACATGTCCACCCCACTACGAATTCTATATGGTAAATCCATCTTTCTAATGTTTTCTTCAGTAGTCTGTTTAAAATACCCTGGACAGAGGAATGGGTTAGTCACTGGCATCTGCAGAAGAGACATATCATTGAAGCAAGAATCAGTAATATGGTCTTTTTATCTCCAAAAGGAACCCAGTTGCTTTTTGACATTTGAAAAATGTAATGCAGCAAGAAATGAAAAATGACAGCACCAAAGGTGAGTGCCAGTAGGAACTTTCTCGTGACTTTTCAGTCCTGCACGTGTTTTTTTGTTCTTTGGAAACAGTTGTGGGTGGCAGATTTCACACTTCACTTCGAATAGCTTGACACAGTATACATCCAGCGAAAGTCACCTTGTTCATACTACATACTTTTTCCCATCAAAAGTGGTGTATCACACATCAAAGGCAATGTGTAGAAAATATTTTCTCAGTTTCCATCAATCAGCATGAAGATGGCCTTCCAGCTGCCTGATGTAATGAGGAAGGGCTGGCTGAATCCTCACATCAGTAGGTTTAATAATTCACCACCTAAATGATCCACTTTTTCCTCATCCTCTGAATCTGCCACCTCACATGACTCATTTATACTCAGTAGCACTATTGTGAAGGTTGCTTAATCCAGCGCTCTCAGCTTCGCTCGGACCTCGGTTTGCTGCTATTTCCTCTCTGGGCTTGGAGGGGCTGAGCTCCTTGCTTTTGCAGGCGCCCTCGCTTCCTCCTCCCCAGGCCGGAGGTGGGTGGAGAAGCAGTTGTCAGTCTGCAGATGTCCCCAGCCCTCGGCAGTCTGTTGTTCGTCCTCATCCCTGGGGCAGTCGCTGTGCTGGGATTGGGGCATCCTGTCCTACAGTCTCACAGGAAAGTCTGTACCGAAGCTGCACCCATTGTGGGCTCCCAGTACTGGTAAGCGTGTGTGCATCATTTATTTTATTGCCTCAGCTTCCGGTCAGGCCACATGGTGTCAACCTGCACCAGCACGATCTCTTGTCCCCCTCCCGGTGCATGCAGTGGGGGACACAACACAAGCTCAAGAGGCCTGAACCAACAAGTGAATTACTTTACACAGAGGTTCTCTGACAGATCTGAGTCAGCTACTCAGTGAGCTGGTGGGGGACACTTTAATGAGACCTGGGTTGCGGCGGTGAATCTCCTGCACGGCAATGAGCTTCAAACGCAGGGGAGCACAGCCAACGGCTCTCCAGGCGCTGATTACGAAGAACAAATCTTAGCAATCCCCGGGTTGGATAGTTGCAGGGGTCAGGTGCCATGGAGAGGGAAGCACAGGGCTAGCAGGCCCAACGACAAGCCAGCACAAGGGATGCAGATGGTGGCATTTCCTCCTAGTGACCTAGCAGGTCACAGGTGAGCACAGCAGCGGTAGTCCAAGGTGGGTCCTGGTGAGTCCATTCAGTAGCGTCCTGTGTCCAGTTCCAGAAGAGTCTCTGGAGTCCCAAAAATGTCTTCTCATGTCTAAATTGTGGGGAAAAATCCCCTGTACTTATACTCAGTTTACAGTGTGTTTCACAGAGAGAGGGGAGAGGAGATTCAAACCGGTTACAACTGGTTCTGGGAGTGCCTCCTCTCTCCTCCAGAACAGGCTCCAAACATCGGTTGGGGGTAAACAACCTTATTGTGTGAGGCCAGGGCACAGCTTTACAAATGCAGGTGTGCCCCTCCTCTCCGTTCTCTCAGCCCAGGAACACTATTCAGTATGCAGATGCACCTCTGTGACACCTTCCCCCTCCCTGTGTACAGGCTGCCTGAAAAGTATGCACAAAGCTCAGCTGTCCTTCTGCCCAGACGTGGATTGTAGTCAGGCTGCAAAACACCAGAGTCACTCACTACCATTACAAACATACAAACATGCCTATGCTACCCCTCATAAATCAGACAATATTCCATACACCTAAGGCAGGGCATTTCCAATGCAATCCTATGAGAAGGCAGCACTCACAGCAGTGAGAAACCAAATAGGCTGTTTGTCACTACCAGGACAGGCCACTCAACATGGCACATGTCCTGCCTTCTCAATAAATAGCACGCTGCCCATGAGGCTAGCTAAGTCCTACCTTATGGGGGACTTGCATGTAGTAAAAGGGGAGTTCTGGGCCTAGCAAGTACATTTAGATGCCAGGTCCCTGTGGCAGAAAACTGCGAACAGAGAACCTGCGCTAGCAGGCCTGAGACAGGTTTGAAAGACTACTCCAGTGGATGGCGCAAGCAGCACTGCAGGCCCACTAGTAACATTTAATTTACAGGCCCTGGGTATAGAGAGACCCCTTTACTATGGACTTATACATAAATGAAATATGTCAATTAGGTATAAGCCAATCATTCTAAGTTTACAAGGGAGAGCACATGCACTTTAGCACTGGTTAGCAGCGGTAAAGTGGCCAGAGTCATAACGTCAACAAAAATGGTCAGAAAAATAAGGAGGAAAAGGCAAACTGTTTGGGGAATGACCCTGTAAAAGGGCCAGGTCCAACAGTTAGAATCTGAGTTGAGGGGGAGGAGAGACTTGATGAGAGTGTTGGAGAGCTGTTCCTCTGTGATCCAGTTCTATTTTCTGTGTGGAGCTCAGAGTGTGTGGAGGTGGATGGTCGATGAGGTGATGGTGAAATGGATGCAGTGGTGGTCAGTCCAGTGATGTGTGGAGGTGTTGTTGATGGTGATGTTGTTGCTGGTGGAAAAGATGGCATCTATTGTGTGTCCTGTGACGTGTGTTGGCAATGTGACCAGTAGCTTTAGTCTTATTGTGGCGAGGTTGTCGAGCAGAGAATCGGTGTTGGTGTCGTCGCTGCTGTCAATGTGTTAGTTTAGGTTACCGTGGAGGAAGTAGGTCGAGGAGGCGAGAGCGTGAGGAGAAATTATGATGACGATGGACTCGCTGAAGATTGGACGGGGGCTGGGTGGTCTGTAGATGAGGGTGCTGCGGAAGGTTGACTTGAGTGTGGCATGTATCTGGAATTGGAGGTGCTCCATGAGGAGAGAGTGTTCTTCTGCATTGCTTGCCAAGCAGAGGGAGGATTTGTGTACAATGGCCAGGCCGCCACCTGGGCAAGAAGGCCAGTCTTTGTGGAGCAGTTTGTAGTCACTGGGGATGGCGGTGTCCAGTGCAGATGCTGGGCTTGTCCAAGTTTCAGTGAGAAAGGTGATGTCCGGGTGTAGGGGGCTGGCCTGGCTTATAGTGGGTACCTGATGGTACTTACACCTTGTGGCAGGTCCAGTCATCCCTTATTAGTAGATTAGTAGTGTTCTAGCAGCTTACGCTGAACTAGGAGATATGCAAAGCTCCTACTATACCACTTATATCATATAGGTACTATATCATAAGAAAGACAATACTCAGAGTTACTAAAAATAAAGGTACTTAATTTTAGTGACAATGTGCCAAAAATATCTCAGAGGATATACTCCCTTAGTCCCCTACAAACCAAAATCAGACAAGTGAAAAAGTCAGAAAGTAGTACAAACACTGTAGAATACAATAGGATGCAATAGGCCTAGGGGCAACACAAACCATATACTAAGAAAGTGGAATGTGAACCACGAATGGACCCGTCGGCTAGTGTAGTGTGCAGAGCGTCGCTGGGAGTGTAAGAAAACACTAAGGGTGTCCAAAATACCCCACCCCAAGACCCTAGAAAATAGGAGTAAAGTACTACTATTTCCCCAGAAACACAATAAAGTTGTGATACAGGATTTTGCAACGCAAAGCACTGAAGATGGATTCCCGGACCTGTGGACCTGTAAAGGAAGGGGATCAAGTCCAAGAGTTGCGAAAGTGTCCGGAGGGTTTAGGAAAGTACCATCTTGCCTGGCATGTTACCCCCATTTTTTCACTGTATATATGTTGTTTTAGTTGTATGTGTCACTGGGACCCTGTTCTCCAGGGCCCCAGTGCTCATAAGTGTGCCTGACTGTGTTACCTGTGTAGTGACTAACTGTCTCACTGAGGCTCTGCTAATCAGAACCTCAGTGGTTATGCTCTCTCATTTCTTTCAAGTTGTCATTAACAGGCTAGTGACCAATTTTACCAATTTACATTGGCTTTCTGGAACACCCTTATAATTCCCTAGTATATGGTACTGAGGTACCCAGGGTATTGGGGTTCCAGGAGATCCCTATGGGCTGCAGCATTTCTTTTGCCACCCATAGGGAGCTCTGACAATTCTTACACAGGCCTGCCACTGCAGCCTGAGTGAAATAACGTCCACGTTATTTCACAGCCATTTTACACTGCACTTAAGTAACTTATAAGTCACCTATATGTCTAACCTTTACCTGGTAAAGGTTAGGTGCAAAGTTACTAAGTGTGAGGGCACCCTGGCACTAGCCAAGGTGCCCCCACATTGTTCAGAGCCAATTCCCTGAACTTTATGAGTGCGGGGACACCATTACACGCGTGCACTACATATAGGTCACTACCTATATGTAGCTTAACAATGGTAACTCCGAATATGGCCATATAACATGTCTAAGATCATGGAATGGCCCCCTCTATGCCATCCTGGCATTATTGGGACAATTCCATGATCCCAGTGGTCTGTAGCACAGACCCTGGTACTGCCAAACTGCCTTTCCTGGGGTTTCACTGCAGCTGCTGCCAACCCCTCAGACAGGTTTCTGCCCTCCTGGGGTCAAGCCAGGCTTGTCCCAGGATGGCAGAACAAAGGACTTCCTCTGAGAGAGGGTGTTACACCCTCTCCCTTTGGAAAATGGTGTGAAGGCAGGGGAGGAGTAGCCTCCCCCAGCCTCTGGAAATGCTTTCTTGGGCACAGATGTGCCCAATTCTGCATAAGCCAGTCTACACCGGTTCAGGGACCCCCTAGCCCCTGCTCTGGCGCGAAACTGGACAAAGGAAAGGGGAGTGACCACTCCCCTGACCTGCACCTCCCCTGGGAGGTGTCCAGAGCTCCTCCAGTGTGCTCCAGACCTCTGCCATCTTGGAAACAGAGGTGCTGCTGGCACACTGGACTGCTCTGAGTGGCCAGTGCCACCAGGTGATGTCAGAGACTCCTTGTGATAGGCTCCTTCAGGTGTTAGTAGCCTATCCTCTCTCCTAGGTAGCCAAACCCTCTTTTCTGGCTATTTAGGGTCTCTGTCTCTGGGGAAACTTTAGATAACGAATGCAAGAGCTCATCCGAGTTCCTCTGCATCTCTCTCTTCACCTTCTGATAAGGAACCGACTGCTGACCGCGCTGGAAGCCTGCAAACCTGCAACATAGTAGCAAAGACGACTACTGCAACTCTGTAACGCTGATCCTGCCGCCGTCTCTACTGTTTTCCTGCTTGTGCATGCTGTGGGGGTAGTCTGCCTCCTCTCTGCACCAGAAGCTCCGAAGAAATCTCCCGTGGGTCGACGGAATCTTCCCCCTGCAACCGCAGGCACCAAAAAGCTGCATTACCAGTCCCTTGGGTCTCCTCTCAGCACGACGAGCGAGGTCCCTTGAATCCAGCAATTCTGTCCCAGAGACTGCCACAGTCCAGTGACTCTTCAGTCCGAGTTTGGTGGAGGTAAGTCCTTGACTCCCCACTCCAGACGGCATTGTTGGTAACCGCGACTTTTGCAACTTTTCCGGCCCCTGTGCACTTCCAGCGGAAATCCTTTGTGCACAGCCAAGCCTGGGTCCACGGCACTCTAACCTGCATTGCACGACTTTCTAAGTTGGTCTCCGGCGACGTGGGACTCCTTTGTGCAACTTCGGCGAGCACCGTTTCACGCATCCTCGTAGTGCCTGTTTCTGGCACTTTTCCGGGTGCTACCTGCTTCAGAGAGGGCTCCTTGTCTTGATCGACGTCCCTTCTCTCTGCTGGTCCAATTTGCGACCTCCTGGTCCCTCCTGGGCCTCAGCAGCGTCCAAAAACGCCAACTGCACGATTTGCAGCTAGCAAGGCTTGTTGGCGTCCTTTCGGCGGGAAAACACTTTTGCACAACTCTCCAAGGCGAGAGAGATCCGTCCACCAAAGGGGAAGTCTCTAGCCTTTTTCGTTCCTGCAGAAACCTTTGCTTCTTCTGTCCAGTCGAAGCTTCTTTGCACCCGCAGCTGGCATTTCCTGGGCATTTGCCCATCTCCGACTTGCTTGTGACTTTTGGACTTGGTCCCCTTGTTCCACAGGTACCCTAGATTGGAAATCCACAGTTGTTGCATTGTTGGTTTGTGTCTTTCCTGCATTATTCCTCTATTACGACTTCTTTGTCTCTTGGGGAACTTCAGTGCACTTTGCACTCACTTTTCAGGGTCTTGGGGAGGGCTAGTTTTCTAACTCTCACTATTTTATAATAGTCCCAGCGACCCTCTACAAGGTCACATAGGTTTGGGGTCCATTCGTGGTTCGCATTCCACTTTTGGAGTATATGGTTTGTGTTGCCCCTATACCTATGTGCTCCTATTGCAATCTACTGTAACTTTACATTGCTTGCATTACTTCCTTTTTCTATTACCTGCATAATTCTGGTTTGTGTACATATATCTTGTGTACATAACTTATCCTCATACTGAGGGTACTCACTGAGATACTTTTGGCATATTGTCATAAAAATAAAGTACCTTTATTTTTAGTACTTCTGTGTATTGTGTTTTCTTATGATATTGTGCATATGACACCAGTGGTATAGTAGGAGCTTTACATGTCTCATAGTTCAGCCTAAGCTGCTTTGCCATAGCTACCTTCTATCAGCCTAAGCTGCTAGAAACACCTCTTCTACACTAATAAGGGATAACTGGACCTGGCACAGAGTGTAAGTACCCTTGGTACCCACTATAAGCCAGGCCAGCTTGGGCTCCATTCGTGGTTCGCATTCCACTTTTGGAGTATATGGTTTGTGTTGCCCCTATCCCTATGTGTCTCCATTGCATCCTATTGTAACTATACATTGTTTGCACTGTTTTCTAAGACTATACTGCATATTTTTAGTACTGTGTACATATAACTTGTGTATATTTGCTATCCTCACTCTGAGGGTACACTCTGAGATACTGTGACATATTGTCATAAAAATAAAGTACCTTTATTTTTTAGTATAACTGTGTATTGTGTTTTCTTATGGTATTGTGCAAGTGACACTTGTGGTACTGTAGTAGCTTCACACGTCTCCTAGTTCAGCCTAAGCTGCTCTGCTAAGCTACCATTATCTATCAGCCTAAGCTGCTAGACACCCTATACACTAATAAGGGATACCTGGGCCTGGTGCAAGGTGTAAGTACCCCTTGGTACTCACTACAAGCCAGTCCAGCCTCATACATTGGTTGTGCAGCAGTGGGATAAGTGCTTTGAGACTACTTACCACTCTTGTCATTGTACTTTTCATAAGAGAAAAATATACAAAACAAGTTCAGTTTGTGTACACATAGCTAAAAAGTTTTGCATTTCCTCTTTTCACTGTTTTCTAAGTGCTGAAAAGTACTTCTAAACTTTCAAAAAGTTCTTAAAAGTTTAAAAAGTTTTTTCTGTCTTTCCAAAAAGTTCTGAAAACTTTTTTCTCTTTTTCTATCACTTTAACTCTCTCTAAAAATGTCTGGCACAGGCCAAAATGTTGATCTGTCCAAACTTGCATATGACAACCTTAGCTGGAAAAGAGCAAGGAGTCTCTGTGTAGAGAGAGGTTTGATTGTAGGGAAGAATCCTTCCTTGGAACTGTTAATTAACATGCTTAGAGAACAGGATAAGGCCATAGGTGCCTCATCGGTTGAAAAAGTACCTAATAGTTCCCAATCTGATTCAGGGACTCCCCCAGGAAAAGATTCAGGAAAGAAACT
This sequence comes from Pleurodeles waltl, assembly GCF_031143425.1. Classification (NCBI taxonomy): domain Eukaryota; kingdom Metazoa; phylum Chordata; class Amphibia; order Caudata; family Salamandridae; genus Pleurodeles; species Pleurodeles waltl. The sequence goes on from NC_090439.1 coordinate 1,183,553,605, forward strand.
TCCTAGCCTGCCCATTACTAGACAGTCTAGCATAGATGGTAATGATGATGAGCCACACCATACAAATAGTGTTGTCTCACATCATAGCAAAAGCATTTATTCTCACCATACTGGTAGTGATGTTTCTGTAAGCCAAGCTGTTAGAATGATTTCTGTAAGGGACAGGTCTCCTTCTGTTCATTCCCATCATACCTCTCTATCTAAGAATATCCCTCCCACCAACCCTGATGACAGAATGTTAGAGAGGGAACTCAATAAGTTGAGGGTGGAACAAACCAGACTGAAGCTTAAAAAGCAACAGCTGGATTTGGATAGACAGTCTTTTGAATTAGAGAAGGAAAGACAGAAGTTGGGTTTAGATACCCATGGTGGCAGCAGCAGTATTCCCCATAGTCATCCTGTAAAAGAGCATGATTCCAGGAATCTGCACAAGATAGTTCCCCCTCATAAGGAGGGGGATGACATTAACAAGTGGTTTGCTGCACTTGAGAGGGCCTGTGTTGTACAGGATGTCCCTCAAAGGCAGTGGGCTGCTATCCTATGGCTATCATTTAGTGGAAAAGGTAGGGATAGGCTCCTTACTGTGAAAGAAAGTGATGCCAATAATTTCCAAGTTCTTAAGAATGCACTCTTGGAAGGTTATGGCTTAACCACTGAACAATGCAGGATAAAGTTCAGAGAGACCAAAAAGGAGTCTTCACAAGACTGGGTTGATTTCATTGACCATTCAGTGAAGGCCTTGAAGGGGTGGTTACATGGCAGTAAAGTTACTGATTATGACAGCCTGTATAACTTGATCCTGAGAGAGCATATTCTTAATAATTGTGTGTCTGATTTGTTGCACCAGTACTTGGTGGACTCTGATCTGACCTCTCCCCAAGAATTGGGAAAGAAGGCAGACAAATGGGTCAGAACAAGAGTGAACAGAAAAGTTCATACAGGGGGTGACAAAGATGGCAACAAAAGAAGGATGGTAAGTCTTCAGACAAGGGTGGGGACAAATCTAAAAATGAGTCTTCATCAGGCCCACAAAAACACTCTGATGGGGGTGGTGGGTCCAAATCCTCCTTTAATCAGAACAAGGAAAAGAAACTATGGTGCTATTTATGTAAAATAAAAGGCCATTGGACAACAGATCCCAGTTGTCCAAAGAAAGGCACCACTGCTCCTACCACTACAACCCCTACTGCTACACCTAGTGTCCCTACTAATAGCAGTGGTGGTGGGAGCAAACCTACTAATAGCCAATCCAAGGGAGTAGCTGGGCTCACTTTTGGTAATTTAGTTGGGGTTGGCCTTGTTAGGGAGGCCACAGAGGCTGTGTTAGTCTCTGAGGGGGCTATTGATTTAGACACCTTAGCTGCTTGTCCCCTTAATATGGATAAGTACAGGCAGCTACCCCTAATAAATGGTGTTGAGGTTCAGGCCTACAGGGACACTGGTGCCAGTGTGACTATGGTCATAGAGAAACTGGTCCACCCTAAACAACACCTACTTGGTCACCAGTACCAAGTAACCGATGCTCACAACAACACACTTAGCCACTCCATGGCTGTTGTTAATCTCAACTGGGGGGGGTTACTGGTCCAAAGAAAGTTGTGGTAGCCTCAGATTTACCTGTAGACTGTCTACTAGGGAATGATTTGGAGACATCAGCTTGGTCAGATGTGGAGTTGGAGGCTCATGCAGCAATGCTGGGCATTCCAGGGCATATTTTTGCTTTGACAAGGGCTCAGGCCAAAAAGCAAAAAGGACAGGGAAGCTTGGATCCTGGAACAATGGACCAAGTGCTCCCTAAAGCTAGGGCTAGTAGAAGCAAACCACTTCCTACTATCCCTCCCTCTACAGTGGATTCAACTTCTGAGGAAGAAGAATTCCCTCCCTGTGCAGAACCTACACCAGAGGAGCTTCAAGCAGACACTGCTGAACTTTTGGGTGAAGGGGGGCCTGCCAGAGAGGAGCTGAGTGTGGCACAGCAAACCTGTCCCACATTAGAGGGTCTCAGACAGCAAGCTGTCAAACAGGCTAATGGGGATGTCAGTGACTCACACAGAGTTTACTGGGAGGACAACCTCTTGTACACTGAGCAAAGGGATCCTAAACCTGGAGCTGCCAGGAGATTAGTGATTCCTCAGGAGTACAGAAAGTTCCTCCTAACACTGGCACATGACATTCCCCTAGCTGGGCACCTAGGACAAATGAAAACTTGGGACAGGCTTCTTCCCTTGTTTCATTGGCCTAGGATGTCTGAGGACACAAAAGATTTTTGTAAGTCCTGTGAAACCTGTCAAGCTAGTGGCAAGACAGGTGGCACCCCAAAGGCACCCCTTATTCCACTGCCTGTGGTTGGGGTTCCCTTTGAAAGGGTAGGGGTTGACATAGTTGGCCCCCTTGACCCTCCTACTGCTTCAGGCAATAGATTCATCTTGGTGGTAGTGGACCATGCCACAAGATACCCTGAAGCTATTCCTTTAAGGACCACTACAGCTCCTGCAGTGGCAAAGGCCCTCCTGGGAATATTTTCCAGGGTGGGCTTCCCAAAGGAAGTAGTATCAGACAGAGGAAGCAATTTCATGTCTGCATACTTAAAGGCCATGTGGAAGGAGTGTGGGGTAACGTACAAGTTCACCACACCCTATCATCCACAAACAAATGGACTGGTTGAGGGATTTAACAAAACTCTCAAAGGCATGATTATGGGTCTCCCTGAAAAACTCCGCAGGAGATGGGATATCCTTCTACCATGCCTCCTTTTTGCCTACAGGGAGGTACCCCAGAAAGGAGTGGGCTTTAGCCCCTTTGAACTTCTTTTTGGACACCCTGTTAGGGGTCCACTCACACTTGTAAAGGAGGGTTGGGAACAACCTTTAAAAGCTCCTAAACAGGATATTGTGGATTATGTACTTGGCCTCAGATCAAGGATGGCTGAGTATATGAAAAAGGCCAGTAAGAACCTTCAGGCCAGCCAAGAGCTCCAGAAGCAATGGCATGATCAGAAGGCTGTTTTGGTGCAGTACCAACCAGGACAGAAAGTGTGGGTCTTGGAGCCTGTGGCCCCAAGAGCACTCCAAGATAAATGGAGTGGTCCCCACACAATTGTTGAGAAAAAGGGTGAAGTCACCTATTTGGTTGACTTAGGCACTGCAAGGAGTCCCCTTAGGGTGCTCCATGTAAACCGCCTGAAACCCTACTATGACAGGGCTGATCTCACCCTGCTCATGGCAACTGATGAGGGACAGGAAGAAGACAGTGATCCTCTACCTGATCTCTTCTCTTCCACAGAACAAGATGCTCTTGTGGAAGGTGTAGTTTTGGCTGGTTGTCTTACTGCTGAGCAGAAGGACAATTGCATAAATCTCCTGGGTCAGTTTTCTGAACTCTTCTCTACTGTGCCAGGTACCACTTCTTGTTGTGAGCACACTATAGATACTGGAGACAGCTTGCCTGTCAAAAGTTTGCATTTGCTCATCTCCGACTTGCTTGTGACTTTTGGACTTGGTCCCCTTGTTCCACAGGTACCCTAGATTGGAAATCCACAGTTGTTGCATTGTTGGTTTGTGTCTTTCCTGCATTATTCCTCTATTACGACTTCTTTGTCTCTTGGGGAACTTCAGTGCACTTTGCACTCACTTTTCAGGGTCTTGGGGAGGGCTAGTTTTCTAACTCTCACTATTTTCTAATAGTCCCAGCGACCCTCTACAAGGTCACATAGGTTTGGGGTCCATTCGTGGTTCGCATTCCACTTTTGGAGTATATGGCTTGTGTTGCCCCTATCCCTATGTGTCTCCATTGCATCCTATTGTAACTATACATTGTTTGCACTATTTTCTAAGACTATACTGCATATTTTTAGTACTGTGTACATATAACTTGTGTATATTTGCTATACTCACTCTGAGGGTACACTCTGAGATACTGTGACATATTGTCATAAAAATAAAGTACCTTTATTTTTTAGTATAACTGTGTATTGTGTTTTCTTATGGTATTGTGCAAGTGACACTTGTGGTACTGTAGTAGCTTCACACGTCTCCTAGTTCAGCCTAAGCTGCTCTGCTAAGCTACCATTATCTATCAGCCTAAGCTGCTAGACACCCTATACACTAATAAGGGATACCTGGGCATGGTGCAAGGTGTAAGTACCCCTTGGTACTCACTACAAGCCAGTCCAGCCTCCTACAGGGGGCAGGAGCCCACGAAACCCCGGATGAACGTGCCTCCGGATAGAACAAGCTGAAGATTCTGCAACAACGAAAGGTGCTACGAACCTCTCCTTCCTGCAGAAGATGTCCCACTGAGTGCTGGAGGATGCAAGGCTGTTTCCTTGGCAAAATACTGCAAACAAGCCTTGCTAGCTGCAAGAGTCGTGGTTGAAGAAAAAGGGTGCTGCCCGGGCCCAGGAAGGACCAGGATGTCGCCACTTGGAAGAGGAGACAGAGGGGGCCCTCAGCAATGTAGGGAGCCCACACACAAGAAGGTAGCACCCACAGCAGCACTTGAACATGGGTTCAAGAAGTCTGAACATGGTGGTTGCCTCAACACTGCAAAACAGGGTCCCACGAAGCCGGAGATCAACTCAGGGAGCTGAGCATCGCAGGACAGAGTGCTGGGGACCTAGGCTTGGCTGTGCATGAAGGATTTTTGGAAATGTGCACAGAAGCCCTTGTAGCTGCAGTTCACGCAGTGCACAGGATTACTGTCTGGAGAGGTGAGGCAAGGACTTACCTCCTCCAAATTTGGACAGTTGGACCACTGGACAGTCTGGGTCACTTGCGTCCACCACCTGTGTTCCAGCGGCCATGCTCGTCAGGATGAGAGGGGTCCGAGAGTACCGGTGACACGGAAGTTTGGTGCCTACTGGAGCAGGGGGAAGATTTCTTTGTGGATTCCAGTGCAGGATGAAGGCAGGCAGCCTCCAAAGCATGCACCACCAGGAAACAGTCGAGAAAGCCGGCAGGATTAGGCGCTACAATGTCGCTGGTAGTCTTTTTGCTACTTTGTTGCAGTTTTGCAGGCATTCTGGAGCAGTCAGCGGTCGATCCTTGGCAGAAGTCAAAGAAAGAGGTGCAGAGGAAGCCCACAGGAGAGACCCTAAATAGCCCTCAGAGGAGGATTGGCCACCTAGTGAGGTAAGTCACCTGCTGGCACTGGCCACTCCGAGGCCTCCAGAGTGCTCTCACACCTCTGGATCCAAGATGCCAGAGGTCTGGGACACACTGGAGGAGCTCTGGGCAGCACCCCTGGGGTGGTAATGGACAGGGGAATGGTCACTCCCCTTTCCTTTGTCCAGTTTCATGCCAGAGCAGGGACTGGAGGTTCCCTGAACCGGTGTAGACTGGCTTATGCAAGGAGGGCACCATCTGTGCCCTTCAAAGCATTTCCAGAGGCTGGGAGAGGCTACCCCTCCCCAGCCTTTAACACCTATTTCCAAAGGGAGAGGGTGTAACACCCTCTCTCAGAGGAAATTCTTTGTTCTGCCTTCCTGGGACCTGGCTGCCCAGACCCCAGGAGGGCAGAACCCTGTCTGTGGGGTGGTAGCAGCGGTAGCTGCAGAGAAAAACCCAGAGAGCTGGTTTGGCAGTACCCAGGGTACATAGTGGAGCCCCGGGGATACATGGAATTGGCACCCCAATACCAGAGTTGGCATGGGGGGACAATTCCATGATCTTCGACATGTTACAAGGCCATATTTGGAGTTACCATTGAGAAGCTACATATGGGTATTGACCAATATGTAGTGCACACGTGTAATGGTGTCCCCACACTCACAAAGTCTGGGGAAATGGCCCTGAACTATGTGAGGGCACCTTTGCTAGTGCAAGGGTGCCCTCACACTTAGTAACTTTGCACCTAACCTTCAGCATGTGAAGGTTAGACATGTAGGTGACTTATAAGTTACTTAAGTGCAGTGAAAATGGCTGTGAAATAACGTGTGAGTTATTTCACTCAGGCTGCAGTGGCAGTCGTGTGGAAAGGTTTGTCTGAGCTCCCTATGGGTGGCAATAGAAATGCTGCAACCCATACGGATCTCCTGGAACCCCAATACCCTGGGTGCCTAGGTACCATATACCAGGGAATTATAAGGGTGTTCTAGTGTGCCAATTAAAATTGGTAAAAGTGCTCACTAGCCTATAGTGACAAATTTAAAGGCAGAGAGAGCATAAGCACTGAGGTTCTGGTTAGCAGAGCCTCAGTGACACAGTTAGTCACTACACAGGTAACACATTCAGGCCACAAACTATGAGCACTGGGGTACTGGCTAGCAGGATCCCAGTGAGACAGGCAAAACAAACTCACATACATGTAAAAATGGGGGTAACATGCCAGGCAAGATGGTACTTTCCTACACCGGGTGGGTGGAGTCCAGTAGATCCCAGAGTTCTACGTTGTGTTTGTGGAGGGAGCGAATGTTGAGGAGGATGCAGCTGATACACTCTGGGTTGGTGTTTGATGATTTTGCAATGGGAAGGTCCAGTGTCAGGTGTAGGGGATGGTGCAGTGGCAGTGGAGGCAGGATAGAAGTCCGTGGGTGTGTCTGGGTGATGCAGGCAGAGGATCGTCCTGTGTTCAGCATATGGAGGGTATTTGCTGTATAGCGATGGAAGGTCGGAGGACCAGGGATCGTGGTGCTGGGCGTGGTCCAGGCGCGGACGGGCGCAGAAGGGCTTACCTTTGGCGTGCCAGCAGTGCGCCGGCGGCACACCAAAGGCGCTCATCCGCTGCAAGGCTGTGCAGAGACCACCATTAAGAAGGGGAGGGAAGCAGGGGGTCCAGTCAGCTGGGAGGTGGAAGTGCAGGAAAGCGCTTCACGGGGAGGGAGAGGGGCAGGGCTGCAGAGGCAGTATGGGAAACCGAGGTGAGAGTAAAAGAAAAGAGACAAGAAAGAAAAAAAGCAAAATGCATTAAAAATGACAGAAAAATAAGCAGAAGTAAATACAGAAGTAACAAGAGACAGCAAGGTACTTACATGCAGGTGGTGACTAGGCCACCAGGGATGAGGCGCAGGTGGGAGCCTGTGGTTGGAGGTCGGCCTTGAACTGAGAGTCAGGCAGACTCTCAGTTCGCTCGCAGAAGCAGCAGCAACAGGTGCACAGAGGAGGACGAGCAAACGCTGACCAGAAGGTACTAAAGATATTTCAAGTCACCTCTGCCTTCCATGACCTTAGATAGGAACTCTTCCCTGACTTGGAATGTCCGTATAATGCACATCATGGGGGATTTTATCCATACATAACTTTTTGTAGGAGGCTGGACTGGCTTGTAGTGAGTACCAAGGGGTACTTGCACCTTGCACCAGGCCCAGTTATCCCTTATTAGTGTATAGGGTGTCTAGCAGCTTAGGCTGATAGATAATGGTAGCTTAGCAAAGCAGCTCAGGCTGAACTAGGAGACGTGTGAAGCTACTACAGTACCACTTAGTGTCATATGCACAATATCATAAGAAAACACAATACACAGTTATACTAAAAATAAAGGTACTTTATTTTTATGACAATATGCCAAAGTATCTTAGAGTGTACCCTCAGTGAGAGGATAGGAAATATACACAAGATATATATACACAATAGCAAAAATATGCAGTATAGTCTTAGAAAACAGTGCAAACAATGTATAGTTACAATAGGATGCAATGGGGAAACATAGGGATAGGGGCAACACAAACCATATACTCCAGAAGTGGAATGCGAACCACGAATGGACCCCAAACCTATGTGACCTTGTAGAGGGTCGCTGGGACTATTAGAAAATAGTGAGAGTTAGAAAAATAACCCTCCCCAAGACCCTGAAAAGTGAGTGCAAAGTGCACCAAAGTTCCCCTAAGGACAAAATAGTCGTGTTAGAGGGAAAATGCAAGGAAAACACAAATCAGCAATGCAACAACGATGGATTCCTGACTGAGGGTACCTGTGGAACAAGGGGACCAAGTCCAAAAGTCACAAGCAGCTCGGAGATGGGCAGATGCCCAAGAAATGCCAGCGGTTGGTGCAAAGAAGCTCTTACTAGGCTGAAGAACTGTGAATACTGCAGGAACGACAAGGGCTAGAGACTTCCCCTTTGGAGGATGGATCCCCCACGCCTTGGAGAGTCGTGCAGAAGTGTTTTCCCGCCGGATGGACGCCAACAAGCCTTGCTACACGCAAATCGTGCGTTTGGCGTTTTTGGACGCTGCTGGGGCCCAGGAGGGACCAGAAGGTCGCAAATTGGACCTGCAGAGAGAGGGGACGTCGAGCAAGATAAAGAGCCCTCACTGAAGCAGGTAGCACCCGAAGAAGTGCCAGAAACAGGCACTACGAGGATGCGTGAAACGGTGCTCGCCGAAGTTGCACAAAGGAGTCCCACGTCGCCGGAGACCAACTTAGAAAGTCGTGCAATGCAGGTTAGAGTGCCGTGGACCCAGGCTTGGCTGTGCACACAGGATTTCCGCCGGAAGTGCACAGGGGCCGGAGAAGCTTGCAAAGTCGCGGTTCCCAGCAATGCAGCCCAGCGAGGTGAGGCAAGGACTTACCTCCACCAAACTCGGGCTGAAGAGTCACTGGACTGTGGGAGTCACTTGGACGGTGTCGCTGGATTCGAGGGACCTCGCTCGTCGTGCTGAGAGGAGACCCAAGGGACCGGTAATGCAGCTTTTTGGTGCCTGCGGTTGCAGGGGGAAGATTCCGTCGACCCACGGGAGATTTCTTCGGAGCTTCTGGTGCAGAGAGGAGGCAGACTACCCCCACAGCATGCACAAGCAGGAAAACAGTCGAGAAGGCGGCAGGATCAGCGTTACAGCGTTGCAGTAGTCGTCTTTGCTACTATGTTGCAGGTTTGCAGGCTTCCAGCGCGGTCAGCGGTCGATTCCTTATCAGAAGGTGAAGAGGGAGATGCAGAGGAACTCGGCTGAGCTCATGCATTCGTTATCTACAGTTTCCCCAGAGACAGAGACCCTAAATAGCCAGAAAAGAGGGTTTGGCTACCTAGGAGAGAGGAAAGGCTACTAACACCTGAAGGAGCCTATCACAAGGAGTCTCTGACGTCACCTGGTGGCACTGGCCACTCAGAGCAGTCCAGTGTGCCAGCAGCACCTCTGTTTCCAAGATGGCAGAGGTCTGGAGCACACTGGAGGAGCTCTGGACACCTCCCAGGGGAGGTGCAGGTCAGGGGAGTGGTCACTCCCCTTTCCTTTGTCCAGTTTCGCGCCAGAGCAGGGGCTAAGGGGTCCCTGAACCGGTGTAGACTGGCTTATGCAGAATTGGGCACATCTGTGCCCAACAAAGCATTTCCAGAGGCTGGGGGAGGCTACTCCTCCCCTGCCTTCACACCATTTTCCAAAGGGAGAGGGTGTCACACCCTCTCTCAGAGGAAGTTCTTTGTTCTGCCATCCTGGGCCAGGCCTGGCTGGACCCCAGGAGGGCAGCTGCCTGTCTGAGGGGTTGGCAGCAGCAGCAGCTGCAGAGAAACCCCAGGAAGGGCAGTATGGCAGTACCAGGGTCTGTGCTACAGACCACTGGGATCATGGAATTGTACCAACAATGCCAGGATGGCATAGAGGGGGCAATTCCATGTTGGTCCACAAAGTCTGTCCAATCTTGATAGGACTATTTTCTGGTATCTCTGAACTTTATCCTGTATTGTTCAGTGGTTAAGCCAAATCCATCTAAGAGTGCATCTTTAAAAACTTTGTATTTGTTGGCATCACTCTCAATGACAGTAAGGAGTCTGCCCCTACCTTTGCCAGTGAAAGATAGCCACAAGATAGCAGCCCACTGCCTTCGAGGGACCAACTGTACCATACAGGCCCTCTGAAGTGCAGAAAGCCACTTGTTAAAGTCATCCCCCTCCTTGTAAGGGGGGACAATCTTATGCAGGTTTCTTGAATCTGTTTCTCTAACAGGATGACTATCAAGAGTGCTGTTGTTGCTGCCACCATGGGGATCTAACCCCAACTTCTGTCTTTCTCTCTCTACATCTAAGTATTCCCTATCTAAGGCCAACTGTTGCTGCTTTAGCCTCAGTCTGGCCTCTTCCAACCTCAGTTTTCTGAGTTCCCTGTCTAGGGTGTGAGGTTTGGAAAGTCTCTGATACAGAGGAAATGTGAGAATGTGGATCTTTCTCTGACTCCCTGAACCCTAGTGACCTGACCTTTAGGAGTGAAAGGTGTCCTACTGTTGTGTGACCCCCTTCCACTACCAGCTTCACTAGATGGCCTGTTAAGTGAAAGGTCTTTGGAAGTAACCTCCCCAAAATTCTCAGGACCCTCCCCTGAATCTATCTGGGTACCCCCTTCCTCTACCTCCTGATCCTGGGTTTGACGATTCTCACTCTGGTCACTTTCAAGGATAAGGTTAAGAAGGAGATCCTTGGTATGGTTCTTGCCAATCCCTAAACTTCTTTCTATACAGAGACCCCTCAACGTTTTAAAGTTAAGATTGTCATAAGTTGGTTTTACAACCTGGAGAGTAGTCTCTACCATAGACATGGTGAAAAGAAAGGGGTTAGCAGTAAGAGAAATTGTTTTGAGCTTTCAAGAACAGAGAGAAAAAACTTTTTCTAACTTTTTAGAAACATTTAAAAATGTTTTTAGAGTTAAGTTTACTTGTGTATATTTCTAAGTATTAGGAATATGGGGCCAGATGTAGCAAACAAAAAAATTGCGACTCGCATTTTGTGAGTTCGTGCGACTCGCAAAATGCGAGTCGCAAATCGAGATGCAGGCAAAACAATAGTGCCGAAATTGCGACTCGCACCCGGACTCGCAACGCAGTGTGCGAGTCCGCCGATTGCGAGGTCCCTTTTTGCGACTGTGCAAAAAACGAACTCGCAATTAGCGAGTGGCAGTCGCAAATTGCGATTAGCTTGTTAATTGATTACAGGTGCTGCAGAACACTCCAGAAACCACTCCAGAACACTCTGGAAACACTTCCTGGCACATGATGATGACATCACAGCCAGGAAGTTTACTAATACACCTGGGAGGAGGGAGGACCACACCCTTTTATAACTGCCGAACTACACACAGGACAAACAGCAGCTGCCATGGAGGGAACTCCAAGGAAGAGAAAGCTGAAGTTCTCTGAGAGGGAGCTGGAGGTGCTGACAGACGAATGTTGTCAGCACTATGACGATTTGTTTGGTAAATCAGCCCTAAATGTGCCTGAAGCCACCAAGAAACAGCTGTGGCAAGACATCCAGGACAAAATAAATTCCCTGGGGGTGAGCCACAGGAGCATTGATGACATCAAAAAAAGGTGGTATGACCTCCGCTCCCGGACCAAGGAGAGGGTGGCTGAAAGGCTCCGGGAGATGAGAGGCACAGGAGGGGGACCACCCACACCCCTGGAAGAAAGGATGGAGGAAACCCTAGAGCAGGAGGCAGTCTCCGGATTTAGGGACCTGGACACCTCACAGCCCAGCACATCAACCGGTGAGTACCATGTGACATGCCTGTACCCCTATCAATGCCATACCCCCACCCACCATGATACCAGGGGCATGCTCAACCAAGATAGCTCCATTTCAGGGTAGCAAACGCCAGAATGATGCATTATGGGAAATGTAGAAAAATATCAATACACTGTTCCAGTAAGAGGTAAGGAAAACACACAAAAGAATCCTAAATTTTAGGAGCAAATAACCTCACACATCCAAAAGGATGTCATGCCTCATCATCGGTACAGCTCCTCGTCAGACCGGCGCTGCAATGTCTGACGGGCTCCACCCCAAATGGGGGGGCTCTTTGCCGGAGATCTTCTACAATGATGGTGCCGTGACCCCAGGATTGAGTGGGGGAGGAAAAAGAAAATAGGAGATCAAAAGAGAAATGGTTAAAATTGGCTCTCACAACCTCCAATGGGTAAATGATTTATTGAACCAGTTGGAAGGTAGGGACCAAGATTAAAAAAGAAGAAATGTAGTCAAACGAGTGAAATAGAAACAATGATCAATCACTCTATTGGAATCTAAGAGTGGGAGGGAGGTAGGACAGTTTTCAAACCACCCTTTTCAAGGGTCAACATGTTTCGCATCCTAGTGGCCCGTACGGGTCCATTGATGCTTCGTCAGGACCAAGTTGACTATCTATGTCTCCTAATCATAAGGGACTAATGTGTCTTCTTAATCAGAATCCCAGAATTACAGGTAGCTGACAAAATATGAAACAAATATCTGATCACTTACATTAGTCAGATGCAAATGTTTTCTAACTAAAGCCCACCCCCATTAGGGGGATGTGCTCCATAGGACCACGCGAACCAATGGTCAGGCGCAGTTGTAAGTTTCCAATGCTGCCGGGACCGGAGTGACGACCTACCCGGGTCCGTGCGTCCTGGATTTCCTTACCTCTTACTGGAACAGTGTATTGATATTTTTCTATAGCTTCATTGGGGGATATACACTGGACCATAATACCCCCCTATCCCTCTCTTTTTGAACTTATGGGAAATGTAGTCAAGTAGGCAGTTCATAGTCAAATGTTTATTAGGAAGTGTGCAACAGATAGTAGACACTGACAGTCTGTTCCCCATGTCCCACAGGTCTCCAACAAGACACCACCACTACTCAAATCAGCCAGCCCCATGAGGACACCTCAGGACCCGCCAGCACTCTCACCTGCACGGCCAACAGCATCCCTGCAGTATCCACACCTGCTGCAACTGTATCCCAAGAGGCTGCGCCAGCAACACGCAGGAGTGAGACAGTGGAACTCACAGGGCAGCCACCGCTGCGCAGGCGACGTAGGTCCAGGACATCAGGGCTGCAGTTCGGCCAACAACCTCCCAGCACCAGTGAGGCACAGCTGCTGCATAGTCAGCGCCTACAAAATAGAATTTTAGGGAGGATTAGTGGTGTGCTGCACCGCTTCGTGCGCAATAACCAGGCCAGCATGCAGCAACTGAACTCCAGGATGGACATGACACGCACGAACACTGGGGACCTTGCCCTAGCCATGAGGGAACTGGCGGGAGGACTACTGGCCCAGGCCGAGGGTGGGCGGCGCAGGGACCGTCAGCTCCTGAACAGACTAGACAGGATGGCCACATCCATCGGCAGGCTCGCCATGAACACCACAGGCCTGTCGAGGAGGACAGTTGGGCTGCAGGTGGAAATGGGCCATTTTGCTGGGGATGTGGCTAGGGGCCTGGGACATCTCACCCACATCATTGACTTGATGGAGGCACGGCATCTGTCTAGGGGCACAGGGGAAACACCCCAGGACAGTGAGGAGGGCTCGACAGTGAGCAGTGTCTCTGCCACTGACAGTAAGGTGCTCAGGAATACCAGCAGAGCACAGCAGAAGCACCAGGGACCAGCCAGGCTGGCAGGAGGGGCAGAAGATCATAGAGATTACCCTGGTCCTGTAGAAGTGGCACATGAAGTCAATGTGCCACATGCCTGGTTTGCATTTTCATGCCCATGGACATTCATTACTTGTATATAGTTCAATTTCTGCACTAATAAAATAGTTATTTTTGTTCCACTTAACGAATGGTGTTTTTGGTCAATAGGTGAGTATGGTTGGAGTTGACACGTACCTTCCAAAGTATTGGTTTGCGATGTGTTCCCGTCTCAGTCTGCCTTGATTAGCTATACTCCGATCCCCATGATGGCGATGTGGTTGTTCTTGTTCTTCATCATCAGGATCTAGGTCTGCAGGGGTGAGAGGTAGCCCACGTCAGGTGGCTATGTTGTGGAGGATGGCGCATGCGACCACAATTTTGAATGCTGTAATGGGGGTATACTGGAGGGCAGCTCCACTGCGGTGGAGGCATCTGAATCTTGCTTTCAGGAGTCCGAAGGTGCGCTCTATCATGTTCCTGGTCCTCTTATGTGCATTGTTGTATCGCCTCTCACATTCATTGCTGGGTGTTAAAAACGGAGTCAGAATCCATGGCCTTAGAGCATATGCACTGTCACCTGTTGGGCACAAAATGTACACTGTTAGGAAGTCCTGATTGTTGTGCACAGTGACCTGTGTGTATGTCTGCAAGGTGTATGTAGCTCTACCTAGAAGGTATCCGTCTCCAAATTCCCCATGTTCCAGGCGTTGATGTATCCCACTATGCCTAAAAATGTATGAGTCATGGGTACTGCCTGGAAACTTAGCTACAATGTCAGTGATGGCATAATGGGCGTCACAAACAACCTGAATATTCAGTGAGTGGGTACACTTTCTGTTGCAGAAAATATGTTCCAGGTTTGCAGGGGGGCATATTTGAATGTGTGTCCCATCTACACATCCTATGACATGGGGAAAGTTGGCAATGCGGTAAAAGTCCAGCTTGGTGCTGTTAATTTCTGCCTCATTCCTTGGTAGGTATATGAAGTGAGACATGTGCGTGACTAAGGCATCTAGGAAGGCCCTGAGGAACCTTGACACTGCACTTTGGGATACCCCACCTGCCACAGCAATGACCCCCTGATAGCTCCCTGAGGCCAAGAGGTGCAGTGAGCATAGTACTTGCACATGCGTAGGGATGGCGCAGCCACGCAGAGTCTGGTGTTCTAGCTGTGGTTTCAGTAAATCAATTAATTCTAGTATGGCTGCGCTGCTAAGGCGGTATTTATCTTATATCCCATCCTCAGTTTGCTGGAAAAGAGTCTGCCTTGTTCTATATATCTTCTCCTGTCTGTGGCCCCTCCTCCTCCTCTGCTGTGCGGCGTGGACTCTCCTCCTCACTGCTATCAGGTATATCTCCGCCATCTTGAGTAACCCACATGCTTTCTGGGTCTCCTTTTATGCTTTGGTTATGGTTACCACCTGCTCTGAGTTAGTGGTAAATGGGACATGCAAACTGGGCTTTTTGCGACTAGTCGCAATTTGCGAGTTGCAATTGCATAAGCTTTGCGACTCGCAAATTACGACTTGCTATTTGCGGGTCGCAAAATGGGGCGCAACTGTTGCGACTCGCAAACGGCTCCCATCGCTTTTTGCAAGTCGGAAATGGGGTTTTTGAATCCCATTTCCGATTTTGCATTGTCGCAAATAGCGAATCGGCCCATTTGCGACTCGCAATTTTTTGCTACATCTGGCCCATGGTTTTCTTATGAAAAGCACCAATGACAAAGTGGTTAAGCAGTTACAAGTACTTATCCCACCGCTGCACCACCAATGTAAGAGGGCGGCCTGGCTTGAAGTGGGTACCAATGATACTTACACCTTATACCAGGTCAAGTTATCTATCCCTTATTAGTAGACTGTAGCAGTGTTATATCAGCTTAGGCTGATATAGGTAGCTATAGCACAGCAGCCGAGGCTGAACTAGGAGACATGCAAAACTCATGCAATACCACTTTTATCACATAGGTACTATATCATAAGAAAGACAATACTCTGTTTTACTAAAAATAAAGGTACTTTATTTTAGTGACAATGTGCCAAAAATATCTCAGTGGATTTACTCCCTTGGGAGGTAAGTAACATACACAAAATATGCACAAATAACCAAATCAGGTAAGTAAAACAGTCAGAAAGTAGTGCAAACACTGTAAAACACAATAGGATGCAATAGGCCTAGGGGCAACATAAACCATATACTATGTAAGTGGAATGCGAACCACGAATGCATCCCTAGGAAAGTGTAGTGTCTAGAGGGTCGCTGGGAGTGTGAGAAAATACCAAGGGTGTAAAGGAAACCCCACCCCAGGACCCAGGAAAGCAGGAGTAAAGTACTACTATTTCCCCCAAAACACACTAAAGACGTGATAAAGGATTTTGCAAGAACCACAACAGACTGCAAAGCACTAAAGACGGATTCCTGGACCTGAGGACCTGTAAAGGAAGGGGACTAAGTCCAAGATTCGCTAAAGTGTCCAGGGGTCAGGAGCCCATTAAACCCCAGATGAAGGTGCAAAATGGCTGCCTCCAGTTGGAAGAAGATGCTGGTTTTGCACCAACGAAAGGAGGTAGGAGGTTCTGCTTCATGTAGAAGATGTCATACGGCGTCCTGGAGGATACAGAGTTGTTTCCTTGGAAAAATACCACAAACAGGCCTTGCTACCTGCAAATGTAGTCGTTGAAGAAAAAGGGTGCTGGCCACGCCCAGGTAGGACCAGTATTTTGCCACTCAGGAGGGGAGACAGAGGGGGTCTCAGCAACATAGAAAGCCCACTGAAAGGAGGGAAGCACCCGCAGGAGCCCTTGAACACGGGTTCAAGAAGACTGAACACGGCAGTCGTCTCAACACTGAAAAGAGAGGTCCCACGACACCAGAGGTCAACTCAGGGAGCTGAGCATCACAGAACGGAGTGCTGAGGACCTAGGCTCAGCTGTGCATGCAGGATTTATTGGAAATGTGCACAGAAGCCCTTGTAGCTGCAGATCACATGGTGCACAGGATTACTGTGTGGGGAGGGGAGGCAAGGACTTACCTCCTCCAATTTCAGATAGTTGGGCCTCTGGACAGTTTGGGTCACTTGGGTCCACCACCTGTGTTCCAGGGGTCACGCTCGTCAGGATGAGAGGGGACCCAGAGTACCGATTAGGCTATAGTTTGTTGCGTGCTGGAGCAGGGGGAAGAATCCATCGACCCATGGGAGATTTCTTCGTGGCTTCCAGTGCAGGGTGAAGGCAGGCAGCCCCCAGAGCAAGCACCACGGGAAACAGTTGAGAAAGCTGACAGGATTGGGCGTTACAATGTCGCTGGTAGTCTTCTGGCTACTTTGTTGCAGTTTTGCAGGCATCCTGGAGCAGTCAGCGGTCGATCCTTGGCAGAAGTTGAAGAGAGAAGTGCAGAGGAGTCCTGGTGGATTCTTACAAGGCGTAATCTGAAGAGAAGCACACAGGAGAGACCCTAAATAGCCCTGAGAGGGGGATTGGCTACCTACCCAGGTATGCACCAACAGGAGGGGTATCTGACGTCACCTGTTGGCACTGGCCACTCAGAGGCCTCTGGAATGTCCTCACATCTCTGAAAACAAGATGGCAGAGGTCTGAGACACACTGGAGGAGCTCTGGGCACCTCCCCTGGGAGGTGCAGGTCAGGGGAGTGGTCACTCTGCTTTCCTTTGTCCAGTTTCACGCCAGAGCTGGGACTGGGGCTTCTTTAAACCGGTGTAGACTGGCTTATGCAAGGCGGGCACCATCTGTGCCCTTCAGAGCATTTCCAGAGGCTGTGAGAGGCTACCCCACCCCAGCCTGTAACACCCATTTCCAAAGGGAGATGGTGCAACACCCTGCTCTTAGAGGAAATGCTTTGTTCTGCCTTCCTGGGACTGGGCTGCCCAGACCCCAACAGGGCAGAACCCTGTCTGTGAGGTGGTGGCAGCAGCTGTAGCTCAGAGAGCTGGTTTGGCAGTACTGAGGGTCCATAGTGGAGCCCCCAGGATGCATGGACGTGGCTCCCCAATACCAGATTTGGAATGGGGGGACAATTCCATGATCTTAGACATGTTACATGGCCATATTCAGAGTTACCATTGTGAAGCTACATTTATGTATTGACCTATATGTAGTGCACATGTGTAATAGTGTCCCTGCACTCACAAAGTCCGGGGAAATGGCCCTGAACTATGTGGGGGCACCTTTGCTAGTGCAAGGGTGCCCTCACATTCAGTAACTCTGCACCTAACCTTCAGCAAGTGAAGGTTAGACATATAGGTGACTTCTAAGTTACTTTAGTGCAGTGAAATTTGCTGTGAAATAACATGTGCATTATTTCACTCAGGCTGCAGTGGCAGTTCTGTGTAAGGGGTTGTCTGAGCTCCCTATGGGTGGCAAAAGAAATGCTCCAGCCCATATGGATCTCCTGGAACCCCAATGCCCTGGGTACCCAGGTACCATATACCAGGGACTTATAAGGGGGGTCCAGTATGCCAATCAGAATTGGTAAATGTAGTCACTAGCCTATAGTGACAAATTTAAAGGCAGAGAGAGCATGAGCACTGGGGTTATGATTAGTAGAGCCTCAGCGACACAGTTAGGCACTACACAGGCATACACATTTAGACCACAAACTATGAGCACTGGGGTCCTGGCTAGCAGGATCCCAGTGAGACAGGAGAAAACATACTGACATACATGTAAAATTGGGGGTAACATGCCAAGAAAGATGGTACTTACCTACAGTTTGTGTTATTTGGTGCAAGACATGTCCAACGTCGAGTTGTTGGATGCAGGCAGTTTGCGTCGCTGGATTCCACCAACGAGCCTCGGTTCTCACCAAAATGTGGTAAGTCTCAAAAAGGGGCTGTCCCGGCCCAGGAGGGACCTGAGGGTCTCAACTCAGACTGAGGAGACAGAAGGGGCTCTCAGCACACTAGAGAGCCCTCAGAAGATCAGAGAGCACCCACAGGAATCCCAGGACACGGGTATAAAGAAGGTGCAAAATGCGGTTGTTGCAGCACTACGCAGAAGGGTCCCATGCTGCTGGAGAAAAACTTAGCGAGTTGTATGTTGCAGGATGGAGTGCTGGGGACCTGGGCTATACTGTACACAAAGAACGTTTGGAAGGAGTGCACAGAAGCCCAAGGAGCGGCAGAAGTCACGGTGCACAAGGGTATTGTTGTAGCAAAGTAAGGCAAGCTCTTACCTCTACCAAAATTGGACAGCTGGACCTTCAGACAGTCAAGATCACTTCGGTCCACCACCTGTGTTCCAGAGATCACGCTCATCACCAGAAGCGGAGTCCCAGAGTACCGGTCTTCGTGCAGAGTGGTGCCTGCTGAAGCAGGGAAGTGACTTTGTGACTCCACAGGAGATTCCTTCGGTTCTTCTGGTGCAGGATGAAGACAGGCAGTCCTCAGAGCATGCACACCTTGGAAACTGTTGCAGTTCCTGGCTGGAGCTGAAGTTGCAGGTCAAAGGAGCCTTCCTGGATACTGGACTGGGCCAGATTTGGATTGGGGGTCCAATTCCATGATCTTAGACACCTTACATGGCCATGTTCGGATTTACCATTTTGAAGTTACATATATGTATTGACATATATGTAGTTCACGCATATAATGGTGCCCCCGCACTCACGAAGTCCAGGGAATTGGTCCCAGACAACTTGGGGCACCTTTGCTAGTGCAAGGGTGCCCTCACACACAGTAACTTTGCACCTAGCCTTCAGTAAATGAAGGTTAGACATATAGGTGACTTATAAGTTACCTGGTGTAGTGAAAAATGGCTTTGAAATAGTGTGTGCACTATTTTACTCAGGCTTTCAGTGGCAGTCCTGCAGAAAGGTTTGTATGAGCTCCTTATGGGTGGCAAAAGAAATGCTGCAGCCCACAAGGATCTCCTGGAACCCCAATGCCCTGGGTACCTAGGCACCATATAGTTGGACCTTATAAGTGGGGTCCAGTGTGCCAACTGGAATTGGTATTTGGAGTCACTAATATATAGTGACAAATTTGGTACGTAGAGAGAGCATAAGCACTGGAGTTCTGGTTAGCAGAACTTCAGTGACACAGTTAATCATACTGACAACACACCTAGGCCACAAACTATGAGCACTGGGGTCATGGATAGCAGGATGCCAGTGAGACAGGCAAAACACACTGACAAACAGACAGAAATTGGGGGTAACATGCCAAGAAAGATGGTATTTTCCTACAGAGACCAGCACAGGGATTGCACAGGGAGTCTCTGAAGCCACTGGGACCAGGACGATGAGTGAAACCCTCCTGCACCCACATGCCCCCTCCCCTGCATGACCACCCTCACTCCCCCGCACTGCACTGCCTCCACCCACCCCACCATTTTTAATATGGGTTGGCCACCCCTGCTTGGACTGAAAAACAATTAGTACAGTAGTTGCAACCCCTTTGGATGCTATATACTCAGGAGTCCTGTAGAGTTGGGAAAACAGTGGATTTCCTTTGTTAAAAACTCAGGACTGGTACAAGTGATTTGAGGTTGGCACAAAGGCATAAATGAAATGATATTTAGGAGTAATGTTAATGCACATGGGTATTTAAACAGTTTTTAGGTTTGATTCTAGGTTTGTTTTGGATCATGAAAAACTGAGCTTGGAGAAGGATTTCAATGCTTGATTTGTATCATGTGGATAATTGTAAAAGTTAATCTGTGGATTAGTTCTGATCGATGTGGGCCAAAAAGACCCGCAACTTTTGGTTTGCTAATCCAATGTTTGTGATGCAACAAATGTGCTTGAATTAATTTAATTCAGTGTTGTGAGTATTTACAAGTTATAAAACAACTGTGGTCAAGGTAATTTCATTTCTTGATTGAACCAAATTTAACCACAGAGTCATTATAAGCCAAGGTAATATGGTGTTCGTATAACTTTCTAAAAGTGGCATTTTCTGAACAGCAATTTGAAATCTGACTTCACTATAAGTTGTGATTTTAAATTGTGATTACAGAAACACCAGACTTGAAAAGTTTATCTCTTCCAATTTGTGAATTACACTTGTAAAATTTAATAAAGTAATCCCAATGTTTCCTATGGGAGAGATAGACCTTGCTGTAGTGAAGAACAACTTTGGGAGTTTTTCAATACCAGGACATGTAAAACGTAAAAGTACACATGCTGCGGTTTAGATACATTGCACCCAGCCCGCTAGGTTGTCCAGGGCTGACCTTAGGGGTGACTTATATGTATAAAAATAGAAGGTTTGGCCTAACAAAAGGTTAGTTTGCCAGATCCTTAACACAACAGGCATGGTAGCATAACAATCTTATAATAAATATAATAAACTGCTGCCAAGAAGGGGTTAGCAGATTAATGGCCAAATCTTTATGGAAAAGGAAGCCTCACACATATATTTGTATCACGCTTCATCATTAGTGATCTCTCCCCACCAGGGCGGATCCCACCTCCTGATAGATCTAGACCGGAAGGAGTTCTAGGATAAAAGCTACTGGACAAGAAGGGGCTCCAGATACATTAAAAATACCTTGAACACTACCGGTGTAGCCACTTTTCTTAAATCTGGGTCATAGACTCTCATCTGTAAGTTTAGCAGCAAAGCATGTAGTTCATAACTACAAAGAACTTAGGAAAGTTCTATATGAAATCCAGCATAGATTTCCCTTCTAAAGGTGGAAAGCAGGGGTTACTCATGTACAGAAAAGGCACATCCTTTTCAGGAGCGGCTCCTCCACTAGGACAGAGTATTGTCACCCCCGCCAGCAGCAGGAGCTGCGAAACATTTATAGTAAACACAGAATAAACTCTGTATAAAAGTAGATGGGGCCACTGACGTGATGGGGACGGAGGGGGAGTTCACAGCACTCTCCCTCAATGTGCATGTATGTTTGGCCGTCCGTCTCAGGCCAGCCAAACATGCATGAGCAGTAGGACCTATCCAAACCAGCATTGCCGGTTTGAAGAGACCAGGCAGAGGCTCCAGTCTGCCTGGGAGTGCCCTGGCTGGGTGCTCCCAGCCAATCCTGATGCTGCTTTGAGCACCATCAGGATTGGCCACAAGGCAGGCTGGGAGCCTGTGCCTGCAACAACAGAGGAGAGCATAGCGGATGGAGTGGCACAATGCAGCAAAAAGGTACGTTATCATTTTATTTTTTTAGTTTTTTTGCCCACCCCCACCCTCCTCACCGTAGCCACTCCGCACCACCCTGACCCTTTTATCTCCTACGAGCCATACATGATCCTTTTATAAGAACTTGCAGAAAGACTATCCTACATTTCATCCACTGTATATTGTTCTCAGGGTCTGCACCAATGAGGAACAGGCAAGAAGAAACATTTTACTACAGAGTACATTTGAGGATTCTCTCATAGTAGTATTACATTGGATTTAGTCACAGTTTATTCAGGAATACTAGTTGATACATTGTACAACGATAGCCTGGGACAGTTGGAACGAGCTTGGTCAGGTCCCTTATAACAGTCCGTGTTTATCAATCTAAAGCTTGCAACTTCTTTATTTAGAACATGGAACAACAGTGCTGGTCATCACATGATGTATTATGACAAATTTATGATGGAGGACAGTGTAAACAGATTTGTGTTAGTGTAAGCCAAGTTTTTAACAATTTTAAAGCAAAGAAAAGAAAACAGCCCTCCAAGCTACCTCACAGATGATTTCAGAATCATCATGTCATCTCTTTATTACAATACATCATTCATTGACTTTGGGTTCTTCTCTTTGGATTCTTCCAAGTCCTTTGAGGTGTTGTAGAAATCACGCTGCATTTACTCAACCTTTACATCAAGTCTCTTTCTTTTTCTCCCTGTTGTTGGTGAGACCTTCTAAAAGACACAGTCCATACCATTGCTTGATGAAATTCTCGTGCACATTTGTAAGAAAATAAGCGCACATACAATGCTGATTAGTATAACTGGAAGAGGAGTTAAAAGCAGTTTTAGAATTCCTCCACCTACACTACCAAGTAAGTCCCCTATCCAAATACAGAACCGATCCAAATACAGAACCTTTTTGTTACCATGCACCTGACTCTTCGAACTCAGTTAGTTTATGTGCTTTGTTTGTAATATTATTAATGTAGCTGTCAAGCTGGTTATCTATGTTCTGTATGTATGTGTACCATTCCCGTGCATGAATTACTTTGCAAACTTTGCCATTCTCTGCAAGGAACAGATCCAATGCAACGCGTTTTTGCATAATAATAGCTCTCACAGCAAGACATTCTTTATGATTAACAGTTAATGCAACTGCAGTGTTAGTAGCAAGCCAGTCTACTAAAGTGGATCGTCTTCTGATCTTAAGATCATTTAAAGTTATTCCTATTCGAGGTATAAGAGGTCCAAAAATATCACTAGGATCTGCGTAAAACTACGCTTACAACTCTTTATATATTGCTCAAGAGGAAAGTCTAGCCTGTTAGTGTGATAAACATGTAACAGCCATCCAATCATAGAAGCAGACAAGGAAGAATTTGCAGCATTGCTGGACCTTGTTAGCTCAAATCAGGTCAAGGAACTTTTTTAATGTCACAGTGAAGCGGGGACTTTTTCTTTGCGTCATCTGGGGGCCTAAAGCTCCATTGTCCATTTCAGCGACTGTCAGGGATTAACATAGATAAACTCTTTGAGCAAGGGTCTCATTCTCAGAGCGGTTGATTAGTGTCATTAGGCAATCATCTGACTCAAAATTGATTTTGTCAAGGTATATCCAATCCAGCCTGAATACTTTTGATTGACCTTCCTCTCTCTTTTGGGTAATTTGGGCAATTTAGAAGCAGTAAAGTCTATGCTTTCATCCACAACGTCAGGATGATCAACTTGTTCTAGTTCTTCTAACTCACTAACTTCCCATATTGACTCTGTCTTTTTCTAGTCATCAATAGTCTCTGCTGGGCTGTTGCTGTTTTTGTCCAGCCTTCCTCAGTCAAACCTCGATCCTTAGAGGTGCTTGATATTTCTTGTTCAGATCAAGCTGATTCACTCTCAGCCCCCTAACTCCCTAGTTGCATTGTGCTGCCCTTGGACACCTGCAATCTTGTCTTTGTCAATTTTGTTTCAGCTGTCCAGGAGTTGCCAGTACATCGATGAATGTGCATTTTCGAACAAGTGGTCGGTATCACAGTACTTGCTGAAATGACAACACCCCCACTTCATTCTTGTTCTGAATGATGCTCTGCTGATGGAGAATGTGGGCCCTCAGACAGGTCTTCTTCAAAAGCCTCAGAAACCTCAAACCCTGGGTGACTCAAGGAGTTAGTGGATGTTGGCTCTGCTTCGTCTTCTTTTAGTCTTACCCTCTTGTTGGGGGAGGCATGTATTCAGTACAGCAGGCCAGCACACTTAGCAGCAGTGTTGGTGACCAAAGTCACCTGACAAGGGTCTCTCCAAAGCTCATCCAGACAGGACATGCAAACATGCTTCTTTATGTGAACCCAATCGCAGGGGCTCAAATCATGCCCCTGAGATTCTCTGACAGCTGTAGTAGCGGCATCAACCCTATATATGAGGCAACACATCACATCACTGAATCTCTTCTAGCATTCGAGAATCAGGTCATCTGGGATATTCACAAAAGCAGCTGCAGGACAGAATGAAGATGCATGGTTCTCCTTATGAACACCACATCAGGAGAGAATCCTTTTCACTTATAGTGTGTGTTTTTCATACTCATCAGCACCAGAAGAAGAGCTTCAGTCCATTTAAGTGATGTAGGAGCACAAGCCTTCACCAGCCTAGCTTTGATTGTCCCATTCAATCGCTTTATGATACTGAAGCTCTGGGTCTGTATCTGCAATGGTATTTCTGATGTAGCTCATGGTGACCACAACCATTTTGCCCACATTTTGTTTTTGATGGATAATGCAACATTGACACAAACTTTCTGCCACTGACTGGAAGTGGGGATTGTACCTGTTAAAAATGGCGTCTTTGGTTGGCAGTCAGGTTACCCCCTGTTTAAGCAAGGACCCTCACTCTAGTCAGGATAAAGGAGAATCACCCTCAGTTAACCCCTGCTTCCCTCCTTGGTAGCTTGGCAGAGCAGGTAGGCTTAACTGAAGAGACAGGGTGTAAAGTATTTGTAACACAGCAATACAGTAAAAACACTACAAAAATAGCCAATAGTTATCTGAACAAAACAAGACCAAAACGACAAAAATCTGACATACACAAGTCAAGTTATGAATTTATAAAGATTAAACTCAAAAATAGCGCTTAGAAACACAAATGTTTCAATAAGGTGATAACACTGTGATAACATGGCGCTGATTACGGAGTCACGCAGACCCGTAGGTACAGTACCTTAGCAAAATGTAGAAACAAGCTGATGAACAGAGTCAGGGATCGTGGCGTCGCTGGATCCGTGGTATCGTTGGTTCCGGTGCTGCTGGGTGAAGGAGCAGAGGCATCACAAAGAGGCGTCAGGGCCTTGCTGTGGAGCAGTGTAGGTGAGGCGTCATCGGTGCGAAGGGTTGGATCAGCGCACTTCGGGCAGAGTTGATATCAGGCGGTCACGACATGGTGTGGTGACTTCCACGGAGTCGCAGACTTTGGCGGGGCTGCGGTGGTGTTGGGCCTGCAAGGGTCTTTGCACTCCAGCAAGGACCACGGCTTCGGTTGCAGCATTGGTCCGGAGTTGTCCGAAGTCGGTTTTCTTTGATTTTCACCAGTTCCTCCTTTCAAGGGCCCAGGGACTGAATAGGGCACCACTTGCCAGGAGTCTAAGCAGAGAGTCCAGGTGCTGGCAGAGGAAGTCTTTGCTGGCCCTGAGACTTCAGAACAGGGGGCAAGCTTAGTCCAAGCCCCTGGAGATTCTTCTCAAGCAAGAATATACTGCAAAGTCCAGTCTTTGTCCCCTTTCACAGGCAAAAGCAGCAACTGCAGGATATCCCAGCAAAACACAATCACAGGCAGGGGCAGCCCTTCTCCTCAGCTCCTCAGCTCTTCTGTTTGGCAGAGGTTCCTCTTGAATCCAGAAGTGATCTAATTTTCAGGGGTTTTGGGTCCACTACTTATACCCCTTTCTGCCTTTAAAGTAGGCAAACTTCAAAGGGAAGTCTCTCTTGTTTGTAAGATCCAGCCTTGCCCAGGCCAGGCCCCAGACACAAACCAGGGGGTTGGAGACTGTATTGTGTGAGGGCTGGCACAGACCTTTCAGGTGTGAATTACCACTTCTCCCAGCACAGATAACTCATCAGGATATGTGGGCTACACTCCAGCCCCCTTTGTGTCACTGTCTAGAGAAAGATACAAACAGCCACACTGTCAAACTGCCCCAGACAGGGAATGCACAAACAGGCAGAGTCACAAAATGGTTTAAGCAAGAAAATGCCTACTTTCTAAAAGCAAAAAGAACAGTTGGTGGACGGAACATAGACCAAATCAAATACTCACCCCCAGTCACAGATCTGGGTTTAACCCATCATTTTTTTTGCTCACCATGTCATTCCAGTTTGGACCCAGCCATATGCAAATTAGTCTTGGTCCTGTTCCTAATGGTAGCAGTCCAGCCCGAAATGCCAGGCCAGGTCCTCCCTGAACCAAAAACAGGCATCCTGGAACCGGTTTCGGGGTATCACCCCTCTTCAACCTGGCTAGCTTGAATCTGGTGGAATAGTGAGAACGAGACCCACATCTGGGCATACCCTTCACACTTGGGGCAACAAATGCAAAAAGAACAGTTGATGGACAGAATGTAGACCAAATTTAACATTCACCGCAGTCACAGATCTGGGCTTAATCCATCACTTCTTTTTTGCTCACCATGCCATTCCAGTTTGGACCCAGCCATATGCAAATTAGTCTTGACTCTGTTCCCCATGGAAATAGTCCAGCCCGAACTGCCAGGCTAGGTCCTCTCTGGACCAGAAATAAGCATCCTGGGAACGGTTTCTGTGTATCACTCCTCTTCAGCCAGGCTAGCTTGAATCTGGTGGTATAGTGAGCACGGGACCCACCCCTAGGCATACCTTTCTCACTTTGGGCAACAAATGCAAAAAGAACAGTTGATGGACAGAATGTAGACCAAATCAAACATTCACCCCAGTCACAGATCTGGGTTTAATCCATCAGTTTTTTTCCTTACCATGCCATTCAAGTTTGGACCCAGCCATATGCAAATCAGTCTTGACCCTGTTCCCCATGGGAACAGTCCAGCCCAAACTGCCAGGCCAGGTCCTCCCTGGACCAGAAACAAGCATCCTGGGACCGGTTTCTAAAAGCGGCATTTTCAAACAGACAATCTTAAAAACCAACTTCACTAAAAGATGTATTTTTAAATTGTGAGAACTTCACTAAAAGATGTATTTTTAAATTGTGATCTCAGAGACCCTAAAATCCAAACTTCAAAGGGCATCTGCACTTTAATAACATTTAAAAGTGCCCCCATGTTAACCCATGAGAGAGACAGGCCTTGCAACAGGTAAAACTGAATTTGGCAGTATTTCACTGTTATGACTTCTAAAACACATAAGGACATGTCCCACCTTCAATTTACACTGCACCCTGTCCATGGGGCTACGTAGGGCCTACCTTAGGGGTGCCTTACATGTATAGAAAGGGAATCTTTCGGCCTGACAAGTGGGTACACTTACCAAGTCGAATTGCCAGTTTAAAACTGCACACACAGATACTGCAGTGGCAGGTCTGAGCCATGTTTAGAGGGCTACTAGTGTGGGTGGCACCACCAGTGCTGTAGGTCCACTAGCAGCATTTGATTTACGGGCCCTGTGCACCACTAGTGCATTGTACAAGGGACTTACTAGTAAATCAAATATACCAATCAAGGAGAGACAATTACACACACATTTTACATAGGAGCACTTGCACTTTAGTACTGGATAGCAGTGGTAAAGTGCCCAGAGTATCAAAACAGCAAAAACAGAGTCCAGCACATATTAACAACATGGAAACAGAGGCAAAAAGTTAGGGGGACCACGCCAAGGATGGCAAGTCTAACAGTACCAATAAACTGGAAGATGAAGACCATTCCATCTCTATCCACGTGAGTGGAGCCACGCATGTTCCTTATTATGGCAGGCAGTATAGAGTTAGGGAGAACTGGCTGGCCATCGCTGGACACCCAAATGTCACTGTTATCTTTTATACATCCAATCTTTTTTCAATTTTACTTTCTATATGTCTGGGGCAGGATGCTGCAGTTCACACAGCTCATTGAAGGTACATACAGTATTGAATCCCATAATGGAAGTGCTCTCGCCGTCTTCATTACATGGGTGATCCGTGTGAAAGGTGCTGGACTCAAGAGCCCAATGTTGGGCAACTTCATCTGCATAACGATTGCCTCTGGTGATGAAATTACTGTCACTCTTGTCTGCTGCACACTTCACTACTGCAATTTCCTTTGCATCCAATAGACTGGAGTTATAAGGGCTGATTTAAAACTCGACAGATGGGTTACTCCATCACAACTGTGATGGATATCCCATCTGACAAGTTCTAAATCAGGCTCTGATTGGGGACTTACCAGATATCATTAAACCTCGTTGTGACAACAACTGCCTGTAGTACAACAGGCTCTAGTAAGGGCACTCAATGCAGCTACTTGTACAGATGTCACATGACACAGGTAGGTTTCTTCCACCACTCCACTCTGTACATGCAGTATAGGCGGCTCTTAAAATAATGGGTCAGTCTCTTAAATGGGACTTACCAACAAAAAGTATATGCTCAGATTCAGGAAAGGGTATATCGAGTATGTTGGGTGTCAGTTTTCTGCACAACTTGGTAACGCTAACACAGTCATGGTGGAAATCACTTTAATCTTCTCCCTCTTGAGTTGGAAACAGAGAAGCAGTGTTTAGTGTGTTATATCTCCCAGGATATGCGGCTGTTAATTCAATGTTGTGTGTGTGTCATTAGAATTTAAATTGAGTGAGGGACCATAACAATTAATGGATAATCCATCACTATCCCTTCAGTTTGTTGAACGCTAAGGCTCATCACTGCAACCACATTGAGAGAACCAGGCAACGTTGCTGCCACCTTGTCAAGAGTCACTGAGAAATACCTGCTTGGGCGCTAAGTTTCCCCATGGGCTTAATTTAGTAGAGACATTGCACACTCATATTTCTCATGGGAAAAGAGTGCACATTCTGTGGTATAGTCCGGCATTCCAAGGCAGGTGGACTTCAAAGTAAATTTTTGAGCTCCTGGAAGGCCTCCACGCTTTCATCATCCTTTCGTATTGGGTCATTGACGTCAGTGTGAGTCAGCCTCAGTAAAGGCTTTGCCACAAATGAAAAAGTTCGAGATCCATTGTCAGCGGTAGCCAACCATACCCAGGAACATTTGCATTTCTCTCTGTGTATTTGAGAATTACATTTTAAGAACTTTCTCTCTGAGATCGTGGGAGACTCCTCTCACTCCCTTCTTTATCTGATATCCCAGGTAAATGACTTCCTTCTGACTGTACTGTAATTTCTCAGGAGAAACCTAATGCCCATTCTCAGCTAGGAGGTTGAGCAGAGTAGTCGTGTCTTGTTTACAAGCTTCCTTGAATCAGGGTCGAATTGTATTGTAGTTCCAGAGATTCTAGATTATTTTTTAATATCTGATTCAAATAGGACAGACTTTTGGTATAGCCTTGTGGGTCATGGCACCACACAAGATTCTTCTCTTGGAACTGTAATGCAGAGATCAATAACTATGAGCCACTCGACCTCTGGGGAAATTTGGAATAAAAACATAGCAGGGTTCAGTACCATAGGACCACATGGAATGACAATTTGGTTAATTTTCTGTAGATCGTGAACTATCCTTTACTTTTTGTTTGTTTTTTGTAAGGCCATGATTGATGAGTTACCTGGACTTCTTCTAAAATGCCATGTTCTATCATGCTCTCAATGGCAGAGGTGATTCCTCTGATGGACTCTGGGGTCATTTTGTAAGGATGGATTTGTGGGGAAATGGCATTGGGTTGATGTGAAATTTTCAAGGGTTTGGTACATTTAATCAATCCAGTGTCTTTCCCAATGAAATCCCACATGACTTCTCTTAAAGATTTTGGTTTCTGGTTGGCAGAGGTATACACCCTGTTCAAACAGGGACCACAGTCGGGATAAGCCACACCACACCTTATATTGTCTTATGTTCACCCTCTGGTAGCTTGCCTCAGAGCAGTCAGACTTAGGAGGCAATGTGTGAAGTATTTGTGCAACTCTTCAAACCGCAAAGCAGTGAAAACACCACACAAAAAGATACCACACCT
Organism: Pleurodeles waltl; assembly: GCF_031143425.1. Classification (NCBI taxonomy): domain Eukaryota; kingdom Metazoa; phylum Chordata; class Amphibia; order Caudata; family Salamandridae; genus Pleurodeles; species Pleurodeles waltl. The sequence goes on from NC_090439.1 coordinate 1,183,583,146, forward strand.
GGTTAGAAAAATAAAGCTTAATTTTATCATTAAAACAAGGCAAATAACACAAAACCAAAATGACAAAAGTAAGAAGAAGTCGATATATGAATTTTTAAAGAATAAAATGCAGTATACTACCTAAACACCAAAATTGCCAACCACAGCTAACTGGTTGTGCTAGACCGGGTCAAAGCCAACAGTTCAGACCGATCGCGATTGAGTGCGGATCGGCTACAGTCCCAGGTAAGTCCTGTTGAACTTTTACCTTCTGATGAATTGAGCCACGAGTCCCATTCAGAAGAAGTTCACCGGGAGCAAGGAGAGTCATGGAAGGTGGCCCGCAGGCATGAATAGTTGGCCGGGCTTTGGGGACAGGCGAGCTGGAGTCTCAAGGTCATGAGCAGAAATGCTGCTGTGCAAAGAGATAAACTTGTGGCCATTTGGGCAAGATTTCTGGGTGAGTGGAGTGATGAGGTTCCAGAGCAAATGGATATGTTCACAGTCACAAAGACTGCAAAACCTTAACTTGAAGAGCAGAAAAAACATTTCCAAGGGCCCAGTACTCGAGAGGCGTCTCTTAGGGGTCAGGAGCTCATAGAAGACAGATCCAGGAGCTGTAGCAGTTGAGTTGGAAGTTTTTTGTGTCCCTGAGATTCAGAAACAGGAGGCAAGTCCTTAGAGTCACTTTGGTGTCAACTCTTCCTCTTCTTATCAGAGGATACTTCTGATAGCAGTTTACAGAGATTTCTCTCAATTGTATACTTGCCCTTCCATTCTCACCACAGTCGCCCACCTCAGTTCTCTGAGGCCCCCTATTGGGTGATTTGTAACACTTAAGAAATACCCTAAAGAAAATAAAATGATAATGCAACTCATACTGTCCTCCTAGTTGAGTCTACTCTTTGGGGCACGGATAGTCAGTCATCTTTGGTGACGTCCGTACCAGTGACTTAGCAGAACTGGAGGCGGCCTCCCTACAAAAATCATTGAGGGCCTCCCTCTGGACTCACTCAGGAGCTCTCAGGTCAGGATGCTGTGATGAGGGGGCCCCTTGAAGCTTGCCCCCGCACTGTGGGGGCTGCAGGGTTTTTTGTTACACCACCGGTCAGTACCTGGGGGAAAACCCATGGATTGGGTTGCTACCTTTTGGGCTTTTGGAAGCCTGACTTGTAATTTTATGTCCCTGACAATTAATAAATCACCTAAAAGTTATTTGAGAGCTGTCTAAATACTTTCAAATTATTATTAGAACAGAGGGCTGATTGCCATGTTACAAAGGTAGACAGACGTTTACAGAAATGTTTTGTCCCCTAGCTGCACTTGGCCCTCCCAGTATAGCAAATAGCCAGTGTTCTTTTATGAGAAATACAGCAGAGCAAGGCCCTAACACAACTGCTCCTTGATGTCTATGCAAATTCAGCAGGGTGCTGCTACATATGTATTTCCTGCTAGCATTCACTTGCATTGACCCAACATGCTATTATCAGACCAATGTGTGCCACACTAATGTACACACTGTGGAGTTTGCTTTATTGTTGTATAGTGTTTTCATTCTGAAACTATATGTTTGAATTTATATGTAAAGGGTGAACAGCCTGAGGGTGTGCCTAGAGAGGCAATATGGTGGACGCGTTTTGAAACAGCTCCGCATGGCCACCCTGTTATCCCCCAAAATTATGGGCTGAGTCTACCATCAAAGAAGCATAATCCTCCTTCTGGTGTGCCTAAATAACAAACTTGGCAAGTCAGAGGACTTTGGAGGAGTTGGAGGAGAGCCCAGATCTGTACATGCATGGCACTGTGACAGGCCAGCCAGCGGGAAGAGTGTCATTAGAGCCTTAATCAGCCTATTCTGACTGCACTGGAGGGCGCAACTCATTGCTCGGGTGGCGGACATTGTTACAGTGGATGCAGAACCACCAAATAATAGTGATTACTGAGGAGTGGGGGTGTTTGCTGTGGATGAGACCTGGATCCAGGCATTACTACTACTGTGCCCGGCACAAGAGGGGAGGTGAGAGATGCTAGCTGCAATCTCAGGGGGTGCACTGCTGGCGAGCAGTGACCACGCACAGAGCACGGGGATCTGATTCAGGCTTCTTGGAAACACCCAGATAGTCTGCACCTGGCACTGAAGTGCTGCCACCTATGCTGACTACAATGAGGGACACTACTCATCACCCGAGGTGGCAGACATGGCTACAGCTGATGCAGAACTGCCAAACAACATAGAGATTGCTAAGAACCCGGGGGGGGGGGCAAATGTGCTCTGAGGAGCCAGTGGGAGGCAGGGTGTCACATTTGGTTGGTAGCACCCATGCCTTCCACTGTTTTTAGGCCCCAATTGTACTTACTATGGCGCTGATTGATAGGCCCCCCCACTCTCACTGATTCTGCCTGGAGACATCTGAGGCCTGGCCTCCAGCTCCATTCACACCCTGGGGACTTCCTTGCATGCCAGAAACAACTGGGTGGGGCCAGCCTGGGAATCACTGTAGCCGACACATCGTGTGACCTATCACAATAAGTGTGAGAGTCCGGTTGTATTGCACCTCAACGCAACCCCTTCAACTGTGCAATACATGCAGCCATCACTTTACTGCTACCATGCCCCCCACTGGCTGCCCACCTGGATGCAAGAAAATCCTGGTTGGCCTGCGATTCCTTTCCACACCACCTCATCATACTGACATCGCTCTCCGCAGTGGTGGTGAGGTAACAACATACATAAATAGCCTTGCTACTGTGTCTGCATCTGCAAGGTACCACCAAATTGGAGGGGGCCCTGCAATCCCTAGCTGGCCTCCACTGACAGACCATTTTTTCACTCTTTATAAACCTGTGCCACTCTTTTGACATGTGGCCACCCTTGGGGACACCAGATCGCAGCCGGGCCACTACTGGCCACATGGATACCACTTGGTGACCATGCACACAAACTTCCAAATAGAGTAGGGGGACTTAATTCCCAAGTCAAACACCAGAAAGCTTTGACCTGTCCGCTCCCCAAAAACATTACTTTCACACTTGGTTTGGCTGGTCACTTGTGTTTGTGCACTGCTTTTTTAGTATTACTCATGTTAATGATTGCACATATTGTTATTTGTTTCATTTCTTACATATTGCTATTTTGCAGGTGACCCATTACCCTCTGTGGGGCCAATAGATGTCTTCTTGAGTATCACTATTATTGTTAATTGTGACAAACATTAAAATACTGACTTTGAATGTGCGTGGCATTCATTACCCCACTCGGTGTTATGCTATTTACCCCTACCTCAATGCCAAGCTATACACATTGCCCTATTGCAAGAAATCCACCTGAAAACATTGAAAGCTGACAGTCTTAAACAACGCTTGTGTGGCCAGATATACTCCACCAACTACTCCTCCTTTGCCCGCGAGTCTCCGATGTGGATTCGGCCTGGAGTCCCGTTTGCAATGGAGAAAGAGGTGACAGATCCTGAGGGTCAATATGTGCTAGTAAGGGGACAGCTAAATGGTATGCAAATACTAATCGGTAGTATGTATACTCCTAATACTGACCAGACTCCCTTCTTATCTGGATTGTCTGAGGCCATCTTCCATTGGAACATGATCACTTGGCTCCTGGGTGTGACTTTTAATAGGGTTTTAGATATAAGATTTGATAGCTCATTCCCCCCTCTACCTCACACAGTGGAAATTTCCAACACTCACTCTTCCAAGGATTGGCTATGCAACTGGAAACTACTTGACAATTGGTGCTCTCGCAATGTCTCCAGTAAGGTCTCCTCCTTTTACTCAGCCCCACATGGCCTACATGGCTGAATAGACAGATTGCTTTGCACCACTGACCCTACCTAATGCATAACACAGACCGACTATCTTGGCCACACTCATTCGAACAATAACCCGTAGTATTTGCAGCTGGATTGGGACACATGTCTTTCTCCGGTCCCCATGTGACGGCCACAGCCAGCGGCACTTGAGGACCCTTCGTTTCGGGAGTCCGTTAATCACATGATCACTGAAAATGTCAAACTTAACCAGGGCTCTGTGAGCGCACGTTCCACGGAATGGGATGTCTTTAAGGTGATCCTTCATGGTCACTACATGGGACGGACTTGGAATACATGCAGGCAGCTGGATAGGGAAGTTCTGGCAATAGAATGCTGTTTGCTGCATCTTGAAAAAGAGTCAATATGAAACCCAGGTAATCAATCGCTGCATACTGTAGCTCTGAAAAAACACTCTGAACTCTTAGAAAGGTTACCTTGTTTGAACTATGCAGCACACTCAGCCAAGACACATGTCATAGCGGACAGGGCTGGCTTCCTTCTGGCCTGGATGATCACACAGGATGGACTTCAGCAACCCATAAAGGCACTGCAAACAGACACTGGCCCATTACCTTATACACAGGGGAAAATACACAACAAATTATATTGTCATTATAGCACTCTATATCAATCTGCTATGACATCCTACATAGAAACCATTGACTCATTCCTATCCACGCTGTCACTGCCTCAGGCTACATCGGATCAGAGGCTAGAACTTAATGAACCTGTTTCCTTAACCGAAGTTCAAACTGCCATTAAAGCCCTTGCTACCGGGCAAACCCATTGGTCTGGATGGACTACCATTAGCATTCTACAAGGCATATGCACCATTATTTGCACTCAAACTACATGCTCCTTATGTATAGGTGCTGAACACTGCGTGCCTCCCAAACACACTATGCAACATGTTCCTAATCTCAATGCTCAAACCTCAAAAAGAAACAACACATCTTCATTCCTATAGACCACTGGTGCTGTTGAATCCTGACTATAAAATATCGGCCAAAATTAAAGCAGACACACTGGCGCTCTTGGTCCCCAGAATATATTTGTACCTGCCTGCACCACATCACTTAATATAAGGCGATTTTATTTGCATCTCAAAACACACCTTGTTGCAGTGGTTCCAGACCGGCTGCATGGTGCTTGACTTGGAAAAGGCATTTGATTCATTAGAATGACCTTTCCTGCTCCAGGTTCTAACACGATTTGGACTGGGCTCCTGATTTATCCATAGGGTACGACTACCATACAATTATCTCATAGCTAGAGTGAACACAGGACCCCTTATATCTGCCCCTATAAATATAAAGAGGCAGGGTTGTCCTCTGTCTCCTCTTCTTTTTGCCCTAGCTGTAAAACCCTTGGTGTTGCAAGCCCAGGGCCATGATAGGGGCATACCTATGGGTGATGGTAAACAAGCAGTGTCCCTCTATGTGGGCAACCTCCTTATTTATCTACGGGACCTATCTCCCATCCCCACATCCATAATCACTAATCTCTCCGCCTTTGGGACAATGTCAGGCTTGCAAGTCAACTGGTCTAAATCATGTATTTTCTAGTGTACAGCTTCCATGCCTAACTCTGACCCACTCTTTGCCATTTCTTCCCCACTCTGGTCACTTTCAGATACCTTGGGATCCAGATTTATCACTCCGACCCTCATCTACTGGAGGGGAACCTGACAAGGGCCACAATGTCTCTCAAATCTCATGTAGTCTTCTGGAAGATGATACCCTTTGGCCCTCCTAAATTTTTTTACCCTACCTTGCTTGCTCTACTATTTAGTGAATTTTCCATTATATGCCCCACCCTCCTTTTTTCGTTCACTTGAAAGCACCATCCGTGAATTTATTTGGAACAGCTCACAATGTAGAATAGCACTCTCTAAATTATACAGAGCGTCGCAATTTAGGTAGCCTGCCACTACCTAACTTTGAAATCTACTACCTTGAAGCCCAGCTACAGTTGGTGTCTTGCTGTTTAGCTTCTCAAAATCTAGCTGACAAAGCCACGTTATCCCCACCCTGGAGCCTCTCTGATACTCTTTGCTTTTTGCACCCTTGTGCTAAACCTCCTGTACCCCGGACTCCATTTCTCTCCTAGCAAACTGCTTTTTCTGCATAAGTCTACATCTCACTAGGTCCATGATACCCTATGCAGAGGCCATGGCCCTCCTGGGGGCTCCACATGACCTTCTACTACGTCACTAGCAGAACTGATACCATGGCACGCTGTGGGACTCCATACTTTGTGTGACTTATATAACAATCAATCAATCAATGCATTTGTAGAGTGCGCTACTCACCCGTGAGGGTCTCAAGGAGCTTTGGGGGGAGGTGGACCTGCTACTGCTCGAACAGCCAGGTCTTGAGGAGTCTCCTGAAGGTTAGTAGGTCCTTGGTCTGCCATAAGTGGATGGGGAGGGTGTTCCAGGTCTTGGCCGCGAAGTAGGAGAAAGAGCTGCCACCGCTTGTTGTCCTGTGGATGTGTGGGATGGTGGCGAGGGCGAGGTCGGCGGAGTGAGCTGACGGTTCAGGGTGTAGAAGGTGAGACGATCATTGAGGTATGCTGGTCCGGCGTTGTGGAGTGCTTTGTGGGCGTGGGTTAGGAGTTTGAATGTGATCCTTTTGTTGACAGGAAGCCAGTGTAGGTCTCTCAGGTGGGCTGTGATGTGGCTGTGGTGGGGAATGTTGAGGATGAGGTGTGTGGAGGCGTTCTGTATCCGTTGTAGTCTTTTCTGGAGAGCTGCCGTGGTTCCTGCGTAGAGAGAGTTGCCGTAGTCCAGTCTGCTGCTGACGAGGGCCTGGGTAACTGTCCTTCTGGTTTCAGTGGGGATCCACCTGAAGATGATGAGAAGGCGTTGACTTGTTGGGTCATGGAGAGCGATGAGTCAAGGATGAAACCCAGGTTGGGGGCGTGGTTGGTGGGCGTTGGTGCGGCTCCCAGCGAGGGCAGCCACCAGGAGGCGTCCCAAGCCGAGGGGGTGGAGCCGAGGAGGAGGACCTCTGTCTTATCTGAGTTTAGTTTTAGTCGACTGTTCTTGACCCAGTTCGCAATAGCCTTCATACCTTCGTGGAGGTTGGTTTTGGCTGTGGCGGGATCCTTGGTGAGGGAGAGGGTCAGCTGGGTGTCCTCTACGTAAGAGATGATGTTGAGGTTGTGAGACCGGACGATTTTGGCGAGCAGTGCCATGTAGACGTAGAAGAGTGTCAGGTGAGAGAGGAGCCTTGTAGTACTCCGCAGATGGTCTTGGTGGCTTCAGATAGGAATGGAGGGAGGCAGACTTTCTGTGGTCTGTCGGAGAGGAAGGAGGTGATCCAGTCCTAGGCCTTGTCGTAGATCCCTGCATCGTGGGAGCAGGGTGTGGTGAAAGACGGTGTCCGACGGCCGAGAGGTCCAGGAGGATGAGGGCTGCTGTTTCACCTTTGTCCAGGAGGGTCAAGATGTCGTCGGTGGTAGCAATGAGTGTGGTTTCAGTGCTGTGATGGCTGCAAAAGCCGGAATGGGACGGGTCCAGAGCGTTGTTTTCCTCCAGGTGGTGGGACAGTTGCCTGCTGACGATCTTCTCGAGAACCTTTGCCGGGAACGGAAGCAGGGAGATGGGCTGGTAGTTTTTGAGGTCCTTAGGGTCCCCCTGGGGTTTCTTGAGTAAGGTGTTGATCTCGGCATGCTTCCAGCTTTCCGGGAAGGTGGCGGTCTCGAAGGAGCTATTGATGATCATACGGAGTTGGGGGGCGATGATGGAGCTTGCTCTGTTGTAGATGTAGTGCAGGCGGGGGTCAGATGGAGAGCCGGAATGAATGGTGTTCATTACTTTGATGGTGTCAGCATCGTTGATGTGTGTCCAAGAGAGCAGGAGGTTGGTGTGGTTGAGGGGGGATGAGTCGGATGTGTTGGTGGCTGCTGGTGGGATCTTGTTAAAGCTGTCATGGATGTCTATGATCTTGCGGTGAAAGAAGGTGGTGAGGGAGTCGCAGAGGTCTTGCGAAGGTAGGATGTCGTTGGTGCTGGAGATGGCATTGGAGAGTTCCTTCACAATGTTGAAGAGCTCTTCGCTGTTGTGTGGACAGTAATGGCCCCTTCCCTATTTGGACCTCTTATGACCTGGAAGGATCCTTTAACCAGAGCGCCTGTCCTAGTTTCCCTATATCCCTTCCTCCTCATGTTCCTTTTCATGGTTGTAGACTAGCTAGTTCTTTCTACAGGTTTAGGTAACAATTCACCCAGTGTCACCCATTCATATGGGATGCTGCCCTGCTGATGTATGGCTGTGTATGTATGTGTTTGTATGTATTCATGTATGTGGTGTATGTATGTTTGTGTATATATGTATGTATATATGTATGTTTGTGTATGCATGTATGTACGTATGTATGTATATGATATTTCTGCAGCGCGAACATAGCCAAAAAGGCAATGAATCACAGTACATTGTGAAGAACAAGCTTAAAGTGAACAAGTGACAGAAGAGGTGGCTGATGTGAGAAAGTAGCCTCTTTGTAGCATGGTTACCACCATTTTTAGCCTGTTTGTCAGTGTGTTTGACTGTGTCACTAGGATCCTGCTAACCAGGACCTCAGTGCTTATACTCTCTCACCTTTAAATTTGATTGTTGGATACTGCTACCACAGTATTCCACTCATAATTAGCATACTGGTGCCCCCTTATAAGTCCATAGTATATGGTACCTAGGCACCAAGGGCATTGAGGTTCCAGTGGATCCCTCTGGGCTGAAGTATTTCTTTTGTCACTCATAGGGAGTCCAGGCAAAGGCTACTACAGGACTGCCATTGCAGCCTGTGAGAAATGCATCTTTTCTCAGCCATTTACACTGCACCAGGTCACTTATAACTCCGAATATGGCCACGTAAGGTGTTTAACATCTTGGAATTATACCCCAATGCTGATTCTAGCATTGGTTGCATAGTTTCACGCACTCTGGGGCACCACAGTGGACCCCAAGTACTGCCATATCAGCCTTCTGAGGTTTTCCAGGCAGCCCCAGCTGCTACTACGTCACAGACAGGTTTCTGCCATCCTGTTGCTCAAGCAGCTCGAGCACAGGAAGGCAGAACAATGCATTTCCTTTGGAAATAGGTGTTACAGACATGGGAGGGGTATCCTCCAAGAGCCTCTAGAAATGCTTTGAAGGGCACAGATGGTGCTCTCCTTGCATAATACACCTACACCGCATACACCGGTTCAGGGACCCTCGGTCCTTGCTCAGGCATGAAACTGGACAAAGGAAAGGGGACTGACTACTCCCCTGTCCATTACCACCCCAGGGGTGGAGCCCAGAGCTCCTCCAGAGTGTCCCTGGTTTTTGACATCTTGGATTCCAAGGTGGTGGGGCACTCTGGGAGCATCTGAGTGGCCAGTGCCAGCAGGTGATGTCAGAGCCCTCCCCTGCTTACCTGTGTAGCTGACCAATCCCCCTTTCAGGGCTATTTAGCGTCTCTCCTCTGGGTGTTTCCTCAGATTTGTATTGCAGGACTGTAGGAGGCTGGACTGGCTTGTAGTGAGTACCAAGGGGTACTTACACCTTGCACCAGGCCCAGGTATCCCTTATTAGTGTATAGGGTGTCTAGCAGCTTAGGCTGATAGATAATGGTAGCTTAGCAGAGCAGCTTAGGCTGAACTAGGAGACGAGTGAAGCTCCTACAGTACCACTAGTGTCACTTGCACAATATCATAAGAAAACACAATACACAGATATACTAAAAATAAAGGTACTTTCTTTTTATGACAATATGCCAAAGTATCTCAGTGAGTACCCTCAGTATGAGGATAGCAAATATACACAAGATATATGTACACAATACCAAAAATATGCAGTATAGTCTTAGAAAACAGTGCAAACAATGTATAGTTACAATAGGATGCAATAGGGACACATAGGGATAGGGGCAACACAAACCATATACTCCATAAGTGGAATGCGAACCACGAATGGACCCCAAACCTATGTGACCTTGTAGACGGTCGCTGGGACTATTAGAAAATAGTAAGGGTTAGAAAAATAGCCCACCCCAAGACCCTGAAAAGTGAGTGCAAAGTGCACTAAAGTTCCCCAAAGGACATAGAAGTCGTGATAGAGGAATTCTGCAGGAAAGACACAAACCAGCAATGCAACAACAATGGATTTCCAGTCGAGGGTACCTGTGGAACAAGGGGACCAAGTCCAAAAGTCACAAGCAAGTCGGAGATGGGCAGATGCCCAGGAAATGCCAGCTGTGTGTGCAAAGAAGCTGCTACTGGACAGTAGAAGCTGAGGATTCTGCAGGAACGGCAAGGGCTAGAGACTTCCCCTTTGGAGGACGGATCCCCCACGCCGTGGAGAGTCGTGCAGAAGTGTTTTCCCGCCAAAAGACCACCAACAAGCCTTGCCAGCTGCAAATCGTGCGGTTAGTGTTTTTGGATGCTGCTGTGGGCCAGGAGGGACCAGGATGTCGCCAATTGCTTCTGGAGACAGAGGGGGCGACGAGCAAGACAACTATCCCTCTTAGAAGCAGGCAGCACTCGCAGAAGTGCCAGAACAGGCACTACGAAGAGGAGTGAAACAGTGCTCACCCGAAGTTGCAAAAAGGAGTCCCATGCCGCCGGAGGACAACTTAGAAAGTCGTGCAATGCAGGTTAGAGGACAGAGGGGGGCGACGAGCAAGACAACGATCCCTCTTAGAAGCAGGCAGCACTCGCAGAAGTGCCAGAACAGGCACTACGAAGAGGAGTGAAACAGTGCTCACCCGAAGTTGCAAAAAGGAGTCCCACGCCGCCGGAGGACAACTTAGAAAGTCGTGCAATGCAGGTTAGAGTGCTGTGGACCCAGGCTTGGCTGTGCACAAAGGATTTCTGCCGGAAGTGCACAGAGGCCGGAGTAGCTGCAAAAGACGTGGTTCCCAGCAATGCAGTCTGGCGTGGGGAGGCAAGGACTTACCTCCACCAAACTTGGACTGAAGAGTCACTGGACTGTGGGAGTCACTTGGACAGAGTTGCTGGATTCAAGGGACCTCGCTCATCGTGCTGAGAGGAGACCCAGGGGACCGGTGATACAGTTCTTTGGTGCCTGCGGTAGCAGGGGGAAGATTCCGTCGTCCCACGGGAGATTTCTTCGGAGCTTCTAGTGCAGAGAGGAGGCAGACTACCCCCACAGCATGCACAACCAGGAAAACAGTCAAGAAGGCGACAGGATCAGCGTTACAGAGTTGCAGTAGTCGTCTTTGCTACTTTTTTGCAGTTTTGCAGGCTTCCAGCACGGTCAGCAGTCGTTTCCTTGGCAGAAGGTGAAGAGAGAGATGCAGAGGAACTCTGATGAGCTCTTGCATTCGTTATCTAAGGAATTCCCCAAAGCAGAGACCCTAAATAGCCAGAAAAGAGGGTTTGGCTACTTAGGAGAGAGGATAGACTAGCAACACCTAAAGGAGCCTATCAGAAGGAGTCTCTGACGTCACCTGCTGGCCCTGGCCACTCAGAGCAGTCCAGTGTGCCAGCAGCACCTCTGTTTCCAAGATGGCAGAGGTCTGGAGCACACTGGAGGAGCTCTGGGCACCTCCCAGGGGAGGTGCAGGTCAGGGGAGTGGTCACTCCCCTTCCCTTTGTCCAGTTTCGCGCCAGAGCAGGGCTGAGGGGTCCCTGAGCCGGTGTAGACTGGCTTATGCAAAAATGGGCACCATCTGTGTCCATGAAAGCATTTCCAGAGACCTTTTTCCAAAGGGAGAGGGTGTAACACACTCTCTCTGAGGAAGTCCTTTGTTCTGCCTTCCTGGGCCAAGCCTGGCTGGACCCCAGGAGGGCAGAAACCTGTTTGAGGGGTTGGCAGCAGCTGCAGTGAAACCCCTGAAAAGGCAGTTTGGCAGTACCCGGGTCTGAGCTACAGACCCGTGAGATCATGGGATTGTACCAACAATGCCAGGATGGCATAGAGGGGGCAATTCCATGATCTTAGACATGTTACATGGCCATATTCAGAGTTACCATTGTGAAGCTACACATAGGTATTGACCTATGTGTAGTGCACACGTGTAATGGTGTCCCCGCACTCACAAAGTCCGGGGAATTTTCCCTGAACAATGTGGGAGCACCTTGGCTAGTGCCAGGGTGCCCACACACTAAGTAACTTTGCACCTAACCTTTACTAAGTAAAGGTTAGACATATAGGTGACTTATAAGTTACTTAAGTGCAGTGGTAAATGGCTGTGAAATAACTTGGACGTTATTTCACTCAGGCTGCAGTGGCAGGCCTGTGTAAGAATTGTCAGAGCTCCCTATGGGTGGCAAAAGAAATGCTGCAGCCCATAGGGATCTCCTGGAACCCCAATACCCTGGGTACCTTAGTACCATATACTAGGGAATTATAAGGGTGTTCCAGTATGCCAATGTGAATTGGTGAAAATGGTCACTAGCCTGTTAGTGACAATTTGGAAAGACATGAGAGAGCATAACCACTGAGGTTCTGGATAGCAGAGCCTCAGTGAGACAGTTAGTCCTAACACAGGTAACACATTCAGGCACACTTATGAGCACTGCGGCCCTGGCTGGCAGGGTCCCAGTGACACATACAACTAAAACAACATATATACAGTGAAAAATGGGGGTAACATGCCAGGCAAGATGGTACTTTCCTACAAGGACTCCAGCAGGAATCCTCTGCATCATTTACTTCATCTTCTACCAACAAAACGGCATCTGGACACTCCACGAACTCTACAAACTGCAACAAAGAAGAAAAGACAACTTCTGCAACATTGTATCTTCAGCTCCTCTTCAGCAACTGCAACTGTTTCCAAGTCGTGCATCCTCAGAGGTCAGGCAGTCTTCAGCCTGTAACAGAAGAATAAAGGAATCTCCCTTGAAGTGAAGGAGTCAGTTTCCTGCTTCAGCAGACACCCCTCCTCAGCGACGACTGGTGGTGTGGGTCCCCTGTCCTCAAGAAGTGCGTGGACCCAGCAACATGGATGGTTGACTGAAGTGGTCCCAATGGTCCTAAGGTCCAGCTGTCCAACTTTGGTGAAGGTAAGAGCTTGCATTCCCACGCAAGAGAGTACCCCCATGCTCCGCATGGTTTTCAGTTGCCAAGGCTCGTTGGTATCCTTCCATGAAGTTTTTCATGTACCGTGCAGCTCCAGCCCCCAGAATTCTATCCTGTGACGCACAGCTTCCTGAGTGGTTCTTCGGTGGCGTGGGATCCCTTTGAGTAGTGCTGCATAGGCCTCCTTTGAACCTTTGTTGTCCCCGTGCTGTGGGACTCCTGTGTGTGCTGCCCAGTCTTCTGAGGGCTCTCTGAGTTGCTGAGAGCCCCCTCTGTCTCCTCTTCTTAGGCAGACGCCACCAGGTCCCTTCTGTCCCGGGCAGCGCCATTTTCCGCTAACCGCATGCTTTGCGTGTGCCAAAGCTTGTTGGCGGAATCCAGCAATGCAAACCAGACTGCAATCATCCATCCGGCATGGGACATCATCTGCACTAAGCAGGAACCCACATCCATCTTCTTGGGTGCAGTACTGACTGTTCTTCTTCACCAGTGGTTATTCTTTTGCACCTTCATCCAGGTTAGCAGGGGCTCCTGTTCTCCCTGGACTCTTCAGAGCTTCTTGGACTTCGTCCCCTTATTCCACAGGTCTTCAGGTCCAGGAATCCATCAATGGTGTCTTGAAGTCTCTTCTTGTCCTTGCATAATCTTCTTTCACGTATTCTTGTGTATTCTAGGAAACTTACTGTGATTTCCTCCTGCTTTCCTGGGCTCTAGGGTGGGTTCTATTACTTACCTTTGGTGTTTTCTCACACTCAGCGCCCCTCTACACATTACACTTGCCTAGGTGGGAAACCGACTTTCGAATTACACTATTTCAGTGTATGGTTTGTGTTCCCCCAGGCCTACTGCTATCTATTGTGATTTTCACTATTTGCACTGTTTTCTAACTGTTTTTACAGCTATTACTGCTTTCTCTTGTATATACTGTGTATATTACTTACCTCCTAAGGGAGTATAGTCTCTAAGGTATTTTTGGCATTTGTGTCACCAAACTAAAGTACCTTTATTTTTGTAACACTGAGTATTTTCTTTCATGTGTGTAAGTACTGTGTGACTACATTGGTTTTGCATGGGTTTTGCATGACTCCTAGTTAGGACTTGGCTGCTCGTCCGCATTACCCCTAGAGAGCTTGGCATCTAGACACTGACCACATTTCACTAATAAGGGATAACTGGACCTGGTATAAGGTGTAAGTACCTTTGGGACCCACTGCAATCCAGGCCAGCCTCCTACAGCTGAACAGTGGACAGTTAATGCAGTGTGTGAAGTAGTGTTCTTCAAAGAGGTGAGCCAACACTTTACTAAACCGGAGCGTAAATGGGACAGTCCTGATAGACAAGGGACTGTTGTTCCTGATCCTAGATGCATAGATGGAAAATGCTTGCAGCTGATCCTGGGTTGCCCCTACCAAGCATGTGCAAAGTCTGGTTATATTACCCACTCCAATGGGTTACTCTGCGGATGTTCCAGAGTAGACTCACAGAGCATGTACTAAGGCTGGTGTATAACATCTATACCCACGGGTGGCTCCGCTGCAGTTCCTGCGTGTACCCCTCTCCGGGGCATGCACTGAGGCTGATGTAAAACATCTATACCCACAGGTGGCTCCAGTGCAGTTCCTGTGTGTACCCCTCTCCGGGGCATGCACTGAGGCTGATGTATAACATCTATACCCACAGGTGGCTCCAGTGCAGTTCTTGGGTGTACCCATCCCCAGAGCATGCATTTAGGCTGGTGTATAATATCTATACACATCTATACCCACGGGTGGCTCCACTGCAGCACTTGGGTGTACACCTCTCTAGAGCATGTATTAAGGCTAGTGTATAACATCTACACCCATGGGTGGCTCCGCTGCAGCTCTTGGTTGTGCTTCTCTCCTCAGCATGTACTAAGGGTGGTCTATACTCACAGATGGCTCCGCTGCAGCTGCTGGGGGTACTGCTCTCCAGATTATGTACTAAGGCTGGTATATAACATCTATACCCACAGGTGGCTCAGCTGCAGCTCTTGGGCGTACTCTTCTCCTGAGAATTTACTAAGGCTGGTGTATAACATCTACAGCCATTGCTGGGGGGGGAGCCATCTACAGGTGACAGGGAAGGATTTCCCTGCACCAGTAGCCCTACCGCCATGGTGTTTGTGGTGGTGTTACTGCCGAGGAAACCATGGTGGTAGGCTGGTTCATTAGACCGCCGGTGGTCTTGTGTGGACCGCCGGGTCGGAGATGCACATCTCTGGCCTGGCGGTGCATACCGCCATGGCGGTATGAGTGGAGATGTGGCGGGTTGGCAGTGTGGCGGCATACACCGCCAACCTGTTGGCGGTGATACCACCACATTAACCCTGGCGGTCAAAAGACCGGCAGGGTCAAAATGAGGGCCTGTGTCTCTTACTCAGCTGTGTACAGCTCAGCCCTCGTTACCAGCGTGTTGACACCTTGTGAAGGCGAGGATGGCCCTCAATGAACTATACACCTCTCAGGCTGAGTATGCATTGCAACCCCTGCAGGGACAGGAAGAAAAGACAGGCAGACTTCTAGTGGCTCAACCCTGTCAACGGGAAGCTGCACTAGGCCTTCCCACACTTTTCTCCTCCACCTGGAGAGCTCCTTACTCGCCCGCAAGATATAGTCCAAGAGTTTGCAAAATACTACCAGGGCTTATACACTCCAGAAACATCAGCTAGCTCCACTCAGTTGGCATCGTTTTTGGATGGGGCCCATCTCCCCCACCTGTTGGATGACGGGCGTTCCCTATTAGATGGGGAGATTAGTACGATTGAAATAGCACAGGCTATATCCAACCTCCCACAACATAAGTTGCCTGGGGAGGATGGCTTCCCTGTGGAATTCTATAAATGTACCAGCAAGGAGTCGGTCGACTTACTATACAAAGCCCTCTTAGAGGCCAGCCGTGAGGGATCACTAGGCTATATTTCCAACAGAGCAGTGATAGCGGTCCTTTCCAAACCCGGATGGGATCGCCTCCCCTGCGTAAGCTATCACCCCACATCCCTCTTGAATGGTGACATAAAAATATTCGTCAGTGTATTGCCGTCCCGCTTGCGTAAGGTCCTTCCGGCCTTAATGCACCCCATGCAGGTGGGTTTTGACCCGGCACACGCATCTAGGAACCACCTCCGCTTCCTCTCCCATGACCTCTGGCAAGCTAGAGAACTATCGTAGGAGGCCCTGGCCCTGCCCCTTGACGCCGAAAAAGCGTATGACTGCATAGAATGAGACTACTTGTTTGCCACTCTGAAGAAGTTTGGCCTCGGTAATCACTTTGTAGCCCAAGTCTTTTTATTCTATGATTGCCCCATGGCACAGGGCAACTACGGCGGATTCATCTCCGACCCCTTTCCGGTGTGCAGAGGGATGAGACAGGGGTGCCCGCTTTCACATTTATTATTCCTCCTAGCAATGGAACCCCTGGCAGCCACCATCCACCAGTCTCCTCTCCTCACTGGAACACAAGTACAGAGGGAAGTCTCCAAGCTCTGTCTACATGCGGACGACATATTACTCACCTTAACAGACCTGGATCGCTCCATTTCGGCCTTGCTAGAGATTATAGATGGATTTGCACTCCTATCCGGGTACCGGGTGAACTGGGACAAGAGCGAGGTGCTACCCCTTTTGATTACCACTATGAGGGCGCCGATTCATGGTTTCCTGTTCTGCTGGAAACCATCTCAACTGAAATTCATAGGGATTCTAGTAAACAGGGGACTGGACCGAATGGTGTCAGACAACCTTGATCCACTCATGACTCGTATGTCTCAAGAAATGGTCCGATCTGGGGCTCTCAAAGGAAGGGTAGGGTTCAGGCAGGGAGGATGGTTACCCTACCACATTTTACTTATGTACTGGGTATGCTACCCAAGCAAATACCCTTAGTGACTTTCAGACGAAATGACACATTAATCTGAGCCTTCGTGTGAGGCTCACCTCACCCCGCTTATTGTCTGCCAAACTCATGGCCCACCGCTCCTACGGGGGAGTAGAACTTCCGTCAGTGGAACAACACGCCCTTGCCATCCACCTATCTCAACTTGCGTGTATGTTACATGAAGCACTGGAACCCCCACAATGGGTTCTCGCTGAGCGCCAATGGCTTTCAAACAGGGACGGCCTCAGCACTTCATACAGATTCTGCATGTCCCAGACTAGCCCCAAAAACCCGATGTTGGAGGCAACTCTTACAGCTTGGCACCGGGCACACCGCCTCCTTGGCACACCCCCCATTTCCACAAGGGGGCCCCTATATGGGGTAGTGACTACTTACGAATAGGAGGGACCACCTTCCATTGGACACAGTGGAGCATAGCAGATATCAACCACTTGGATCAGCTAATAGAGAATGGTATACTCAAGTCCTTTGCGAAATTACAGGAGGAATTTAGCCTCCAACCAAACCAATGTTTCCGAATGCACTGTCTCCGAAGTACTATAGGAGCCCAACCCTGGGTTCTCTGAACTTACTCAGTTCTCTCACCTAACGGTGTAAGGACGCTCCAAAGGTGTGATGTCGGGTCTCTATGAAGTGCTCACCCATCACCTCTATTCACTGCCCCTCCTTGCTAACCTGCACACCAGGTGGCAGCTTCACCGACAAACTGAATTCAAGGAAGAGGACTGGATAGACATCATGAATTCCCTGGACAGGGGCACCCAAGAAGCTTGCCTGAAGGCTTGCCTCTTTAAAATTGTTCACGACTGGTACTGGACCCCATCAAAACTGTGCAAAATGACTCTTTTGCTGCATGCCAACTGTTGGCGCTGTGTTGAGACATGTTGCAATTTGATCCACATCCTGTCCCTCGATTTGACCCTTATGAGAGACCGTGGGAACTACACTCTGTGACTCTATTGCTCTTCGGCAGCCACTCCCTATCTCTCTTATTGTCCTCCATGATATGGGGGATCTTCCTGACTTGTCTAGACCGCAACGCCAACTACTGCATACTGCTCTTGCGATAGCCAAGATATGCATCCTCCACCACTGGAGATCACCCAGTCCACCCACAACAGAAGAGTGACTAATGGCAATGACACGAACTGCTGCACATAAACATGTGAACAGGACCTCTACAGAGATCGGGATAAACCTGTAAAAAGTTGATTGTTATTGCTGTGAGCCATAATACCTTCTATCTTCGGAGCACCACTGTCATGCCCAGAATACACATCCTCTTTTCCCGGAGTACCCCCACCCCCTTGCCTTCCCTCCCCCTCACTTTCCCTCCCATTCCCTCCTCTTCCCTCTCTCCCTTTCCTTTCCACCTCTTCCCTCTCCCCTCCTTTGAGATTACCAATTCATGATTATCTATGTTTAAGTTAAATTCCTTTGCAACTGGCTGAAAATGGAAGCACAATGTGCCCTGTTTTCCTGTATGATTATAATTCCCTCATAAAAAATTGCAAAACAAAATTAAAATAAAATGGGAATGCTTTATACAAACTGTATATTGTATGTTGTATGTATTACGTTTATAGTGTTTTACTCTGTTATGTTTAATAAATATTTACTTGTTCAAAAAAATTTAATGAAATAAAAATAAAAACATCTATAAGTGGGTGTGGCTCTGCTTCAGCTCCTGGGTGTACCCCTCTCCTCAGCATATACTAAGGCTGCTGTATAGCATCTATACCCACAGGTGACTCCACTGCAGCTCCTGGGTGTTCCCCCTCTTCGGTGTATGTACTAAGGCTGGTGTATAACATCTGTACCCACACATGGTTCTGCTGTGGTTCTAGGGTGTACCCTCTCCAGAGCATATACTAAGGCTGGCGTATAACATCTGTACCCAAAGGTGGCTCCACTGCAGCTCATGGGCATACCCCTCTCCAAAGCACGTACTAAGGTTGGTGAATAACATCTATACCAGTGGGTGGCTCAGATGCAGCTCTTGGGTGTACCCTTCTCCAGAGCATGTACTAAAACTGGTGTATAACATCTGTAGCTGTGTGTGGCTCTGCTGCAGCTCTTGGTTGTATCCCTCTCCGAAGCATGTACTAATGTTGGTGTATAACATCTATACCCATGGATGGCTCCACTGCAGCTCTTGGGCATACCGCTCTCCTCAGCATGTACTAATGCTGGTGTATAACATCTGTACCCACTGATGGGTCCGCTGCAGCTTCTGAGCATACCCATCTCTAGAGCATGTACTAAGGCTGGTGTATAACATCTATACCCACGGGTGGCTCCGCTGCAGCTCTTGGGCATACCCCTCTCCAAAGCATGTACTAAGGCTGGTGTATAACATTTGTAGGCACATGTGGCTCCCCTGCAACATTTGAGGGACCCATAAGGACATTTTTTGTTCAAGTCCTAATCGTGTAGCGCCCATTGCTTTGGGCCGCTCCTAAGTCACTGCTTGCCAGACACCCCCAGAGCTAATAGTAAGGCTTCGCTATGGGTCACTTCTCTGTCATACTGTGTACTGTGATCTATTAAACCTCCTTTGACCTCTGACTGTTGTCCTGCTACAAGCTTAAAGATGTTTAAACTATAAGACACAGATCACTCTGGGGGTGGTTCGTATCTCTTAGAATTAGGATCTCTAGTTGACAGTGTTATGAACGCTGTCGAAGTAGGCCCACAATCCTAGTCAGGGTAAGTGACATCACAACCTAAATTATCTTGTGCTTACCGTGTGGTAGTTGGCTCAGAGCAGCCAGGCTTAACTTAAAAGGCAATGTGTAAAAAATGTGTGCAATAACTCATACAGTAACACAGTGAATGTGGGAAAAGGCCTCATTTGTCATGGTTAGCCTCCACTTTTGCCTAGTATTTGATGTAGTCTCAAAGTTGTTAGTGCCCAGTGCCCCTCCTAACCAGATTCTGAGGGCCAGGTCTCTTTCCCTAAAACTGTTGTGATGCATTGGCATAATTGGCAACACCTTTAGCTGCCACTATTAGTCCCTAGTAAATGGTAGTTATGTACCCAGGGAATTGGGTACTAAGGGTAGGCCCCTGAGGGCAACAGTACATATCGTGCCATCCTCTAGGGACATGCATCCAGAAGTACACAGCACTACCATTGCAGGCTGAGTGTTCTGATGCAATCCTAAAAGACAAATCCTAAAGACTACCCATTACACACTGCATGCACTATAGGTAAGTCACTCCTCTGGCAGGCCTTCCAGTTCTAAGGCAGAGTGTACGATATGATATGTATGGGCATAGATGCATGAGCAATATGACCCTACTTTGTCCTTGCCAAAACTGGGACATAGTAGGTGAATAGGGCACCCATTTTAATGCATGTGCTGGACACTGGTCAGTACAAGTTTCGCAGCTATATGATGGCTACCCTGAACCCTGGGTTGTTTGGTTTCAACCAACTCAGAATGAGAAATCCAAGGTGGTACCAGTATTGGATTTATTATACAATGTACACAGGGGTCACCTTAGAGGTGGCACCTGCAAAAGATAACCACCCTGGCATGGTTTCTGGCCTGTCACAACCAGCCTCCCACCACCAGACAGACTTCTGAGCCCCTGGGGTGACAGATCCTGCTCTCTGAACAAAGCACTTCCTGAGAAGAGGTGCTAACTCCCCCTCCCTCAGGAATGTGCACTGCCCTGCTAGCGAGCTTCAAAGGGCTTACCGCCCTTGAAACTCGACCCCAGGCCTGCTGCTAGGTGCAGATGGCTGCCCCTGTTCCAAACCTCCACTTTTGGCGGGAGCAACGGCTGAAACCCGACAAAGGACAGGAGGTTCATCCTAGCTTGCATCACCCTTAAGGTGTTGCATGCGAGGTGACCACTCCATTTAATTTTCCTCCATCTTGCATGGAAGGAAAACAGCCAATCAGCTGTAGAGAATTGACCTCTACCCATTGGTCACTACTAGGTACCGCCTAAAACGCCCACTAAATACAGTATTTAGTTGGCACCCCTAGACCAAGACATAGGTTTGAATGACAAAAAAAAGACCAGCATCAAAGAAGACTCAAGGCCTGAGAACTGAAGTCCTGCTGCACCAAGAAAAAGCACTGGATCTTCGGTGCAGGGCACAGCCATGGCATTCCAAGGTGACCCACCAGACTTACCTTTAAGTCCACCTGTGCAGTGCTTTTCCAAGTGGTCCGCGCAGTTGCCTTGCACCAGCTCCAACAAGTACTGCAGCTTCTCTCACCAAAACCGGGAGCCGACTGAACTTCTCCAGCTGGTCCATAGTGTCCATTGATGACCTCTACATACCTCCAAAAGGAGACACTAGTTAAAGCCTTGCCTGATTTTATATGTATTTTTAAATTATTTTCTCTATTGATTCTTATTGTGCCTAATTACACACAAAAAGACTATTTTGAATAAAACTTCACAAATTCATAACTTGAGAAGTACTTTCCTGATTTTGATGATCTTGGTCTTAAATTTTTTATAAAATTCAGAAGCATTTTTGTAAATTAGTCTCAAGTTATTATTTTGAGTGTGTGGTCTCATTCATTGATACTGTGAGTACAACAAATGCTTTGCACCTCTCTAAAATTTAACTGCTCGACCAAGCTACTATAAAAATTAGAGCATTTGGTGGTCTAACTTTTACCTGTGTAAACCAATGTGTGGTCATCTGGACCCCCTGCACAGTGTCCCTAGCTCTGATCGATGGATGCCTCAGTTTTTAGGACCAAGTAGCTGGGATGCATCAAAAATAATGATGCAGAGGGCCGCAGAGGAGAAGAGGCATTAAAAAGCGATGCATCAATTTTTCCAGCATGGCAGGGTGATGCGTCTATTCTTTCCGCGCGGCAAGGTGATCCCCTGATTTTCAGTCATGCAGCCTTGGTTCCTCACTACGATGTGGGAACATTTTGATGCCCAGAGACGATGCATTGAAAATCCAGACCAGCTGTGTAGACGAGGCAGGTGAGTGATGCAGCGATTTCCAGCTGTGACACAGGTGTCAAATTTGGCAGCCGTTGCATGAGATTTCTGCCGCTGTGGATTTTCTCTTGGAGTTGAAGACTTTGTCGGCCCTGAGACTTCAGAAACAGGAGGCAGGCTCAATCCAATCCCTCAGAGAGCAGTTTAGGAGGAAGGTGTTGTGAGTCCCTTTTAGCTCCCTGCCTGGGTTCAGGATTTTGGATTAGCTTAGGCTTGCAGCCTGTGCCCTTTTTCCTAGATACCATGCTCTATTTTCAAGTATTTGTTTTTAGCACAGCTTTCTTTAAATTTTTATGTTTTTATTCTTTGTAATCAGCTGTCATTCTGAGAAAGCGTCATTATCAAGTGCTACACACAACATATTTCATATTGTTCTTTTTTCCTGAGTCAAGAAGAACAACAATGTGTCAGTCACCAGATCCTCGGGGTCTGCACATGCTCCCAACATGTCCACCACAAGACAGCTCCAATACTCTGATTAGAATATCACAGAGTCTTAGAGAGTCCAAGTGGGGAAAAGGGGATTAGGTAGTGAACAGCTGGGAAGGAGAACTGTGGGAACACAATTTCAGACTATAATCACATTGACTTTCACTAGAATATGGTTCTAAGCATTGTCTTACTGTAACCATGGAAAAACTAAGAAGTGACTTAAAATTAGACCTCAAGAACTCTGGATACCTGGAACAAATCAAGAATGATTAATGCAATGTTTCATATGAGCTTTCATAAAGTGTAACATAATGCTTAGAAATACATGAACCTTCTGGAATACAGATTTCAGAATAAACACTGCTTTTTTAACATGAGGACCTAAGTTAATCTGAAAAAAGGTTCCTGAAAAAACAATTGGAATTGTACTGGGAACTAAATATGCACAGAGAACATCACATTTTGAATTTAGCGTCTTCACGGGAAAACCATAGACTCAGAATAAATGTGTGCACTTCAACAAACATTACATATCAAAGTTCTAGTTGCCATGAAATGATCGCGCACACCTTTGCCGATATGAACACCAAGTTTAACATGCGGGAAATGAATCGCGCACACAACCGATTCTAACAGGAATATGTAAATGCCATGAAATGATCGTGCAAGCCTTTGCCGATCCGAACACCAAGATTTACATGCAGCAAATGAATCGCGCACTCTGCTGATTCTGACAAGAATATGCAAATGCCATGAAATGATCGTGCAAGCCTTTGCCGATCTGAACACCAAGATTTACATGCAGTAAACGAATCGCGCACACTGCTGATTCTAACAAGAATATGCAAATGCCATGAAATGATCGCGCAAGCCTTTGCCGATCTGAACACCAAGATTTGCATGCAGTAAATGAATTGTGCAAACTACCGATTCTGACAAGAATATGCAAAGGCCATGAAATGATTGCGCAAGCCTTTGCCGATCTGAACACCAAGATTTACATGCAGCAAATGAATCGCGCACTCTGCTGATTCTGACAAGAATATGCAAATGCCATGAAATGATCGTGCAAACTGCATATAAACACAATGAATGAATTATGCTTTTGCATAAAGGCTGGGTTTTTGCATTTTTGTTGCCCGTAGAGCACGCACTGTCCTGATGTTGACACAATGCGAGCAACACAGAATATTATTATGATACTGCCACCACAAGGATTCATAAACAGTCTACGACTGAGGTACATACTCATGTCAGGCTATTATGTAGGAACAAAACATGTCCCCTATATAAACACCTTGTGGGACAAGGGCCATTAGATGGGGTTCCACCCAGGATATTCCATCTATACCTCACCTCATTTTGCAGCAGACCCCAGCCTTTGTGTCTCTCCTGAGCCTGATCTGGAGAATGGAGGCCAATCTTGTTCTAAGGTAATGGGGTGGGTGTGCTTCTCATGGACAATGCAGGGACAGAGTAGGCTAACAATGCCATGCTCTTGCTTTAGGGTAGAGAATAGGCTCTAGGTAGGAATTATATATTTCATGATTTTTGCAATATGTTGGGGTTGTTCATATATACATATGAACATCTCTCATCTTCATAATCCTGTTATTATTGTTACTTATGATCCTAATCATTGCAGCTCGAGCATCTTACTGTGGATTGCATTATTTTTAATAAATGTATTGAAAACTATCCTGCATCTTCTTTCTTGCTTGTGTGTGTGTGTATGAGAGAAAAGGGTAAGACTTGTTTCACCGCAACTTCCCTGAGAGGTCTTCCAGAGTCCATGCACTATGCTGCCACAAATCACCTTTACCACGTGGGTTTGGGTGAGGTGCTGCTAGAGAGACAGGAGGGCTGAGCTGATAGCTGCCAACCAGTGTAGGAGTGACTCAGTTGCCGACAAGCAGAGGTGCTGCTGCCTCTAATCCAGCAATCTCGTCGAGATATGAGAGTCCTTAGGACAACGGCAGAGTCAGGAGCAGCAGGCAGCAGGGCAGCAAGTAGGAGAGCAGTCCTTCAGAAAAGCAGTACAGATTAGTCCTTTGGGCAGCACAGTGAGTCTTCTGACAGAGTCCAGTTGCAAGTCCAGAAGGGTCGGATTTTAGAGGGTCACAAACCCAATATGTATATCCAAATATGCCTTTGAAGTGGGAAAAACCTCAAAGAGTGGTTTTGAACTGCAAGAGATCCCCTTTCAACTCTGTCTGCCAGGAGATCCGTAGGGGGTGTTTCACTCCTTTGTGTGGGGCAGGTCACTGGCCTTTGAAGTGTAAGTGAGAGCCCATCCGCCCTTCCCCATCAGCATGTAGATGTAGCTGAGTGTCCTGTGTTTGTGGCTGTCTGGGAGGAATTCACAAGGGGAGCTGTCAAGCAGCACAGACCAGAAGTGGGTTGAAGACAGGCTGTGAGGCACAGGTGGCAGTGAGTGCAGAGAAATGCCCACTTTCTAAACGTTTTTTTTGCTGGATTTTCATCGATTTGAATACATCATGAGCAAGCAGAAGGACAAGCAATTCAAGTGATTTATTCTTCAGTGTAGGAAGTCGAGGAGTGTTTCTCTACTTGCATCGTAAGACCCCTGCTTTGGTGGTAAGCCTTTCATAAAATGGCAGTTCCTTCTGACCAGTTGTATTTTGGTGTTCTGACTCCTGAAGAGAACCCTTGAATCCAGTGGGTTTGAAACGCGTCAACAATAGGGACCAGCAGAGAGCGCTATTAAAGATTAAAGAAGATATGGCCTTCAGAAGGACATTCAAAGCATTGTCTTGTATTGCACATAATTTCTGTTTGAGCTACAACAGAGACTTATAATTAAAGGAGGAGCCTTAAAAATGTTATGAATGAGTTAGGCTCTGAGTTCTCTCTCTTTCAAGTTGGTGCAGAACTTCATATGTTTTTGATGTATGTGATGTGTGTGCAGTGCCCAAAAACTTTTTGTATGAGTTAATGGCTCACTTTTGTATTTGTTCTTCTGTGTGCGATAAATGTTATCCAATTACATTTGTTCTGGATAAATGTCATGTATTAATACTAGGGATAGGTAATTGGGTTTGGCCTCTTATTGTAAGTAATACCTTTTTCCAAGTCAATTACAGTGTTGCCTCTTGTTTCCTTTGTGCACTTTCTAGAAGTGACATTTCTAAAATAGTAATGTTAAATCCAACTTCACCAGTATGTAGGATTTCTCACTACTATTCCAACCTTCCCAAACATGAAAATGTTAC
Organism: Pleurodeles waltl; assembly: GCF_031143425.1. Classification (NCBI taxonomy): domain Eukaryota; kingdom Metazoa; phylum Chordata; class Amphibia; order Caudata; family Salamandridae; genus Pleurodeles; species Pleurodeles waltl. The sequence continues at coordinate 1,183,608,546 of NC_090439.1, forward strand.
CCCTTTCAGATCAGAAATTACCACTTAAAGGTATGTGAAGGTATCTCCAATGCTAGTCTATGAGAGGAGTAGGCCTCACAGTAGTGAAAAACTTTGGGGGGTTTTCACTACCAGGGCATGTAAAACTTACAAGTACATGTCCTGCCTTTTATTTACAGAGCACCCTGCCTTATGGGCTACCTAGGGCCTACCTTAGGTGTAACTTATATGCAATAAACGGGGAGTTTAAGGCTTGGCAAGTAGTTTTAAATGCCAAGTCGAAGTGGCAGTGAAACGTCACTCACAGGTCTTGCAACGACAGGCCTGAGACATTGTTAAGGTGCTACTTATGAGGGTGGCACAATCAGTGCTGCAGGCTCACTAGTAGCATATAATTTACAGGCCCTGGGCACATCTAGTGTAAACTAAATATGCCAGTTGGGTAGGAACCAATGTTTCCTTGTATCGTGGAAAGAGCACAAGCACTTTAGCACAGGTCAGCAATAGTAAAGTATGCAGAGTCCTAAAACCAGTAAAAATTACATCAGAAAAAGGGAGGGAGGCTGGTGAAAAGTTGGGGGAAGACCACCCTAAGGCTGTCAGGTCTAATAGTATCTGTGTGCATATCGTCGTCTATTCCCACACACCTACACACAGTGACATGCTTCTTAGACATTACTTGTGCAGTCTGTGCCATACACACATGATATGAAAACACTTTCTACATGGGTCACGTGGCACTCACACACACTCTACCCATCCATGCACCAAACTTCTGATGCACAGTCATTGCATCCGTGACTCCTTTCACTTCAAATTCATGCAGTGATGAAGTGACTAAAACACGATAAGAGCAGAGCTCTGCTCATTATGTTCACTACTGTGACACCGCCTATGCAGACATGACGCAGATTCAGTCTTCCATCCATAGCACTCCCACGGAGCAGCATGCTACCTGTCCACAATAGTGCTTTGGTGCCTCGTCAGGGGTGTGAAGCTCTATATGAATAGAAAACCAATGCAATCAATACTGGAGGAGTGGGGCAGGTGGGTGGGACCCTGGGTTTGGCATGCCTCTAGCCATGTGTACACACTGCACAGCACAAGTTTCCGGACAGGCCTAATGACGTACTGCTGCTACCTTTCAAGGGACCCCACTATGGCGGATTCAGGGGCATAACAAAAGCGCTGTGGCCCTAATAAACCCAAGGATATTGGCCCCCATTTCCTGGTTTGATAGTAAAAAATAACTTATTAGGGTGCAGTGGGCCCTTCACACACCTCGACCCTACTGCCACTGCGCCCACTGCACCAATGATGTCTGCACCTGTTTTTCCCTGTGTCCTCAGCCTCTCCATCCTCCTCTTTCTCTTATGTTCAGGGTCCAGTGTCGAAGGTGCTGTTGTAATCTGAGTGCTTTAAGTGGCCGATACCCGGACATCAGCTTTTGGAGAGTACCAAACACCCCAACAGCCCCTGGGAGAGACATGACTCCCCAGGGGCGCAGCTTGGAGTATGCTGGATGCATCAGTGACTTTATGGGAACCCTACAAGGCACCCACTGAGGATGTGCAGAACCCCACAGAGACCTTCAAGTGTCCATGAAGCCCGTGGAGAGCACCAGTCGCACCCGAAGAGGCCCCAAAAAGCTCATGGGAAGCACCAGTGTACTGTGGGAAGAACCTATCGCCCCAAATGATGCTGTGAACACCCTATGCAAGAATCTATCACCCAAGGAGCCAAACCCAGTGGGAAGTGCCCAGCTGCCTATAGAGAACAAGCAGCATCTTTATGGACCAGACCCTATGCAAGTACCCTTGGCACAGGGATATCTTACCTCATCTGACAGGACACACTCAGTAACCTATGGAGACTATGCAGCATTCCTTATGGATCAATGAACATGCCATAAATGCATCTTCTCCTAGGGGCTGTAATCTGCACCGTATAAAAACATACTGTGACCTATGGTGACCTCACAGCAACCCTCATGAAGCACACTCTATGGATGCATCATTCCCAGGTATGAAGCTTCGTCCCATAGGACCCACAGAGCCTCCTATATGGGACAATAAACATCAGACGGATTCACCCTTCAACCAGGGAGAATGAGCTGCATCCTATAGGAAGCAATATATAGGAACCCACAGCATTCTTTATGGAACAATCAGCCCAATATAGAAGCCTCCTTCTATCGGGGTAGCCAGCTTCACCCTATAGGAAATACCTATGGCAAGCACATAGTAGCAGCTATGGGGCAATTACCTCTTATAGCAGCACCCTGTATGGAGCAATGAACACCATATGCAGCCTCCTTCAACCAAGGAACAATATCCTATGTTAAGGTCCCAGTACCCTTTATAACATGTAGCATTCATTATAAGCACACCCTATGGTCACAAGCCTCACCCTGTAGGGAGCAACCAGTAACCTAAAGAAGGCCGTGGCATGTATAATAAGCAGTAAGCACCCTGTGTCCCCCTGGAAGCTGCAGCCCCCTCCATGGGCTCTCTGTGCTCGAGTGTGGGGGTGGGGAGGCACTCTCCCCTCATTTGGATGTTTGATTGACAGCTATGTGCTCCAGTTGGTGTCATGCAGGTTTCCTGAGCTCCCACACACCTGGTGTTAAAGTTTGTTCCTGCAGTGAGTGGGACAAGCCAGGTAATGACAGATGCGGTCCTTCCTCATACCTGAGGGGGTTTTAAGGAGGTAGTGGCAGGTGCAGTCCTTCCTCACACCAGAGTGAGTTGAGGGTGGCAGGGGGCAGTTGTTCTGCACACACCTCCGGTACTAGGAAATACTTACAGACCGCACCTGCCCACAGGTACAGACACTGGGCTGAGGCTGGGCTGCCGTGCCGGAGCTCGGTGGCTGTGAGGGATTCTGAGGATGGACACCAGGAGACGGATCTCCCCACCTCCCGGACTCCAGTATCATCACACCGGGCCTTTTAGAGCAGGATAGGGACCCCCCCACCCCACAGACTCCGCCTAATCTCATACATGGCCCTACAGACCTCTCAGCAGAAATACTAATTCCTATAGCACCATCCAGGAACTGCCTGAGAGCCCGGACAAGGGCAGGTCAAGACCACTGGCTGAGGGGGAGGGCCTGGGCTCAAACTCTAAGGAGCATGGCAGGAGAAAAGACAGACCTTGCTAAGAACAAAAGGGAGGGGCAGTAAGGACTCTGTACTGGGGCTTCAGGACACCCAGCGGAGTAAGGGGAGTAAATCGCAGTCTGCAGAAGAGGTTAAAATTCACCTGCTGAAAATGGACCGGAAAGGAAAGAGCGAAGAAAGAGAGAAGGAGAGGTCTGATACACATCAGCATGGGACCCTACTGAGGACAGGAGACACGGCATCCCAGAATAATTCAGCGGAAAACATGAAAAGAAGAAGGAGCCTGCTCTCTACAGGTAAAAAACACATCTACACCAGGTGTTCATCTACCATCTTCAGACATGAGGAAGTGTATTTACACCAGGTGACTCATTTACAAGCAGTTTGCACCGCCAGTGCGTCACTTTTTTGGGATTCGCCAACGGCAAAGGCTGCAGACCCATATCTACAAGGCCACACACAGCCACTTTTCATGGCTTTTCATGGCCTGGTAGATACTGAGCAAGGCAACGCATCTCGAGTCTCTGCATTGCCTTACTTTCCATCAAAAAAGCATTCCATGGGAATTGCGGTGCGTATTCCTGTGCAACACCCATGGATTTTGATGCATTCCGAGATTTACAAGATTTTGTAAACCTGGAAATACGTCAAAAGCCTAAGCCAAACCAGGGGAGACTTAAAGGAGGTGCAACAAAGAGAAATATCCGTATTTCTCCTCATTTTTAGGGTCAAGTCTGCAATTGCATGCACTAGTGAATATGTAACACTGGCAATACGCTGTTGTAATTAGGAAAGGGCTTGCAGCCTCCTGTTGCTTGTCATTTGTTGGATTGCCTGGTACTATTTTTTAAAGCCTCACAGTTGGTCATGGCTAGCATTTCATCATTTCCTTTCTTGTCCTTGGTACAGGGACCAAGTACTAACTGACGCAACTTAATCAGTGCCCGCTGCTCCAGAAGTGAATGAGGTAATATTTTGATCTCATGCTCTGAAACAGAAGGTGTGTGACTGGAAAAACATGGTCACCAGGACAAAACAGATTACAAAGTTTTATGTTCTACAGTTACCTTTTTCTACAGTTACCTTTTTGTTTTATTTTGCCAAGTTGTATCTTCTCCCTTTGCAGTCATGTTCTGATTTGTTTTTGCTCGTGGCAGCTGTTCTCAAAAGATGAAACATTGAAAAGCAACATTTTCTTTTTCTGAGGTGTAATTTTCTTATGTGTAATATTCAAAATTATGCTTTAACCCATAATTGTGCAGTCCACCCCAGTGCACCCCGCTCCAATCCAATCCGCCCAACTCAAGTTCAGAACACTCACCCCAGTCCACTCCAATTCACCACACTCTAAATATCCCAAAACCCCCTACTCCAATCTGCCCCATCCAAAACAATCTGCTCCTCCCCAATCCTAAACAATACAGCCCACCCCAATCCAAAGCAATCTGCCCCAGTCCAATCCAAAACAATCTGCTCTATTCCATCCCAAAATAATCTGCCCCATTCAAACCCAAATCCAAAACAATCTGCACCCCTCCAATCTACCCTACTTCAATCTAAAATAATCCCTCATGCTCCAATTCAAAACAATCTGTCCCACTCCAACCTGTCCCACTCCAATCCAAAACAGTCTGCACCACTCCAATCCAGAACAATCTGCCCACTTCACTCTCCCCACTACAATCCAAAAAATCCACAACACTGCAATCCAAAAAAATCTTCCCCAATACCATTCAAAACAATCTGCCCCACTCCAATCTGTTCCAGTACATTGCAAAATAATATCCCCCTCCAATCCAAAACTATGTGCCCCACTTGAATCCAAAACAATCTGCCCCACTCCAATCCAAAAGCCCATGACCCACTCAAATCCAAAACACTCTGCTCCATTCTAATCAAAAACAAACTTCACCACTCCATTCCATGGTAAACAACTCCACTCCAGTCTGCCCTGCTCCAATCCAAAACAATCTGCCCCACCTACACTCCAATCAAAAACAATACATCCCACTGATATCCAAAACAATCTACCCCACTCCAATCCAAGACAATCTCCCCAACTCTTATCCAAAACAATCTGCCCTACTGAAAACCAAACCAATCTGCCCCACTCAAATACAAACCAATCTGCCACACTCCAATTCAAAATAATCAGCCCAACTACAATCAAAAACAATTTGCCCCACTCAATCCAAAACAACCTATCACACTCCAATATGCCTCACATTAATCAAAAACAATCTGCCTCACTCCAATAAAGACAATCTATCCTATTCCACTCCAAAGCATTCTGCCTCACTTCAGTCCACCGGACTCCAGACTGCCCCACTTCAATCCAGTCCACCTCACCCCAATCCAATCCACTCCATTCCATCCTAATTCAACCTTCTCCATCCCAATTCACCCAACACCAGTCCACCACAAGCCATCCCACACCATTCCTCTCAGATCCAGATGAATCCAATCCAGCCGAAACCAAACCACCCGACTCCAATCCAGTACAATCTACCTCACTCCAGTCCACCATAATCCAACCCACTCCAGTCCAACCCACCCACTACAGTCCAACCCACCCCACATTACAATACACCCCACTCCAATACACCACATTCTAATACAGCCCACCCCACTCCAATCCACCCCATTCCAATCCAGCCCACCCCACTTCAATCCAATCTACCCCAATCCAGTCTAACCCAATCTACCACATTCCAATCCACCCAACTCACTCCAATCCATCCCACTCCAATCCATCTTAATCCTCCCCAATTCAATCACGTTCACCTTAATCCACACCACTCCAAACCTATACACCCCACACTACCTTAATCCGACCCGGTCCAGTCCAATCCATCCCACTTCATTTCACACCAATCCAATCCACTGCACTCCACAGCACTCAAATTCACCCCACTCCAACCTAATTCATTGCACTCCAATCCAGTCCACCCTGTTCAAATCCTATCCCCCCATCCCAATCCAATCCACCCCACCCAATCCACCTCCCTCCCTCCCTGTCAACCTCTCTCCAGTCCACCCCACTCCAGTCCACTTCACCTCACTCAATCCAGCTCACCCCACTCCAGTCCAATCCACCCCTGCTCAGTGTATTTCAGACCACTCCAATCCACCCTACCACACCCCAATCCAAGCCACCCCAATCCAATCCACACCACTCCAATCCACCCCATCTAGTCTATCCCACCACATTTCAATCCAAGCCATTCAAAGCCAATCCAATCCATCCACTCCGCCCCACTCCAATCCACCTCTCCCCACACTACTCCAATCCAATCCACCCTACCTTCTTCAATTCACCCCACTCGAATCCACTCCTATATACTCTACTTCTGTCAATCTCACTCAACTCCAATCCACCCCTTCTTCTCCAATCCTCCCCACTCTACTCCAATCCAATCCGCACCACCCCAGTTCAGTCCACCCCACTCCAATCCACTCCACTCTAATCCATCCCACTCCAAACCACACCAAATTAACCCACCCCACACCAATTCAGCCCACCCATGCCAATTAAGTTCACGCCAATTCAATCCACCCTATTCCTTCCAATCCACCCCCTCAATCCAATCCACCCCACTGCAATCCAACCCATTCCAATCAATGCCACTCCAGTCCAATCCAGTCTACTGAATTCCAGTTCACTCCAGTCCAATCCACTCCACTCCACTCTACCACGCTACCACTACCCACTCTAGTCCACCCCATTGAAAACCAATCCACCTAAATCCAATCCGCCCCTCTCCAGTCCATCCCTATCCAGTCCACACAATCCAATCTACCCCACTCCAGTCCAATCCCCCCACTCCAGTCCAGTCCACCCATTCCAGTCCAGTTTACCCCACTACAGTCCAATTAACCCCAGTCTAACTCACCCCACTCCAATACACTCCCCCTCAGTGGAATCCACCCCACTCCAATCCACCCACCTCAATATAATACACGCCACCCCAATCAAACCCACTACAATCGAATCCACCACACTCCACCCACCCCAATCTAATCTAATCACCCCACTCCAATCCCCCTCACCCTATTTCAATCCTCCCCACTCCATTGTACCCCACTTCACTCTAATGTAATCCACCTTACTCTACTCCAATCCACCCCACTACTTCAATCGACTTCAAGCCACAACTCCCTATTCCACCCCATCCCACTCCCTGACAATCTCTGCCACTAAACCATTGAACTCTCTCTACTTTCATCAACGTGATGACTCTCTGCTCCCCCAACTCCAGTCTACAATATTTCACATTTAACTTTATACTTTTTTAGTTAAAAACATTTACGAAGAAGTCAAATACATAATTACATTAAAAAAATATATAAATACAGATTTTGAATTTTCAAAAATATTTTTAAAAATTGAACATTTTTCAAAATTACAAAGTAATCGCTACATTTACCTCAAAGAAATATGTTATAAAACATTAATACATAGTTAAACTTAAAATAAACTATATATATACTGTATATATATACATATATATATATATATATGTGCAATAACAATATAAACATAACACTGAAATTAATTCTTTGTAATCTTTACACATTTTGTGACATACAAAATGTTATTAATTAGTTTTTCTTAAATGTTGTTTGAATTTTAACACAGAGTATCAAAAACAATAACACTTTTAAACTTTACATATGAATTCATTTATTTTAAAATATCTAAAATCTAAATTTATTTAAAAAAATGTACATTTCAATTTCTAAAAATATTAAACATATATTTTAACCAGGCTTCTCCGACGAGTGGCTCATGAGCTACTGGAAGCTCTTCCGCTACATATAAGTAGCTGTCCTGCAGCCCGAGCTTCTAAATTAAAGCTTGTTTTTAGTTGAACAAATATACTGCACCAAAATTGAAAAGTGGAGACGAAAGTGTGCGTATTTCAGAACTCAAAAGTTGATGATTGGAGCAAAATAATTGCATTTGCAAGATATTTTAAAGCTGTTATTAGAGAGTGAAAGGCATGCAGCATTGGGGTGGGCTTACTGTTAATATAATTAATTACATTGGTGCCAGGGACATTGCAGCTTTTACCCACATAAAAGCATCACACACTCTCATAGCCTTTTCTGCATTATTGCTGGCCACGCTGCCTGATGCACCGAGGTGATCATAGCTGACAATCTTGCAATGAGAGGCCACACATGTAATCTTGGTTGGTGTGCTCACTATTATAACACTAATACTATTAGTAGCTCTGAATGATTTTCATTGAATGTAAGTAGCTCTTGGTACAGAAAAGGTTGGAGACTGCTGATCTAAACAAACATACTTCAAAAATATTCCCACCCTTTTCACCATCCAACTATTGGAAATGTAAATAACATGTATTTTTTGAAAATATCACTCCCAACATCAATTTTAAAATTAACTACAATAAACAGTACAATTACTTTTTTAAAGGAAATATATAAAACATCACTAATATTTAAATCTAAATACATATAATAAAAGTAACACAACTATTCAACAAAAATATCGTAATAAGACCACATTACCTACAATTATATTTTAAGAAGAAATATATTTTACAACAATATTAAAAACATACATAAAACTATGGGCTAGATGTATAAACATTAGGAATACTGATTTCCTGATGGCGATTTTCTCTGAAGGTCCGCAATATTTTTGACACCATATCCAAGCTATTATATCTTTGTATCACAATATGTAAAAATGTATATTCTGACCAAAAAATGATTGCTTTACGTAAACAGGGTGCTGCTGGGAGATTCTCTACTGGTTTACGTGCAGAGGGTGCTAATGTGAAAATCTCCACTTATTAAAGTGCAGCAGCTTTTCTTTGTGACTTACGCTGAAAAAAAGGCTCTGTTGTGCTGTGTCCTTTGAGAAGGTGACTATGTTTGACTGCTAGTGGGGGGTACTAGTGACTTTCAAAGACTGCTAGTAGGCTTTACTTGTGACTATCTAGGACTGTTGGGGGGGCACTAGTGACTGTCTAAGACTGCTGGGGGGCAGTACGAGTGACGATCCAAGACTACTAGTGGGCAGTAGCAGTAACTATCTAAGACTTCTAGAGGGTGATACTAATTACTATCTAAGAGTGCCAGGAGTGGTTCTAGTGACTAAAACCACTAAGGGATAGTGCTAGTGACTATCTACGACTACTAAATGGTGGTACTAGTGACTATCATAGAGTACTAGGAAGCAGTACTAGTAACTATCAAAGACTTCTAAACTATCAAAACCTTCTAGGGGATTGTACTAGTTACTATCTAAGAGTGCCAGGAGTGGTTCTAGTGACTACAACTACTAGCGGATAGTGCTAGTGACTATCCAAGACTACTAAAAGGTGGTACTAGTGACTATCTTAGAGTACTAGGGTGCAGTACTAGTAACTATCAAATACTTCTAAACTATCAAAGACTTCCAGGAAGTGGTACTAGTGACTTTCAAAGACTACTAGGGGTTCATACCAGTGACAACCAATGACTACTAAGGGGGTGGGGGGGTACTACTGACCATCTAAGACTTCTACCAGGCGGTATTTTACAACAATATTAAAAACAACCCTAAAAACAACATTCTTAGCTTCAATATTTATGTCCACAATATTGTTGACCTCATATCTCAGTAACTTTATTTTTGTACTATAATATGTAAAAATCAATATTCTTTCCAAACACTGACTGTTGTACATAAACAGAGAGCTGCTGTGAGATTGCCCAATGAATAATGTGGCCAGGGCACTGCTGTGAGATTGTCTACTGATTTATGTAGACATGGCACTGCAGTGAGATTGTCTACTGATTTGTGTACACAGGCTGCTTCTGGACAATCGCCTTCTCATTTATCATTTATGGCCCAATTACAATGTTTCCACTGGGCTGAACGGCGAAAACCTCCAAATGAGGAGGTTTTCTGCTAGTCAGCCCATTGAACAGTGCAGCGGCATTGGCTACTCATTGAGCCGAGGCCAATGCAGTCTCACAGAAGGAGGCCTCCACCACCATCGAAATGGGCACTGTCTGCTATAGCAGACAGTGCACATTACGAGGGTTCTGGGAACGGAGGCCTCTGCACTACCCATGACAGGATCATGGGCAGTGTACGGGCTCCCCATGGCCCCCACTGCCTTTCCGCCAGCCTTTTCATGGTGGGGACGGCTGGGGGAAGGGGATTCATGATCAGCACGGTGAAGCTGAATTCAGCACTGCCGTGGCTGACCATGACTCTGACTGCTGCCACCCTGCCAGGATCCGTGATCCTGGCTGTGACGATGGTCCCCTTGCCAGGGTTGTAATCTGGTGGTCAAACCACCAGAAATGCAACGGTCCTTGGCCTGCCAGACTCATAATAGTGCCATAAGACTCCTAGGGGGCGATACTAGGGAATATCTAAGACTGCTAGGGGTGGTACGAGTGACTATCAAAGACTAAGAGGGGGTGCTTTTTTTACTAGTGAATATCTAATACTGCTGGGGTGGTACTTACAACTATTTAGGAGGACTAAGGGGTGGTACTGATGAATATCTAAGACTACGAGAGGGTGGTACTAATGACTATATAAGACTATTAGGGGCTGGTACAAGTGACTAAGGCCCTCATTAAAACCCTGGCGGTCAAAGACCGCCAGGGCTGTTCTGTCGGCAGCACCGCCAGGCTGGTGATGCTTTCCTTGGGATAACGACCGCAGCGGAAGTGCCGCAGTCGCACCGCCGGGACCGGCGGTTTACCGCCACGTTGATCCTGACGGTTGTAATCCCCCAGGGCAGCGCTGCTTGCAGCGCTGCCCAGGGGATTACGAGTCCCCCTCCCACCAGCCTTTTCATGGTGGTAGGAAACGCCTTGAAAAGGCTGGCGGAAAGGGGAGTTGCAGGGCCCCTGGGGGCCCTGCAATGCCCATGCCTTTGGCATGGGCAGTGCAGTGCATGCCACAGCCCCATGGAGCTTTTCACTCATAGCAGACAGCCGCCCGCCAAAGTTGCAATGAGGGCCTAAGTCTGTTAAGGGGTGCCAGTGAGAATGAGTAGGTCATTTATCAGATAAGTTCCTTAACATCTTCCTGAAACATCTCTGGGAAGAGAGATCATGTTTCTAACGTGGACAGCTCGGTTAAGTGGCCCATATTTTAGCAGTGCTGCCCTATGCTAAATCGAAAGAGCAGAAATGCAACGTGCTTACAAGATATGGTGCATTCCTGTCCTTTTAGCCAGTGCAGACATTGTTGCCAAATGCTAAGTGTTGTTGGCAGGATTGTTTTTCTTCAGGAAGGAACACCTTCCTGCACAAAAACAATCCATGGAGGTGTTTTTCTCATTCTGCAGCACACATAGGATAAGGGAAAAATGAGAACAAATGAGAATATTTCTCCTCGTTATGCCCCCCCCGGGAGGTGTAAGGTTTTGATGCAGCCCCCAGGTTTACATGATCTTGTAACCCTTGGCAGTATCAAAACCCACGGGAGTAGCTTGGGAAAACCCAAGGTAACGCCCATGGAATGCCCCCTTGATGTAGATTTAGGTAACACGCTGGGTGGCTTTGCGTCACCTCACAGATGTGATTGAGAGGCCTACTGCAGCGGAGTGTCTTAAAAAGTGACACACTGGTGCTTTCCTCTCTACAATGAAGAGATGCCTACCAATTTGTTCTTGAGCCACCAAGGACATAGTCGTGAACTGTTATTCTAACCTTAAGTAGCACAAAAGGAGATTCCCCAATTACAATGTGAGACAGTATCTGATGTGCCCAAAGTCTGTTCCTAATGGTTTTCACTAAACTGTGACTTTTGCGTTTGCATAATTTCATCTTCACGTAACAGTGAAACAGTTCCACTTGCCCATTACCTTTGGGATACTACAATGCTGCATTTATAGGATTGATGTGATATTCTTTCAAGAACTCTCCCATGACATCCGATACCAGTTGTACCCAATTATCTCACACTATTACCATCATCATTAGGATTACTATTCCAGTGCTAGCATGTTCCACATATTTTACCTCCTGCCATTTTGAGTAGTAATCAATTAAAGCCAGGGAAAACTTCAAATGGGAAGGCAAGACCCACTATGTCCACAGTCAAGGTTGCAATTAGGTGGCTGGCCAATTGATTGACATCATAGTTACGGTGTCTGGTTTTGAATTTTTATCCGTTTCAATTGATTAATCACATGTCTGCATCCATGTGTTGGCTTCAAATTCCATCCAGAGCCACCAAAAGTACATATTTAACAGATGTGTTAGTGCTGATGTTATCATATGACTAGTATGACCGAGCATCATTTTTCACACTCCAAGTGGTGGAACAAAACTTAACATTCCTAATCAAATCATTTGCTTCACAGTAGAACTTGAATGCCATAAAAATCAATCAATAAATCAGGGGTTTGTATAGCGTGACATATCACCCGTAAGGGTCTCTAGGCGCTGGAGGGGGGTGAGGGACGTGCTGATCTGGCTAGGCACTGTGGTTCAGTCGAAGAGCCAGGTCTTGAGTACCTTCTTGAATTGAGGCAGCAAGGGAGATTGCCTGAGGTGGAGAGGCAGGGTGTTCCTGGTCTTTGCAGCGAGGTAGGAAAATGATTTTCCTTCGGTCCTACGGATCCCTGGGACAGTAGCCAGGGCCACCTCGACGGCGTGGAGGTGTCAGGTGTGTGCGTGGAGTGAGAGACGTGGTTGAGGTACGCAGGTCCCATGTCCTTGAGGGCTTTGTAGGTGTGTGTGTGAGGAGCTTGAAAGTGACTTTTGTTGACAGGAAGCCAGTGGAGTCCTCTCAGGGGCTCAGTGATGTGGCAGCAGTGGGGAACATTTGGTGCAAGTCTGGCAGAGGCGTTTTGGATGTTCTGAAGTTGCTTGAAGAGTTTTAGGGTGACACCAGCAAAGAGTGTGTTGCCATAGTCAAGTCTGCTGCTGATGAGTGTGTTGGTGACCATCTTTCTGGACACTGTGGAGATCCACCTGAAGATTTTTCGGAGCAGGTGCAGCGTGTGAAAGCAGGATGATAAGACAGCATTGATCTGGCGGTTCATGATGAGTGAGGAGTCCAGTATGATGCTGAGGTTTTGTGTGGTCCGTGGGTGTGTGGGGTTTCCCAATGCAGTGGTCCACTAGAAGTCATCCCAAGTGGATGGGGTGGAGCCCAGGATGAGGACTTCAGTCTTGTCTGAGTTGAGCTTGAGGAAGTTGTCCCTCATCCAGGTGGCAACGGCCTTCATCCAGTTGTTGAAGTTGCTCCTGGCAACTGTGGGTTAGTTGGTGAGGGAGAGTATCAGCTGGGTTTCGTCGGCTTAGGAGATGATTTTGAGTCCATGGTCCGATAAGAAACAATTATCTCAAAGGCCCTTGCAAGGATTTTAAGGAAGGCCATACATGCTTGAAATATTTACTTTTTGTACTGTAATCCCTTTATATTTGCTGTTGCCTTCCAACCATTCTCCCCCTGTAACTTCCCAAGTTGACAACTCCACCAATGCCTAGATAGAAGATATTACATCAATCTATTCATCCCTGTAAGGAAAGGGTTCTTTTTGTATGGTTACTCCAAAGTACGGGACTTTAATAGTGCTATTTTCTTTTACTCTGATTATGTGCTGAGGCCTGCTAACCAGACCTCCAGTACCATGACCTTGAAATGTGTACATTTTCCTTGGTTAATACCCAATTGGCTTAGGATACCTTGCTTCTATGCGACTAATATATGGTACCCAGGGCCAGTACGTTAAAGGGTCACCCCAGGATTTGCAGCACAGGTTGTCTCACCCTAGGTGTGATGTGGATGCGACTGCAGACTGGAAAGGCAGTTGTAAACTGATTACAGGACTTTCCAATTTGAAGCACTGGCACAGCCAAGTCTTCATTTCTAATATAAATAAGTCACACCTAAGGTCGGGCCTTTTGATCCCTACGGAAGGGTATGGCATAGTAGAAGGTGGAACATGTACTTTAGAAACGTTTTTAACAATACAAACCAAAAATATTCATTTTCACTCTGCAGAAGGCTAGTAGCCCCATTGGCGAGTACAGAGTGACTGGATACCATAGTAGCCCTACTAACTCCTGACTGGGACTACTAAAGTTGGTAATGTGACATATCAAGCAACTCGCTACATTAAGGCTGACTTGGCAAATGATTGGGATAGGGGCTGCTCTGTTGTTGAGGTGGACAGGCTGGCACTATGGACAGATGTGGGAAGCCAGTTGTCAAACCAGTTTTTCAGGGGGTGTAGCCAGCTTGGTAGCCACCCCTGTGGATTGGGCTAGGGTTCTGCTATGGCAGTTGTGGGCTTAACACAGACTTCTGGGATAGCTAGATGCTGCAGATCACGAGAAGCCCAGAGCCCATTGGCTAGTAGTCCATTAGCTAATGACCACAACCTACTCCAAGGGCATTTTCTGGGCATAAAAGGCAGCCCCTGGCAACCAGCTCTCTGATCTCAGACTGAAGAAGAAGAGTGAAGAACGACTGTCCTGCTGCACCAAAGACCCAACACCAAGGACCCAGTGAAGAAAGCCTGCACTGACGTGGACTGTGTCTGCTGCACCTGGTGGCTAGCAAAGGAAAGAGACTATGGGGGTTATTACAACTTTGGAGGAGGTGTTAATCCGTCCCAAAAGTGACGGTAAAGTGACGGATATACCACCAGCCGTATTACGAGTTCCATAGGATATAATGGACTCGTAATACGGCTGGTGGTAAATCCGTCACTTTACCGTCACTTTTGGGACGGATTAACACCTCCTCCAAAGTTGTAATAACCCTCTATGCCTGCTGTGTCCTTCTCAGGGATAAGATGACTCCTAAGGCCAGCCGAAGCAAGAAACTCCAAAAGCTAGTTGTCTGACCTCCTGTTCACAACAAAGGGTCACAACAGCTGAAGAAGGCTGCTGGATGAGTTTGTAGTCCAGATCACCGGATCATCGCCCCTCGCTGCCATGCACCACGAGAGACCAGGACCCAATGCTCAAAAGTTGCCCCTGAGTCTGCTGGACCGAGGAAAGCAATTGGAGTGTTGCTTGGCCACCCAGAAGGAAAGTTACCAGCAAAAGAAGGAAACAACTGAAGCTTCTGTACTAGGCCACGAGGGACGTTGACTCCTGTGGTGGGTTGCCTCACAAAGCCTATGGACTGAGGAGTGGCCTAAAGAAAACCGTAGGAGTGGCCCAAAGAAAACCGTAGCAGATCCTGCATCCTTGAATATTTGCAGCATCCTTTATCCTTTGCATCGGGACCACTTCATAGAGGTCAATTGCAAGGAGCCACTGATACAGGAACTGGGCTGGAGACTGCTTTTCGTCTCAAGGTAACTGTTTCTGTGGGTCCTGCTGGTTCACTTGATTAGCTCCGTGCATGAGTTGGTCACCTAAAGTAACTCTAAGCAACCGCAATACACCCTCCCCATGTTTGTCTTGAGAAAGTTTCTGTCAAATGTGTTGAACGTGCCAGTGCTTGTTTGCAGTTATACCTTGTAATTTTTGTATGTCCAGAAGCCTCCAGTGGATCTTTTTCATTTTGTTGTCAGAAATTATATAGAAAATCTAGACTACGAAATTTTAACAAACAAAACTGACTGGCTCTAAAGAGGTTGGTAAGTGTATTACACATTGAGGTCGCACACCACACACTATTAAATAACCCCTTTTCCTCATAGTCTCACTTTTCATCACAAGTATTGCCCTTAGGGTTCCTCAACAAGAAGTGTGCTGTAACGTTTTTATTTCCTTGTACAAAGTTTACTCCACACTACTGCACCTGTGGTTTAGTTGCTAAATGAACTATCCTTGCACCAGAAGAATGACATCTGAGCTCAAGATTCATGCAAATTAGGAATCATCTGCCCAAAATGTAATGCCTGAAGTGGTTGAGAGCTCATACACATGCTAACAGATCTCAGACATGTTCAGATTTTCTGAAGCAAAAGCTACATTTCATTTATGGTCTTTATTACATCGAGGAAGGACAGGTCATGTGCCAATGTATTCAAGGTTTCAATGTGGGCACATTGGCTATGACATTTGTCACAGCTCTGAAGGCCTCCTGCTGCCTCGCACCCAATCAAACAGTTGCCCTTCTGTAGAAGCATTCTAAGAGGTTTTATCAATGCAGCAGAGTTCACAACAAGGTTTTCTTAGGATCGTCAACATTATGATATATTACCAACCAGACTGAGGTGCTCATTATGAGTTTGGCAGTCTAAGCAGAAGAATGCCGTCTGTGCATGGGCCAAGAGACCGCCAGTGTCGGTGATGGTTACGAGTCACAAACTGCAGACCGTCTGAAATCAGCCAAAAATCTGACATCGTCAGCCTGACCGAGGGCGGGAGAGAGGCGGTTCCACCTCCAGGCCCACCATGCCCACAACTCCAAGCTCTCAGTCGTGCCAGTGCCAGGAACCCCACACACGTTGTCTGCCAGAGCACCTCGGTTCTTTCAGTCAGCACACTTTGCTGCTTCAGTACTGGGACCTCGGGTGCAGCTCTATCAGTACACTGCAGTTCACAAACTCTAATCCCTCAGCCATGCCAGGAACCCCACACATGCTGTCTGCCAGAACATATCAGTTCTTGCAGTCAGTACACTATGTGGCTTCAGGACTGGGACCTCGGACGCAGCTCCATCAGTGCACTGTACTTCAAACACTCCAAATCCTCAGCCATGTCACTGCCAGGAGACCCACACAAGCTGTCTGTGAAAACACCTCAGTTCTTGCAGTCAGTACACTCTGCTGCTCCAGTACTTGGACCTCGGGCACAGCTCCATCAGTGCTCTGCAGTTCACTCACTCAAAGCCCTCAGCCGTGCCAGTGCCAGGAACCCCACACATGATGTCTGCCACCATACTCAGTTCTTGCAATCAGTACGCTTTGCTGCTCCAGGACTTGGACCTCGGGCGTAGCTCCATCAGTGCACCACAGTTCACACACTCCAAGCCCACAGATGTACTGTGCCAGGAACCGC
The DNA here is from genome assembly GCF_031143425.1 of Pleurodeles waltl. Lineage (NCBI taxonomy): Eukaryota > Metazoa > Chordata > Amphibia > Caudata > Salamandridae > Pleurodeles > Pleurodeles waltl. The sequence continues at coordinate 1,183,625,605 of NC_090439.1, forward strand.
AAATACGCTGTCTTCTAGAGCACCTTAGTTCTTCCAGTCGGTACACTCTGCTGCTCCAGTACTGCGACCTCGGGCACAGCTCCATCAGTGCACCGCAGTTCACACACTGCAAGCCCTCAGCCGTGCCAGTACCAGGAACCCCACATACGCTGCCTGCCAGATCACCTCGGTTCTTGCAGTCAGTACAATCTGCTGCTCCAGTACTGGGACCTCAGGTGCAGCTCCATCAGTGCACCGCAGTTCACACACTGCACGCCCTCAGCCATGCCAGTGCCAGGAACACCACACATGCTGTCTGCCAGAACATATCAGTTCTTGCAGTCAGTACACTCTGCTGCTTCAGTACTGGGACCTCAGGCGCAGCTCCATCAGTGCACCGCACTTCAAACACTCCAAATCTTCAGCCATGTCACTGGCAGGAGACCCACACATGCTGTCTGCCAGAGCACCTCGGTTCTTTCAGTCAGCACACTCTGCTGCTTCAGTACTGGGACCTCGGGTGCAGCTCTATCAGTGCACTGCAGTTCACAAACTCAGATCCCTCAGCCATGCCAGGAACCCCACACATGCTGTCTGCCAGAACATATCAGTTCTTGCAGTCAGTACACTATGTGGCTTCAGGACTAGGACCTCGGGCGCACCTCCATCAGTGCACCGCACGTCAAACACTCCAAATCCTCAGCCATGTCACTGCCAGGAGACCCACACAAGCTGTCTGTCAAAACACCTCAGTTCTTGCAGTCAGTACAATCTGCTGTTCCAGTACTTGGACCTCGGGCACAGCTCCATCAGTGCACCGCACGTCAAACACTCCAAATCCTTAGCCATGTCAGTGCCAGGAGACCCACACACGCTGTCTGCCAAAACACCTCAGTTCTTGCAGTCAGTACACTCTGCTGCTCCAGTACTTGGACCTCGGGCACAGCTCCATCAGTGCTCTGCAGTTCACTCACTCAAAGCCCTCAGCCGTGCCAGTGCCAGGAACCCCACACATGATGTCTGCCACCATACTCAGTTCTTGCAATCAGTACGCTTTGCTGCTCCAGGACTTGGACCCCGGGCGCAGCTCCATCAGTGCACCACAGTTCACACACTCCAAGCCCTCAGATGTACTGTGCCAGGAACCACAAATACGCTGTCTTCTAGAGCACCTTAGTTCTTCCAGTCAGTACACTCTGCTGCTCCAGTACTGCGACCTCGGGCACAGCTCCATCAGTGCACCGCAGTTCACACACTGCAAGCCCTCAGCCGTGCCAGTACCAGGAACCCCACATACGCTGCCTGCCAGATCACCTCGGTTCTTGCAGTCAGTACAATCTGCTGCTCCAGTACTGGGACCTCAGGCGCAGCTCCATCAGTGCACCTCAGTTTACACCCTCCAGGCTCTCAGCCATGCCAGTGCCAGGAACCCCACACACGTTGTCTGCCAGAGCACCTCAGTTCTTGCAGTCAGTACACTCTTCTGCTTCAGTACTGGGACATCGGGTGCAGCTCTATCAGTGCACCTCAGTTCTACCCCGAGGTAATTTCCTTTCCTATACTGTGACCCCACTCACGTAAAGTTCCATTACAGCAGCTCAGTCCCACTGCCAAGCCAATACTGTACCCAAAAGAGCTAAACACTGCTCAGCCAGTGCACCTCAAGTCTAACATTCAACACCCCTGTTGGGGGTTTTCCACCACACCTCCGCCACGATCCATCAATTCTAACATTCTGTGCACATTCCTTCTCAGTACTAAGGCTCACACCCGTCAGGAATGCTCACCTCTGTGGTTCAGAGGCATTGTCACTCCCATTCTGGGCCCCACTCGCAGCTTCACCAGGGCACCTCCAGGCTGACACTCGGCAGTAGTGGCATGCCAAACTAGATTCCACACTTAGCTCCATTAACATACATGACTTCTGACCTTTTGTGCCTCTTACTAATCCAGTACTGCACCCACATACAGCTGTCAGTGCACCTCAACCCTAAACTGCAGCGCCCCATTGTTCCAACACCAGCAGTTACACAGTGCTTCCTCACCCGCTGCCTTGCTGTTCTTCCAGCAAGGGGTCAGGACACAGCTCTGTATATACCCCCAATGTTAATCTGAAGTGCCCCAATATTGCAGTATTGGGGTTCACATACAACTCTGCTAACGCACCGCCTGCTGTTCCGCAGCGCCCCCTGCTGTTCCACAGTCTGACTTGTGTTTGAGGACATGGGGGAGCCAATTAAATCTATGCGCAACTGAGATATTTATTTGGGAGGGTCTGTTTCACTTATTTCACACCGTTCATTGCTTTACTCTATTTACTCTCAATGTTTTCTTTCTCCCCCACTTTTTTCTTTCCAGCTCTTAAAATCACTCTTTTTTTCAACTGTTTATATCTACTCCTCTCCCTTTTTTGTATTTCCCTCTTCCTCTTGCTACTTACTCTTTCAAACTCACAAAAACATGGTTATTTCTTTCTGTGTTTCACTCCTCTCTTTTTGTCTTCATCAGGAGTTCATTCTTTCACTGTTTTTGTCTCGTCCTATTCTTTTTTGTCTCTTTTTTTTGCTCTTTCCTTTTACTCAGTATGCAGTCTTTCACTTTTTTAGATCTTTCTACCTTCCGTTCTTTGGTGTTTTTCTTATCTTTATTTATCAATTCACATTTTACTTTAAATCCCTCTTTTTCCCATCTGTATGTGGAAGCCATAAGTTATTTGTCGGGACCCAAAGTGTCAAAGTGGTTTTCCCACTCTGTGTCTGTGGGAAATGTGTCAGTACATGCATGCCCTGGTTCTTTTGCTGCTTGTTTCTCTCACCATCTCTTTTTTTCTCTAATGTTAATTTTGCTCTTTCTTTTCACACTTCTTTCATTGTTTTTCCTCTTTTATAATTCATTTACTAGCTTCATTCCCTTTGTTCTTTTGTCCCAATCGTTTGCTCTATTTCTTCTCTTCTTTGTGTTTTCATTTTCTCGTTCTTTGTTTCCCTTCTTTCTTTTATTTCTTTGTGACCCCGTCTCCTTCTTCATTTTGTCTGTTGTATTCCTTTCCCTTTTCTTTTTCTGCCCCATCCGCTTTCTCTCCTGAGGCCTAGTTATCAATGGAGCAACAGGTGCAGTGGCACCGGGGCCCAGAGACCTGTGGACCTCACTCAACTCTAATTACTGCTGTATTTTCCCACCGAAATTCCAGTTAACGATTTACGTTTCTTGCTCCAGGGCCCATGACACCGTTACTACGCCACCGGTCCTCTCCATCTTTACTCCCGACTCCCTCTTTCCATTCACCCCGTTATCTGCCCAAATGATATTTTTGATATGGTGTTTTTACACTCGAATGCCAAATGTTTATTTCTGATAAAGGTTTATATGATAACTGTACATGGTTTAAGATAGAGGAAGAGGGTATGTATATGGAAGTGTTTTAGTTAACTGCTGGGCCACTGGACTTATCTGGCGGAAAAAGACAACATTATGCGGCAGGGTTGACCAATGTATGTGGCAAGAAAGTCCACTTATGAATTCACAATGCCAATAGCTGTAACTCAAGAAAATGCGGGATGTATTGCAATGCAAATTCTTGTTCTATGTGCTGTCCTGTTTGTAGTCTCTGTGTTTTTCCAATAAGTGAGTATTTCATGAGTGTTGCTTACTTGCAGCCGTATTATGGATTTCATGTCAATTGGTTACACAAATATCGCTCCTATGTTTCGTCCCGTTGTACACAGCCTGCAGCAGTGGCGTAACGAAACTGGAGGGTCCCCCTTGAAGAGAGCGTGGAGGTGCCCCCCCGCCGGACTCAGTCAGGCCAGGAGCTGTGCTGCGGGGCCTTTGTTACGCCCCTGGCCTGCAGGAGTGGCATAACGAAACTGGAGGGTCCCCCTTGAAGAGAGCGTGGAGGTGCCCCCCCGCCGGACTCAGTCAGGCCAGGAGCTGTGCTGAGGGTGCTGCGGGGCCTTTGTTACGCCCCTGGCCTGCAGGAGTGGCGTAACGAAACTGGAGGGTCCCCCTTGAAGAGAGCGTGGAGGTGCCCCCCCGCCGGACTCAGTCAGGCCAGGAGCTGTGCTGAGGGTGCTGCGGGGGCCTTTGTTACGCTCCCGGCCTGCAGCTGTTGGTGTAAATACCGGGTTAAAGTGTTAGAATCAGCTCGTTCCTCTGGAGAGTTTGCAGCCAGTAACATGTTGCTGAACATGCGCTCTCACCACAACGGGTGAACGCGCTGTACCTGTGTTGATAACACAGCATAGCATACGGTGCTGAGGGTGCTGCAGGGGCCTTTGTTACGCCCCTGGCCTGCAGCCGTGGCGTAACGAAACTGCAGGGTCCCCCTTGAAGAGAGCGTGGAGGTGCCCCCCTCCGGACTCAGTCAGGCCAGGAGCTGTGCTGAGGGTGCTGCGGGGGGCTTTGTTACGCCCCCGGCCTGCAGCTGTTGGTGTAAATAACCGGTTAAACCGTTAGAGTTTGCAGCGCAGGAACATGTTGCTGAACATGCACTCTCGCCACAACGGGTGAACGCGCTGTACATGTGTTGATAACACAGCATAGCATACGGTGCTGAGGGTGCTGCAGGGGCCTTTGTTACGCCCCCGGCCCGCAGCTGTTGGTGTAAATACCCGGTTAAAGTGTTAGAATCAGCTCGTTTCTCCGGAGAGTTTGCAGCCAGTAACATGTTGCTGAACATGCACTCTCGCCACAACGGGTGCACGCGCTGCACATGTGTTGATAACACAGCATGGCATACGTTATGTGTTTGGCACATGCACATCTGAAGAGGAGCTGGGACGGAGACCCCTCTATGGTTTGCAGCCCAGCAGTTAGCATGTGCAGAAGGCTCCATGCCACCGAATCATGTGCCGCCCTTTAACCAGTAGTTCATCCTAATCAGGTGTCTTAGTGCCATTGGCTGGTGGGATCCAAACCAACCCTCTGCTCTCCGGAATCCAACCATGAAATTCCAGGACTGGGAAGCTGGTGTCGCGATGACCTTGTGCCATCGGGTCACCCCACACAAATTGCATCAAACATCACCCATTTCTGCTTGTCCAGAGTTGACTGGATATTCGTCCACACGGTATGATCGTAGCAACAAGAGACTTTAATTGACAGTTTTCCTGTGTGAGAGGTCACTGTTCCTGTAAAATACCTTTTCCGGGACGTTGCAGTTGTGGCAGTGCTAATGTTCAGACCCACCCACGCCGGGTGAAACGGCGCTAACGCGGCAACGCGCCTGTTCAGTGTAAAGTACATCAGTCAGTAGGTGACACTTTTCTGTTGCAGTGTCCGCGCCACTCGCTAGACCAGACTGTTCACCACGGCCCAGCCACCTTCATGTCGGAAGCCACAGCACCTCACCACAGACTGGCACTTCTGCCTCACCACAGACTGGCACGTCTGCCTCACCACAGACTGGCACGTCTGTCTCACCACAGACTGGCACTTCTGCCTCACCACATACTGCCACAGACTGGCACCTCTGCCTCACCACAGACTGGCACTTCTGCCTCACCACAGACTGGCACCTCTGTCTCACCACAGACTGGCACTTCTGTCTCACCACACTCTGGCACTTCTGCCTCACCACAGACTGCCACAGACTGGCACCTCTGCCTCACCACAGACTGGCACTTCTGCCTCACCACAGACTGGCACCTCTGTCTCACCACAGACTGGCACTTCTGTCTCACCACACTCTGGCACTTCTGCCTCACCACAGACTGCCACAGACTGGCACCTCTGCCTCACCACAGACTGGCACGTCTGCCTCACCACAGACTGGCATGTCTGTCTCACCACAGACTGGCACTTCTGCCTCACCACACACTGCCACAGACTGGCACCTCTGCCTCACTACAGACTGGCACTTGTGCCTCACCACAGACTAGCACGTCTGTCTCACCACAGACTGGCACTTCTGCCTCACCACAGACTGCCACAGACTGGCACCTCTGCCTCACCACAGACTGGCATGTCTGCCTCACCACAGGCTGGCACTTTTGCCTCACCACAGACTGGCACTTCTGCCTCACCACAGACTGTCACATCTGCCTCACCACAGACTGGCCCTTCTGCCTCACCACAGACTGGCACTTTTGCCTCACCACAGACTGTTACGTCTGCCTCACCACAGACTGGCACGTCTGACTCACCACAGACTGTCACGTCTGACTCACCACAGACCCGCACTTCTGCCTCTCTACCAACTGGCACTTCTGCCTCACCACATAAGGTTCGAAGAGACTTGTCCTTTGTGAACATTTCTGCAGTGCCAATTCCGGATGGGATTGTGTGGGATAAAGTAATGTTTGATATATACGGTCCCACTGAGATAATTCAAATACCATATGTCCTAAAGTTATCTATGAATGTTATCGTAATATATCTGATGATTGGGATGTGAAGACAGTTGATTCCATGATGACTGAATTACAATATTATACTGTCTATGAGAATAAAGATGTTTACCAGTTTAAAGACAATTATGGTGACATGTTTTGTTATATTTATTAATAGTCACCATTTTATACATAAAGCAAGTAGTCCAAAAACGATATTTGACTATACGCAATGGGAGCATTGCCCAACTCCCCCGCAAGGGAGTTCCAAAACTTATTCTGACAAATTTACGTATTTTTCTGGGCATCATCAAATGAATGCTAAGTCATATTATTTTAAGTTAACTCCGTCTAAAGATAAGCAAATGTTGTTGACTAATACGAAATTCATATACTCAGATTCCTTTCTTTCCCGACTGTCGATTGAAGGTTATGAATATTGGTCAAATAATGTTGATTTGAAAAGTGTTTGGGGAACAAAACATTGGCAGACAAAGGGTAGAGAAACATTGTTTAGAGCATGTCTCATTCCCGTCCAAATGATTTTTTTAAATGAAACAGTACAATAGACTAGCTGTTTGGGCTTAGCAATGATTAGAGAATTGAACATGCCTAGTATACCGGTCCCTACAAAAATTAATAACTGGCAGAAATACATAAATGCCATCTTTAGTGAGCTTACAGACTGGGTCCAGAATGGTACATTTAACACTTTATTGACAAGTCCGGGCGGGTGGTTATTGTGGCCTATAGACACCAATGGGTGTCATCAACGTTTTGTCACCTCCTCGGGGGGTTTCAGGACGAGTCGGGCAGACCCTCGCTATATATCGCCTGAACATGCTGAAATTATTACTACATATAGTGTGGGAAAATTATGCCAACAATGGTTAAAAACATCCTCACTGGATGCAGTCAAGACACATCTCACTCTCCTGTCTAATAACACTGACTTGCAAGATTTTTTGTCAGGCCCAAAGACACCACGTAGGAAGCGTTTCTTGTACGAAGTGTACAATGAAATATGGAAACTTTCCCAACAGGAGGCTGCAGCCCGGTTAAGGCAAATAGATCAGGAAAATTTTAAAAAGGCATTAGCTGTTGTGGATAATGGAATTCACACCTTGTCCGACCAAACATATACAATTAACAACATTGTTTCTTCTGCTATAGACATTATACGATCTGATATGTCTTCCTTATATCATGGACAGAGTCAGACCAGGTCCATTATGCAGTTGGGTTGGACACTTCAGACATTGAAGGCGGGTCGCGTTCCGTGGCAGCACATCAGTGCAAGGGAGATATTTTTTTCGCAACAACAACAACTAATGGCTAAGAAGGAGGCGACTTATGTCATGCTTAATATTGAAAAATTGGAAAGATTGCCTTTTACCGTGGCCAAGATTCCCTCAGCAGAGTGGTTGATACACAGGGTTATTAATCTGCCTATTTCTACATTACAATTCACTTCTTGTTTGAAACATGTTCCGGTAGGCAGATATGAAAAGTTGGGAGATAGTTACATCCATGAGGTGTGGGAGCTTCCCTTCTTGTACAAATGTCTCAGTGGCATGAAAGAGGTCTTTCTTAGCGGTAGTGAATGCGAGACTTCAGTCAGACATTCGATGATTTGTAAGCAGCTGTCCTTGCATGGGGCATGTAATGCCTCGGTTGCGAACTTGGCTTGCTATCTGAAGGGTGTTCCGGTCCCCTTGATTAAACGCACATTCCAGGTGCTTTCAAACGGCAGCTACGTCCTCCTTAATAGTGAAGACTGCTGTGGCATGCGGGCTGGAATAGTTTACGTTGTTTCGGTCACTAAGGGCCAGATGTAGCAAAGTAAAATTTTGCGAGTTGCAAATTGCAAGTCATACCGACTCGCAATTTGCAACTCGCAAAATTTTATGCAAAAAGGTGTCTCAGACACCTTCTGCGACTCGCTATGGGGTTGCAAAGACCCACCTCATGAATATTAATGAGGTGGGTCGCATTTTGCGACCCCATAGCGAGTCCATGTACTCACAGGGATGGTGGCCTGCTGGAGACAGCAGACTTCCATGTCTGTGACTGCTTTTTTAAAGGAAAACGAGTTGCAAAAAGAAAAACTTCCGAAACCATTTGGTTTCGTTTTTTTCAGAGTAGGCAGTGGTCCATAGGACCGCTGCCTGCTCTGAAAAAACATTCTTTTCGGCATTCACAAAGGGGAAGGGGTCCTATGGGGACCCCTTCCCTTTTGTGAATGAGTTACCACCCACTTCAAGTGGGTGGTAACTGCGAGTTGGTTTGCGACCGCATTCGCGGTCCCAAAGCAACTCAGCATGGCGATGTGGTCGCAAATAGGAAGGGAACACCCCTTCCTATTTGCGAGTCGCATCCCCAAATTGTGAGTCGGTATCGACTCGCAATTTGAGGATGTGCATCGCGTTAGGCTGTTTGCATGCCGCAAACTGCGTTTTTTGAAGTTTGCGGCATGCAAACAGCTACCTACATCTGGCCCTAAGGTCGTTACTTGCTGCGGGAATGTGTTGTTTCCCCCCACTAAATTAAGGGAGGTAGCGGATATCTGGCCTCACATAGCTACTTCCAAGGTGAATTTCGACAAGTTAAGTAGACTAAAGGCTTTATTGTTTCAGAAGCATGTGGCCCTTACATCTGCACGCGAGACCTACGCACTTCAGGTGGCAAGGTCATCAGCAGAAATACAGTCCCTGTTGAATACCAACTTTCCGAGCCACTTTGGTGAACTCGTGGGACGTATATTTAATGGGTCCAGCACAGCTGGATTAGCACATTTTTTCAAAGCCGTTGGTGTTGGTTTCGTTCACACCTTCTCTTCCATATTTGGTTTAATACCTTCAGCTATTCATTTCATTTTCGGAAGCATTTTTGGGGGATTTCCGATAACTTTGGCTTTATTAGCTGACATTTTGCTGTTGCTGTTGTTTTTCCGCAATGGCTGTCCCGCCGCAACAAGGACGAATGTGGGCGCCCCCATCACCGCAGCTGTGTCATAAACGCATGATGCAGCACTTTGGAGAAACACTCCTGGGACATTTGGAGTGTGACTGGTCTCTGTCATTCAGACCGGTTTTGGATTGTGTGCAGCCCATGTTTCGGTGCCGTTTGTGCTCTTTTGAACATGCACTAGACGTCTGTCTCTCACAGCAATGCCCCCCAGTGATTGATGCTGATCTGTTGATGTTCCCGATGAGGGCTCATTCCCAGATATGCGCGCTGCGGCTGCGTTTGCTTTGTGAGGCTAATTACGAGATACCCTTCCTGGAGGAAGTTGATATTAACTCGTTAACGGACTGTGTGCGGGATGCTGCCTTGGTTGATTCTGGGGCTTTGGAACACACCTGCTCCTTGATGGTCTTTGGCGTGGATTTTCCGGTCTTGTCATCTGCCGAAGTATAGAACCTCCTGCTTTCCATGACCACTGTTTGAATTGGATCTGGTCTAAATTGACACTGTTACATGAATTTGGCTGTTAGCCGAATGCTTATTTTTAAATTATGAGTTAATGTGCTTTGGTGTCCTCTTGACTTGTTGAAATTATGTAGGGTTTTAATTATTTTATAGCTTAGGGCATTTTTAGTTTCAGTTTAAACCACTTTCTACCGACAAGGGGAGGGTGTAGTGAAGCCATTTTTAATGTAGCTTTCTGCACGTTTGCTTAAAGCATTAGGCTTCTGTGCACTTTGCCCTAGATGCATTATATTTAGCCTCGCACTGTTATTTTACAATAACCAGTTTCACAGTCTTGTTTTATTTTCTTCTATCACACTGTTTAGCTTACTTCAGCACTGAAGTTCTCAAACAATAAATTCTTGCTCACTCTGTGCTTCAGTCAAGGATACAGTCTGGTACATTGCCGATAGACGTGGTAGAAGTTTAGTCTTTAGGGTTCATAGAAAGTACACATTCTTACGTAGGGACGTTTCTTAGAACACTGGTGTGTTAGTTATAAAAACACTTCCTAGTCCTGGTACATGTCCTGGTACACGTAAGAGGGAGATTCCGACCAGGAACCCACAACTAGACGCTGACTGCCCTGTTGCAGATGCTGATCCCGATCACAGGCCTTTGCTCAGGTATGAGGGTCGATGTCCTCCCAGGGGAACCTGAAAGGCAGGTTAAGAGCTTCACATGCTATGCTCAGAATATAACTTAGAAGAGAGAACGTACTATAGTAGCACTATGATTGCATTATTCTTATGTTTCACTCTCCTCGTTACTATTTCAATCCTACTGTGTTGTATGGTTCTGGTTATTGCGGCTCACGCCTTGTTATCTAAAATGCAGTCATTTTATTAAACCAATCTTTAAAACTCAAACTGCCTTTGTCATTTATATATGAGACCACACTGTGTACGAGAGAACTGGTTGTGACCTGAGTGACCACGACTTCCCTGGGAAGCACTAAGATGTCATGAGCTCGGCTGCCCAATTGTCTCTTCCCTTTGGGAGAGATGAGGCACTGCTAGTTAGCCGGAGCTCCACCAGGATTCGGGGTGACAAGGGTCCTTCGCCGTGGGTTAGACTTAGTCCCTCACACTGTGAACGATCTTGCCGCCCAAAAATCCAGTAGTGTCATTAGGATAATGAGAGCCTACGCAACAATGTAAAGCACTTCAGTACCTTCAGGTTAAGTCTGTGCGATATAAAACTACAAAAAAAACATAATAAATAGGGGACTCATTTTCAAGCCCCTAGCAGCACACCATGCATTGGAGCATTATTTTGTTTTTATGATCCAGGGATGCAGTGTGCTGGCACATATTTACAAGCCCACACAAAGCCACCTTGTGTGGCTTTCCATGGTCTTGTAAATATGGCACCCTTTCACGCATGACTGCATGAAAGGGGCATTTCATTGGTGTTGCTGTGGGAGTTCCCACCTACGGAATCTGATGCATTCCAAGATTTACAAGGTTAGGAATGCATAAGATTCCTACGCCAACTCAAGGGTGGCATTAAAGTGGCACAACAGGGCGAAATAACATTATTTCGCCCCGTTTTTTACTCTTTCTAAATGTGATGCATTCTGCAGCAGACATGGAAAGAGGAAAATGCTTTTAGATTGTGTATGTGTAGGAAGGTGTCTCTTTTCTAAAACAAATTGTGTCCAAGGGTTTTGTTGTTGTATATGAAAGGTTTCGGGGTGATCCATCAACTGGGGGCTGAGAAAAAGGAGGGGGCAAACAAACTGTGCTTCCTATGATAATTTCCATAGACTCTTCAGATGTGCCTGCAGCGGGAGCCACCAGACGGAATTACACCCAACTTGGCAAAAAGGTAGCGCTTGGACAACTTTTTTTACTTTGGTGTAAATCCACTCAGTAGTTTTTGAGATAATGAAGAGAAGGGGAATTTATATATCTAGGGCCCTGGATCCAGACAGCTCCCCTGCTGCGATCTGATTGGCTGCCACCACTTGAAGCATCTTGGGACTCGGACTCTCCAAGCCCCAATAATTTTTTTTTTTCAAACCGTTAAAGGGTCAGCAAGCACTGTCTCCCACTAAAGATTATCATTCCTTTTCTCCAGTAAGCCGGGATGTGAGCGACAGACGGCAGACGGAGAAGTGACACATTCCTGCGGGGGCAGAGGCGGAGCGCACCCTCCCCGGGGGACAACAAAACTGGATAGGCGACAAGCAGAGTACTGGAAGGTAACGGCGCCAGAAACCCGCCTGACCCGCCTGACCTCTCGGCATCATTCACGGCTGAGAGAAGGAACCCGAAATATCACCCCTGCTTCCACGTCACCCGCTGACGCACAAGCGCCTAGAGGGCCGCGCCGGACGTGTAAAACCAGGGATAAGCTTCATTTCTTTTCTAAATATAATATTGAGTCCTTTTAAAAGTATAAAAACACCCCCTGGCCCATGTTAGTGCATTCGGTTTATAAACGTCAAGCAGCAGCAGTGATACACTCAGGCGCGAGGCCGCGGTGCAGCAGGTGCAGTGACACCGGCGCCGCCCCAGGAGCGCGAGGAGCCCACGGGACAAGGATTATGACGCCTTCTACTATTCGGCCAGGGCCCGGGGGCATCTTTCTTCTGATGCCGCTGTGTACATTGTTACAATCTTTTCTCTTTCGAGGTGAACAATAATCTCTTCATCCTCGTCACGGCGCCTTAGATTTCACTCTGTCATACGTCTCACCCAAGCAATAATACTGTCTCTGGTGCTGTAACTGCGGGCCTGGTCCTCCACGCGCCCTCCCTCGCCAGGTGACTGCAGCCCTTCCTTTTGTAATGCGAAGGCGAGGAGTGCTCTTCCCTGAATAACAGATAATTACCCTGAATGAGCGGCTCTTGGCAGCTCGGTGAATGGGTTGTACAAACAATTAATGCTTCAAAGCGCCGGGTATTTAAACAGACCCTTTCTCACCTTGCAAGGAAAATATGTTCAAACTAGTGCACGAGCCAAAAAAAGGTCTCGGGTGGGAGACAGAACAAGCAGGCACTACAGAGAGAGGAAAGGCCGCTTTATTACGACAGTTATGCAGACTTAATTCAACTTACAGAAACAATAACATCCCCGGCCTCACTTATACAATGAGAATGCCTAGCACAGCCCTCTCCTATGTTCCACCTTCAGCAAACAGCGCCCCCAATCCAACCAAGCACACTCCTTCCATCCCCTAACCACCTGTTCCCTCGATCCCTCCAGCCTTGCCTACCCTGCCAGGCCCTGGACGGCTCCTTCCTGCACCGTGGCCCCCACTCCCCCCCCCCCCAGTCTGCCACCAAGAAAACCCCCGTGAGGCTCTTCCTGTTCGCCCCCTGCCTTCCACACCTTACCTAGAAATACACTGGAGCCGTCAAAAGCTGCTTCAAGAGGACTGTCCGACCGCCCTGTACAGCCCTACGCCTCCAAGAACTCAGTGATGGAGTCTGTCGCTGATCACTCAATACACACTCACTCATAAAGGCCCCAATTTAAGAAAATGTGGGTACTCTCCCTGCGGTGCCTGCTTGGAAGGTAAATAGAAGTGCTTTAGTTATATTCAGGGCCACTGGAATTATGTGGCAAGAAAAGTCCTGTTCTCAATTTACAACGCCAATAGCTCTGACTCAAGTAAATGCAAGACCTATTGCATTGCAAATGCTTGTCTATTAAAAATACGTCTCGGTTTTTGGGATAATTGTAGAACTCCTACTGAAAAGCAGAATTGGAGGGTACGCGGGATGCCCCCAAAAGTCTTAAATAAATCACACAATGTATCTTTTTGTTTCAATCAGCCCAAGAGGTCTCCCAGCAGAGCCTTCAACTCACTCAAAAACCCACTGACACATCCATTGAAGCACTGAAACAGTCACTCACTCAGTACAACTACTGATAGAACCACTCACTCACATATATACCTACTCGCACATCCAATCATGCAGCCACAGCTACACAGAGACCCTCTCACTCAGTAAACCAGCGGCTAACACAGCCTAGTTACCCAGCTGTACAGCCACTTCCACAACAACTCACATACAAATGCAGACACACACATATTCACTCAGATGCCATAAACTACAATTCTTTCACTGATCACTATCTCTGGAAGGCAATACAGCATTTCCACCAACTTGCACATATGCTATGGCTGGTAACAGTGCCACTCATCCATGTGTGCATGTGAAACAGCCAGAACCCCCAGTGTCTGCCTCCAGAACCCTTTGCACACTGCAAATTACCTTTACAGATGACTGCACACATTCCTTTCATGGATGCTTAAGTGATGGACGGACAGGTATTTGTTTCACCTGAGGGGGTGCAGCAGAAGGAACTAGTCACACATTGCTCTTTCTTCCCTCCCATCGTATACCCTCACCTGGAGGCAGGTAGATATAGGGAGCCGAGGACACCTCACCCAGACCTCCACCACACACCGGCCCTCAGCAGTTCGCCTCTCTCTAGCTGCACTTTCTCAGCAGTTACTTCCTGCAGACACACTCTGTGGTCAGCAGGTAGCCATGACTTGGCACAGCCTAGCCCGGCTCCTGGGATTCCTGCTCATCTGGACTGCCACCACCCGAGGACAGACCACAGGTAAGGCAGTGCTCCCCGGCTCTACAGCACCAAACCTCACTTCAGTCGCCCTTGGTAGCTGATAGGATTCTTTTCTGCCACTCTGCATTGGTGTAATATTTTAATGTGTCAGTAGTAGTATTTCTATTAAGGTGCATATTATTTATTAGGCACTTACAACACTTCTCTGCAGGACACTTGTATTGAATGTGAAATGAATAGCACTTTTGGGCAGACATAACCTTTACTATGCTGGTATTCAAAGCCCAGTTACAAAGTGTTGCTGAAATTATTACATCCTGTTGCTCTTTGTACAAGGATGTAGTAAAGTCACACAGACCTGCTTTCCGTCCGCAGTGGTGCTGCTTTCAGGGCTGGACAGGCCGTTAATTATGTTCAAAACAAAGTTGTCCTCCGGACAAAAGCGCACTCCCAACAGGTTGCAGTTTATTTTGGAAAGCAGCAAAGCCAGTAACATTCAAAGAATTCTTTACACATTTTCCAGACCTTACAGGTTTCAGACATCCCGTCTTTGGTCACAGGCCAAATGCTGGGGTTGAGCAAATGATTGCAGGCACCTGATCACTTGATTAAATGCTCTGGTGAGTTACACAATGCATCCTGGTAGTGGTAGTCCTGCACATTTATATTGCATCTTTAGTAGACAATCATTTCTGCATTGGTAGTTTGCTGCAGCCAAACACACATTAAAGTACATTTAAAAACCTTAGTAGAAGAATTCAAAGCACAGTTACCAAGTTTTGCTGATGGGAGCACCACTGCAGATAGAGAGCAGGTCTGTGCAACTTTACTACATCGTCATACAAAGAGCAACAGGATGCAATAATTTCAGCAGAACTCGGTAACTGTGTGTATATATATATATATACATATATATATATATATATATATATATATATATAAAACAAAGAAGAACCTCTGAGAACTTCCCAATTTTAGGTGGAGAGCCGCTCTAGTAAGGAGCACCCTGCAACACCAGCGACACTCTAGATTTGCTCACCTCAAATGTCTGCTCATCTAGCAAAGTGTTTAAGCATAGGATCAGTACAGTGCTATCCTCGTCGAGCTAGATAGTGACAAAGTCTTTTGCCCTTTTTACAACAAAATCTTTAAGCATAGAATTGACACAGTGTCATCCTCACCGAGCTGTAAAATGACAAAAGCCATTTACCACTCCAGGCACAGTATTACAGCTTTGGACTGGTCAAATACCGTCCAAGCCATCCTGGAATGAGTAAAGCAACCCCTGACACGTGTTTCGCTCTCATTAGAGCTCTTCAGAGGGGGTTAGCTTTGTCCAGACACAAGGGAGCACCCAGTATGAGTCAAACCAAGGCCCTTTCAGGGTTAGAGTGATGCATAAATTATGCAAAAAATAAAGAAGAACTCTGGGAAGTTCCCAATTTTAGGTGGAGAGCTGCTCTAGTAAGGAGCACCCTGAAACACAAGCGACACTCTAGATTTGCTCACCTCAAATGTCTGCTTATCTAAGAAAGTTTTTAAGCATAGGATCAGCACAATGCTATCCTCGCCAAGCTAGATAGTGACAAAGGTGGTCATTACAACCGTGGCGGAGGGTGATAAAGCGGCGGTAAGACCACCAACAGGCCGGCGGCAAAAAAAATGGAATTGCGACCATGGCGGAAACTGCCAACAAAGACAGCCACTTTAACACACCGACTGCCACGGCGGTACAAACAAACAGCTTGGCGGACACCGCCAACAAACAGGCGGACGACAAAGTACTGCCCACACTATTATGACAGGCCAATCCGCCACCTTTTCCGGGGCGGATTCACCGCGGATAAAAACATGGCGGAAACAGGAATTCCGAAGGAAAAACTCTCACTTCTACACACCCCACGAGGACACCATGGACCCGGAACTCCAAATTCTACCTGCAATAGCCTTCCTGCTCCTCTACCAGGAGCACGAACGCTGGCGGCGAAGACCACGGTGAGTACTGCACCTACGACACAGGGGAGGGGGGATGGAAAAAACAGGGACACACACACGCAACACGCAACACCCCCACCCCCACCCACTACAACACACACACTAATGCATATTAATACATCACAGTTACACCCCTCCTAAACCCCCTGGAAGAATGCAAAGACAATAGAAAATGAGTGTAACCATTGTAATATATTAAAATCAAGTAGGCAGAAACATATATATACACCATTGACAAAATATATACCAAGTATAGTAGTCCAGGTAGTGCTCCAATTAAGTCCGTGGAACACTGGGACCACACGGTATGGGCGAGGCCCACACACAATCCCCGACCATGATGGAGAGAACACTGCAGGGGCATCAGAGAGCAAGAAAACAGGCACCTTAGGGGGAGGGAAAGGGAGGCACCTCAGTCAGTTGAGTGCACTACGCCAAATCCATGAGGGGGCCACATGCCCACTGTTCCATCCTGGGGAGTGCAAAGCCACAGTCTCTCAAGTCTCTACAGTGGGTGGGTTGCCCACTGTTCAATCATGGGGAGTGCAAAACCACAGTCTCTCAAGTCTCTACAGTGGGTGGGTTGCCCACTGTTCCATCCTGGGGAGTGCAAAGCCACAATCTCTCAAGTCTCTACAGTGGGTGGGTTGCCCACTGTTCCATCCTGGGGAGTGCAAAGCCACAGTCTCTCAAGTCTCTACAGTGGGTGGGTTGCCCACTGTTCCATCCTGGGGAGTGCAAAGCCACAGTCTCTCAAGTCTCTACAGTGGGTGGGTTGCCCACTGTTCTATTCTGGTGAGTGCAAAGCCACAGTCTCTCAAGTGGATAACAGTCTCCATTGGTTCTGGAGGGGGCCTTGTGCCCAGAGTGCTTCATCCTGCTAAGGACAGAGGTAGTGGATGACAGTCTCCACTGCTTCTGGAGGGGGCCTTGTGCCCAGAGTGCTTCATCCTACCAAGGACAGAGGTAGTGGATTAATCTCTCCACTGGTTCTGGAGGGGGCCTTGTGCCCAGAGTGCTTCATCCTGCTAAGGACAGAGGTAGTGGATGACAGTCTCCACTGCCTCTGGAGGGGGCCTTGTGCCCAGAGTGCTTCATTCTACCAAGGACAGAGGTAGTGGATTAATCTCTCCACTGGTTCTGGAGGGGGCCTTGTGCCCAGAGTGCTTCATCCTGCTAAGGACAGAGGTAGTGGATGACAGTCTCCACTGGTTCTGGAGGGGGCATTGTGCCCAGAGTGCTTCATCCTGCTAAGGACAGAGGTAGTGGATAACAGTCTCCACTGGTTCTGGAGGGGGCATTGTGCCCAGAGTGCTTCATCCTGCCAAGGACAGAGGTAGTGGATGTATCTCTCCACTGGTTCTGGAGGGGGCATGGTGCCCAGAGTACTTCATTCACCCCGTGACGGACTCAGTAGCGTCAGTGCCCTTGCCGCTCATGGGCCAGCGGTGCATGAGACGGTGGTGCCCTGTTCAGCGGTGCTTGAGACGGCGGTGCCCTGTTTAGCGGTGCTTGAGATGGTGGTGCCCTGTTCAGCGGTGCATGGGATGGCGGTGCCCTGTTCAGCGGTGCATGAGACGGCGGTGCCCTGTTCAGCGGTGCTTGAGGCGGCGGTGCCCTGTTCAGCGGTGCTTGGAGCGGCACTGCCCTGTTCAGCGGTGCATGAGACGGCGGTGCCCTGTTCAGCGGTCCTTGAGGCGGCGGTGCCCTGTTCAGCGGTGCATGAGACGGCGGTGCCCTGTTCAGTGGTGCTTGAGGCGGTGGTGCCCTGTTCAGTGGTGCTTGGAGTGGCCGTGCCCTGTTCAGCGGTGCTTGAGGTGGCGGTGCCCTGTTCAGCGGTGCATGGGAGCAGCTTTGGTGGCTGGAGTCTTCCCCCTCTGCCGCCGGGCACCGGCCAACTTCTGATGCTTCACAGTTGGGGGACTGTCTGTGCTGTGGCTCCGTGCCACACTGGCTGCCCTGGTGGCCGGTGCACTCCACATTCCGGTGACTACAGGCACCACTGGTCCTGGAGATGTTGTGGCTGAGGTGCTAGTTCAGGACTTAGGAGACTGACGGGGTGGGGGAGGTGTGGGAAAGATGTCAAGATTGGACAGGAAAAAATTTTGGGAGACACTGGGACGGGTAGCTGGAGGGGGGTTGGGAGTGGAGGAAGAGGTGGTGGTTGTAGGAGGTGTTCGTTTGCTGACTTTGGGTGAAGGTGCATGCGCTGGAGGCTGTCGTGAGGTGGATGGCTGTTGGGTGGGTGTGTGCCTGCGTTTGTGTATCTTGGGAGTGGGCGTCACAGACACACTGGGAGAGGACACAGGGGACGTGTGAATGGTAGTGGGGGTGGTGACTGCACGTGAGCGGGGTGTGGTGGTGGGTGTGCTGGAGAGGGACGTAGTGGCTGTAGAGGTAGTGCATGCAGGTGTGAGTGTAGACAAGACAGGGAGGGAGGAGAGAGACAAGGAGGAGGGTGACACAGTGGAGGCAGTGGATGTTGTTATGTCTGCATGTGTGTGATGCTTGCGTGAGTGCCTGTGGGATGTATGGTGCTTATGTTTGCCTGACCTTCTCTTGTGTGTTGATGTGTGTGCATGCTGGTCTGATGGTGTGCTTGGGATAGGCTGAGGTAGAGGGGATTGGGTCTGGGTGGAGGAAGTTTGAGGGGGGATGCTAGACACAGGGACAATGGCTGCCATCAGTGCTGAGACCAGAGTCTGAAAAGCTTGCTGAAGGGCCGCCTGACCTGAATGAATTCCCTCCAGGAATGCATTGGTTTGTTGCAACTGCCTTTCTACACCCTGGATGGCATTCAAAATGGTAGACTGCCCAACAGTGAGGGACCTGAGGAGGTCAATGGCCTCCTAACCGAGGGCAGCAGGGGTGACTGGGGCAGGGCCTGAGGTGCCTGGGGCGAAGGTGATTGTAGGAGGCTGGACTGGCTTGTAGTGAGTACCAAGGGGTACTTGCACCTTGCACCAGGCCCAGTTATCCCTTATTAGTGTATAGGGTGTCTTGCAGCATAGGCTGATAGATAATGGTAGCTTAGCAGAGCAGCTTAGGCTGAACTAGGAGACGAGTGAAGCTCCTACAGTAACACTAGTGTCACTTGCACAATATCATAAGAAAACACAATACACAGATATACTAAAAATAAAGGTACTTTATTTTTCATGACAATATGCCAAAGTATCTCAGAGTGTACCCTTAGTATGAGGATAGCAAATATACACAAGATATATGTACACAATACCAAAAATATGCAGTATAGTCTTAGAAAACAGTGCAAACAATGTATAGTTACAATGGGATGCAATGGGGACACATAGGGATAGGGGCAACACAAACCATATACTCCAAAAGTGGAATGCGAACTACGAATGGACCCCAAACCTATGTGACCTGGTAGAGGGTCGCTGGGACTATTAGAAAATAGTAAGGGTTAGAAAACTAGCCCACCCCAAGACCCTGAAAAGTGAGTGCAAAGTGCACTAAAGTTCCCCAGAAGACAAAGAAGTCGTGATAGGGGAATAAGGCAGGAAAGACACAAACCAGCAATGCAACAACGATGGATTTCCAGTCGAGGGTACCTGTGGAACAAGGGGACTGTAGGAGGCTGGACTGGCTTGTAGTGAGTACCAAGGGGTACTTGCACCTTGCACCAGGCCCAGTTATCCCTTATTAGTGTATAGGGTGTCTAGCAGCTTAGGCTGATAGATAATGGTAGCTTAGCAGAGCAGCTCAGGCTGAACTAGGAGACGTGTGAAGCTACTACAGTACCACTTAGTGTCATATGCACAATATCATAAGAAAACACAATACACAGTTATACTAAAAATAAAGGTACTTTATTTTTATGACAATATGCCAAAGTATCTTAGAGTGTACCCTCAGTGAGAGGATAGGAAATATACACAAGATATATATACACAATAGCAAAAATATGCAGTATAGTCTTAGAAAACAGTGCAAACAATGTATAGTTACAATAGGATGCAATGGGGAAACATAGGGATAGGGGCAACACAAACCATATACTCCAAAAGTGGAATGCGAACCACGAATGGACCCCAAACCTATGTGACCTTGTAGAGGGTCGCTGGGACTATTAGAAAATAGTGAGAGTTAGAAAAATAACAATCCCCAAGACCCTGAAAAGTGAGTGCAAAGTGCACTAAAGTTTCCCTAAGGACAAAATAGTCGTGTTAGAGGGAAAATGCAAGGAAAACACAAATCAGCAATGCAACAACGATGGATTCCTGACTGAGGGTACCTGTGGAACAAGGGGACCAAGTCCAAAAGTCACAAGCAACTCGGAGATGGGCAGATGCCCAAGAAATGCCAGCGGTTGGTGCAAAGAAGCTCTTACTAGGCTGAAGAACTGTGAATACTGCAGGAACGATAAGGGCTAGAGACTTCCCCTTTGGAGGATGGATCCCCCACGCCTTGAAGAGTCGTGCAGAAGTGTTTTCCCGCCGGATGGTCGCCAACAAGCCTTGCTACACGCAAATCGTGCGTTTGGCGTTTTTGGACGCTGCTGGGGCCCAGGAGGGACCAAAAGGTCTCAAATTGGACCTGCAGAGAGAGGGGACGTCGAGCAAGACAAAGAGCCCTCACTGAAGCAGGTAGCACCCGGAGAAGTGCCAGAAACAGGCACTACGAGGATGCGTGAAACGGTGCTCGCCGAAGTTGCACAAAGGAGTCCCACGTCGCCGGAGACCAACTTAGAAAGTCATGCAATGCAGGTTAGAGTGCCGTGGACCCAGGCTTGGCTGTGCACACAGGATTTCCGCCGGAAGTGCACAGGGGCCGGAGAAGCTTGCAAAGTCGCGGTTCCCAGCAATGCAGCCCAGCGAGGTGAGGCAAGGACTTACCTCCACCAAACTTGGGCTGAAGAGTCACTGGACTGTGGGGGTCACTTGGACGGTGTCGCTGGATTCGAGAGACCTCGCTCGTCGTGCTGAGAGGAGACCCAAGGGACCGGTAATGCAGCTTTTTGGTGCCTGCGGTTGCAGGGGGAAGATTCCGTCGACCCACGGGAGATTTCTTCGGAGCTTCTGGTGCAGAGAGGAGGCAGACTACCCCCACAGCATGCACAAGCAGGAAAACAGTCGAGAAGGCGGCAGGATCAGCGTTACAGAGTTGCAGTAGTCGTCTTTGCTACTATGTTGCAGGTTTGCAGGCTTCCAGCGCGGTCAGCGGTCGATTCCTTATCAGAAGGTGAAGAGAGAGATGCAGAGGAACTCGGCTGAGCTCATGCATTCGTTATCTAAAGTTTCCCCAGAGTCAGAGACCCTAAATAGCCAGAAAAGAGGGTTTGGCTACCTAGGAGAGAGGATAGGCTACTAACACCTGAAGGAGCCTATCAGCAGGAGTCTCTGACGTCACCTGGTGGCACTGGCCACTCAGAGCAGTCCAGTGTGCCAGCAGCACCTCTGTTTCCAAGATGGCAGAGGTCTGGAGCACACTGGAGGAGCTCTGGACACCTCCCAGGGGAGGTGCAGGTCAGGGGAGTGGTCACTCCCCTTTCCTTTGTCCAGTTTCGCGCCAGAGCAGGGGCTAAGGGGTCCCTGAACCGGTGTAGACTGGCTTATGCAGAATTGGGCACATCTGTGCCCAAGAAAGCATTTCCAGAGGCTGGGGGAGGCTACTCCTCCCCTGCCTTCACACCATTTTCCAAAGGGAGAGGGTGTCACACCCTCTCTCAGAGGAAGTTCTTTGTTCTGCCATCCTGGGCCAGGCCTGGCTGGACCCCAGGAGGGCAGATGCCTGTCTGAGGGGTTGGCAGCAGCAGCAGCTGCAGTGAAACCCCAGGAAGGGCAGTTTGGCAGTACCAGGGTCTGTGCTACAGACCACTGGGATCATGGGATTGTGCCAACTATGCTAGGATGGCATAGAGGGGGCAATTCCATGATCATAGACATGTTACATGGCCATATTCGGAGTTACCATTGTGAAGCTACATATAGGTAGTGACCTATATGTAGTGCACGCGTGTAATGGTGTCCCCGCACTCACAAAGTTCAGGGAATTGGCTCTGAACAATGTGGGGGCACCTTGGCTAGTGCCAGGGTGCCCTCACACTAAGTAACTTTGCACCTAACCTTTACCAGGTAAAGGTTAGACATATAGGTGACTTATAAGTTACTTAAGTGCAGTGTAAAATGGCTGTGAAATAACGTGGACGTTATTTCACTCAGGCTGCAGTGGCAGGCCTGTGTAAGAATTGTCAGAGCTCCCTATGGGTGGCAAAAGAAATGCTGCAGCCCATAGGGATCTCCTGGAACCCCAATACCCTGGGTACCTCAGTACCATATACTATGGAATTATAAGGGTGTTCCAGTAAGCCAATGTAAATTGGTAAAAATGGTCACTAGCCTGTTAGTGACAATTTGAAAGTAATGAGAGAGCATAACCACTGAGGTTCTGGTTAGCAGAGCCTCAGTGAGACAGTTAGGCACCACACAGGGAACATATACATGCACACCTATGAGCACTGGGGCCCTGTGTGACAGGGTCCCAGTGACACATACATATAGGCCACAAACCTATGAGCACTGGGGTCCTGACCAGCAGGATCCCAGTGACACATAACAAACATACTGAAACCATAGTGTTTTCACTATGAGCACTGAGGTCTGGCTATCAGGATCCCAGTGAGACAGTGAAAACAGTGACAAGCACCCTGACATACACTCACAAACAGGCCAAAAGTGGGGGTAACAAGGCTAGAAAGAGGCTACCTTCTCACACAACCCCCCCCCAAACGAAGGACAATAAGGCTAACCTTGGCCAGTTGAGACTTTATTGTCTAAGTGGTGATAAGTAGAGAGTAGCTCTGCAATAGACTGGTTACTCCCTTTATCATCCACTATATGGTTACTTCCCTGTGGGGATGTAAACCACCCTGTTTGAAGTTTTTTAGCTAGCCAACAATGTGAAGATGTATTTTCAGAGTTTCTATCAGTAAGTTTTAGTTTAGAGCAGTGGGAATTATCCACTGAACCTATTTGTAATGATGGAAATGCCAGACAGGGATGCTGTCTCAGTAAAGCCATAGCTGGGCAACAACTTTGTCCATTTGGCTGGAAGAGAGAACAGGGATGCTGTTTCTCTTGAGTTGGAGCAGGGCAGGGATGCTGTCCTATCAGCTCCACACTAGGGCAGGGATGCTGTCCTAAGTGTTGTGAGGCAGTGCAGAGTTTCTGCACTAAAGTTTCTCTGGGAGGGTTGGAGGGATGCTCCATGTTAACTAAAATGGTGCTCTTTTTCTCACCAATGTTAGTTATCCCACAGAGAGGTACTTCCACCTCAGGGAGTACAGTTTTGCCAACTGATGATTCCCTTGGAACAGGTGCCACCCCAGGAGAGGTTTCTCCCACCACAGGAATGGTATCCTGAATGGTAGGGTGGTTAGGGGATACTGTGATACCCTTTTTACCTGTTGATGGAGAGGGATCCTGAGTTTTCAGGCCTTCTCTCCTTTGCTTTTTCATTTCACTTGAAATGAGAGGGAACAATTCCTCAGGGATGCCCAGCATGGCTGCATGGGCATAAAACTCTACATCAGCCCAACCTGAGGCCTCTAGGTCATTACCTAAGAGACAGTCTACAGGTAAGCTAGGTGATACCACCACCTGCTTAGGGCCAGTAACTCCACCCCAACTAAACTGAATTATAGCTAAGGGAAGAAACTTAGTGGAGTTATGGACATCAATAATCTTATACTGTTGTCCAATGATGTGTTGATCAGGGTGCACTAGGTTGTCAGTCACCAAAGTGAAACTGGCACCTGTGTCCCTGTAGGCCAAGGCCTCAACACCATTTATTGAAACTGTCTGCCTGTACTTATCCATTGTAAGGGGACAAGCAGCCAGTGTGGCAAGGCCAATGCCACTAGGTGTGACAGAAACTGTCTTGGGACTGATGACATCAGTTTCCACTATGGACCCATAAGTGAACCCAACTACACCCTTTGCTTGACTGTTGCCAGCAGTCCCACCACTAGTACCACTACTGCTAGGGGCACTAGAGCTTGATGTATTAGTGGTGGTAGGCTCAGGGGGTTTACCTGGACAGGACTTATCCCCTGGCCTATGGCCTCTGTTTTTACACACAAAGCACCAAGGCTTTTTAATGTGTGCAGGTTGGGAAGAAGAGGAAGAATTTGTTTTATCCCCACCCTCTGAAGAGTGTTTAAGATTTGATGTGGGATCTTTGGTTTTACCCTTATCCCCATGCTTATCTTGAGATTTTTCACCATCTTTCTTCTTATTGCCATCTTTGTCACCCCCTGTATGAACTTTTCTGTTCACCCTTGTTCTGACCCATTTGTCTGCCTTCTTTCCCAATTCTTGGGGAGAGGTCAGATCAGAGTCTACCAGGTACTGGTGCAACAAATCAGACACACAATTATTAAGTATATGCTCTCTCAGGATTGTGTTATACAGGCTTTCATAATCAGTAACTTTACTGCCATGTAACCACCCCTCCAAGGCCTTCACTGAATGGTCAATGAAATCAACCCAGTCTTGTGAAGACTCCTTTTTGGTCTCTCTGAACTTTATCCTGTACTGTTCAGTGGTTAAGCCATAACCATCCAGGAGTGCATTCTTAAGAACTGTAAAATTATTGGCATCACTTTCTTTCACAGTAAGGAGTCTATCCCTACCCTTTCCACTAAATGATAGCCATAGGATAGCAGCCCACTGCTTTTGAGGGACATCCTGTACAGCACAGGCCCTCTCAAGTGCAGCAAACCACTTGTTAATGTCATCCCCCTCCTTATAAGGGGGAACTATCTTGTGCAGATTCCTGGAATCATGCTCTTTTGCAGGATGACTATGGGGAATACTGCTGCCACCATGGGTATCTAAACCCAACTTCTGTCTTTCCTTCTCTAATTCTAGAGACTGTCTATCCAAATCCAGCTGTTGCTTCTTGAGCTTCAGTCTGGTTTGTTCCACTCTCAATCTATTGAGCTCCCTTTCTAACAATCTGTCATCAGGGTGGGTGGGAGGGACATTTCTAGATACAGAGGTATGATGGGAATGAACAGAAGGAGACCTGTCCCTTACCAAGGGCACCCTAACAGCTTGGCTACCAGCATAATGTGAGAGCACATCATCAGTATGATGTGATTCAACCTCTGTACCAACTATGCTAGACTGTCTAGTAATGGGCAGGCTGAGAAGTTTCTTTCCTGAACCTTTTCCTGGGGGAGTCCCTGGATCAGATTGAGAACCATTAGCTACTTTTTCTACAGATTGGGCACTTATGGCCTTATCCTGTACTCTAAGCATATTAATTAACAGTTCTAAGGAAGGATTCTTCCCTACACTCAAACCTCTCTCTATGCAGAGACTCCTTGCTCCTTTCCAGCTAAGGTGATCATATGCAAGTTTGGACAGTTCAACTTTTTGGCCTGTGCCAGACATTTTTAGAGAGAGTTAAAGTGATAAACAAAGAGAAAAAAGTTTTCAGAACTTTTTGGAAAGACAGAAAAAACTTTTTAAACTTTTAAGAACTTTTTGAAAGTTTAGAAGTACTTTTCAGCACTTAGAAAAGAGTGAAAAGAGGAAATGCAAAACTTTTTGGCTATGTGTATATACACTGACCTTGTTTTGTATATTTTTCTCTTATGAAAAGTACAATGACAAGAGTGGTAAGTAGTCTCAAAGCACTTATCCCACCGCTGCACAACCAATGTAGGAGGCTGGACTGGCTTGTAGTGAGTACCAAGGGGTACTTGCACCTTGCACCAGGCCCAGTTATCCCTTATTAGTGTATAGGGTGTCTAGCAGCTTAGGCTGATAGATAATGGTAGCTTAGCAGAGCAGCTCAGGCTGAACTAGGAGACGTGTGAAGCTACTACAGTACCACTTAGTGTCATATGCACAATATCATAAGAAAACACAATACACAGTTATACTAAAAATAAAGGTACTTTATTTTTATGACAATATGCCAAAGTATCTTAGAGTGTACCCTCAGTGAGAGGATAGGAAATATACACAAGATATATATACACAATAGCAAAAATATGCAGTATAGTCTTAGAAAACAGTGCAAACAATGTATAGTTACAATAGGATGCAATGGGGAAACATAGGGATAGGGGCAACACAAACCATATACTCCAAAAGTGGAATGCGAACCACGAATGGACCCCAAACCTATGTGACCTTGTAGAGGGTCGCTGGGACTATTAGAAAATAGTGAGAGTTAGAAAAATAACAATCCCCAAGACCCTGAAAAGTGAGTGCAAAGTGCACTAAAGTTTCCCTAAGGACAAAATAGTCGTGTTAGAGGGAAAATGCAAGGAAAACACAAATCAGCAATGCAACAACGATGGATTCCTGACTGAGGGTACCTGTGGAACAAGGGGACCAAGTCCAAAAGTCACAAGCAACTCGGAGATGGGCAGATGCCCAAGAAATGCCAGCGGTTGGTGCAAAGAAGCTCTTACTAGGCTGAAGAACTGTGAATACTGCAGGAACGATAAGGGCTAGAGACTTCCCCTTTGGAGGATGGATCCCCCACGCCTTGAAGAGTCGTGCAGAAGTGTTTTCCCGCCGGATGGTCGCCAACAAGCCTTGCTACACGCAAATCGTGCGTTTGGCGTTTTTGGACGCTGCTGGGGCCCAGGAGGGACCAAAAGGTCTCAAATTGGACCTGCAGAGAGAGGGGACGTCGAGCAAGACAAAGAGTCCTCACTGAAGCAGGTAGCACCCGGAGAAGTGCCAGAAACAGGCACTACGAGGATGCGTGAAACGGTGCTCGCCGAAGTTGCACAAAGGAGTCCCACGTCGCCGGAGACCAACTTAGAAAGTCATGCAATGCAGGTTAGAGTGCCGTGGACCCAGGCTTGGCTGTGCACACAGGATTTCCGCCGGAAGTGCACAGGGGCCGGAGAAGCTTGCAAAGTCGCGGTTCCCAGCAATGCAGCCCAGCGAGGTGAGGCAAGGACTTACCTCCACCAAACTTGGGCTGAAGAGTCACTGGACTGTGGGGGTCACTTGGACGGTGTCGCTGGATTCGAGAGACCTCGCTCGTCGTGCTGAGAGGAGACCCAAGGGACCGGTAATGCAGCTTTTTGGTGCCTGCGGTTGCAGGGGGAAGATTCCGTCGACCCACGGGAGATTTCTTCGGAGCTTCTGGTGCAGAGAGGAGGCAGACTACCCCCACAGCATGCACAAGCAGGAAAACAGTCGAGAAGGCGGCAGGATCAGCGTTACAGAGTTGCAGTAGTCGTCTTTGCTACTATGTTGCAGGTTTGCAGGCTTCCAGCGCGGTCAGCGGTCGATTCCTTATCAGAAGGTGAAGAGAGAGATGCAGAGGAACTCGGCTGAGCTCATGCATTCGTTATCTAAAGTTTCCCCAGAGTCAGAGACCCTAAATAGCCAGAAAAGAGGGTTTGGCTACCTAGGAGAGAGGATAGGCTACTAACACCTGAAGGAGCCTATCAGCAGGAGTCTCTGACGTCACCTGGTGGCACTGGCCACTCAGAGCAGTCCAGTGTGCCAGCAGCACCTCTGTTTCCAAGATGGCAGAGGTCTGGAGCACACTGGAGGAGCTCTGGACACCTCCCAGGGGAGGTGCAGGTCAGGGGAGTGGTCACTCCCCTTTCCTTTGTCCAGTTTCGCGCCAGAGCAGGGGCTAAGGGGTCCCTGAACCGGTGTAGACTGGCTTATGCAGAATTGGGCACATCTGTGCCCAAGAAAGCATTTCCAGAGGCTGGGGGAGGCTACTCCTCCCCTGCCTTCACACCATTTTCCAAAGGGAGAGGGTGTCACACCCTCTCTCAGAGGAAGTTCTTTGTTCTGCCATCCTGGGCCAGGCCTGGCTGGACCCCAGGAGGGCAGATGCCTGTCTGAGGGGTTGGCAGCAGCAGCAGCTGCAGTGAAACCCCAGGAAGGGCAGTTTGGCAGTACCAGGGTCTGTGCTACAGACCACTGGGATCATGGGATTGTGCCAACTATGCTAGGATGGCATAGAGGGGGCAATTCCATGATCATAGACATGTTACATGGCCATATTCGGAGTTACCATTGTGAAGCTACATATAGGTAGTGACCTATATGTAGTGCACGCGTGTAATGGTGTCCCCGCACTCACAAAGTTCAGGGAATTGGCTCTGAACAATGTGGGGGCACCTTGGCTAGTGCCAGGGTGCCCTCACACTAAGTAACTTTGCACCTAACCTTTACCAGGTAAAGGTTAGACATATAGGTGACTTATAAGTTACTTAAGTGCAGTGTAAAATGGCTGTGAAATAACGTGGACGTTATTTCACTCAGGCTGCAGTGGCAGGCCTGTGTAAGAATTGTCAGAGCTCCCTATGGGTGGCAAAAGAAATGCTGCAGCCCATAGGGATCTCCTGGAACCCCAATACCCTGGGTACCTCAGTACCATATACTATGGAATTATAAGGGTGTTCCAGTAAGCCAATGTAAATTGGTAAAAATGGTCACTAGCCTGTTAGTGACAATTTGAAAGTAATGAGAGAGCATAACCACTGAGGTTCTGGTTAGCAGAGCCTCAGTGAGACAGTTAGGCACCACACAGGGAACATATACATGCACACCTATGAGCACTGGGGCCCTGTGTGACAGGGTCCCAGTGACACATACATATAGGCCACAAACCTATGAGCACTGGGGTCCTGACCAGCAGGATCCCAGTGACACATAACAAACATACTGAAACCATAGTGTTTTCACTATGAGCACTGAGGTCTGGCTATCAGGATCCCAGTGAGACAGTGAAAACAGTGACAAGCACCCTGACATACACTCACAAACAGGCCAAAAGTGGGGGTAACAAGGCTAGAAAGAGGCTACCTTCTCACAGGGACCAAGTCCAAAAGTCACAAGCAAGTCGGAGATGGGCAGATGCCCAGGAAATGCCAGCTGTGGGTGCAAAGAAGCTTCTACTGGACAGAAGAAGCTGAGGATTCTGCAGGAACGAAAAGGGCTAGAGACTTCCCCTTTGGAGGACGGATCTCTCTCGCCGTGGAGAGTGGTGCAGAAGTGTTTTCCCGCCAAAAGACTGCCAACAAGCCTTGCTAGTTGCAAATCATGGGGTAAGCGTTTTTGGATGCTGCTGTGGCCCAGGAGGGACCAGGATGTCGCAAATTGCGTCAGGAGAGAGAGGGGACGTCGAGCAAGACAAGGAGCCCTCTCAGCAGCAGGTAGCACCCGGAAAAGTGCCAGAAACAGGCACTACGAGGATGCGTGAAATGGTGCTCACCCGAAGTTACACAAAGGAGTCCCACGTCGCCGGAGACCAACTTAGAAAGTCGTGCAATGCAGGTTAGAGTGCCGTGGACCCAGGCTTGGCTGTGCACAAAGGATTTCCGCCGGAAGTGCACGGAAGCCGGAGTAGCTGCAAAAGACGCGGTTTCCTACCTCCACCAAACTTGGACTGAAGAGTCACTGGACTGTGGGAGTCACTTGGACAGAGTTGCTGGATTCAAGGGACCTCGCTCGTCGTGCTGAGAGGAGACCCAAGGGACCGGTAATGCAGTTCTTTGGTGCCTGCGGTAGCAGGGGGAAGATTCCGTCGACCCACAGGAGATTTCTTCGGAGCTTCTAGTGCAGAGAGGAGGCAGACTACCCCCACAGCATGCACCACCAGGAAAACAGTCGAGAAGGCGGCAGGATCAGCGTTACAGAGTTGCAGTAGTCGTCTTTGCTACTTTGTTGCAGTTTTGCAGGCTTCCAGCGCGGTCAGCAGTTGATTCCTTGGCAGAAGGTGAAGAGAGAGATGCAGAGGAACTCTGATGAGCTCTTGCATTCGTTATCTAAAGTTTCCCCAGAGACAGAGACCCTAAATAGCCAGAAAAGAGGGTTTGGCTACCTAGGAGAGAGGATAGGCTAGCAACACCTGAAGGAGCCTATCAGAACGAGTCTCTGACGTCACCTGGTGGCACTGGCCACTCAGAGCAGTCCAGTGTGCCAGCAGCACCTCTGTTTCCAAGATGGCAGAGGTCTGGAGCACACTGGAGGAGCTCTGGACACCTCCCAGGGGAGGTGCAGGTCAGGGGAGTGGCCACTCCCCTTTCCTTTGTCCAGTTTCGCGCCAGAGCAGGGCTAAGGGGTCCCTGAACCGGTGTAGACTGGCTTATGCAGAAATGGGCACATCTGTGCCCATGAAAGCATTTCCAGAGGTTGGGGGAGGCTACTCCTCCCCTGCCTTCACACCATTTTCCAAAGGGAGAGGGTGTAACACCCTCTCTCAGAGTAAGTCCTTTGTTCTGCCATCCTGGGACAAGCCTGGCTTGACCCCAGGGGGGCAGAAACCTGTCTGAGGGGTTGGCAGCAGCAGCAGCTGCAGTGAAACCCCTGAAAAGGCAGTTTGGCAGTACCAGGGTCTGTGCTACAGACCACTGGGATCATGGGATTGTGCCAACAATACCAGGATGGCATAGAGGGGGCAATTCCATGATCTTAGACATGTTACATGGCCATATTCGGAGTTACCATTGTGAAGCTACATATAGGTAGTGACCTATATGTAGTGCACGCGTGTAATGGTGTCCCCGCACTCACAAAGTCCAGGGAATTGGCCCTGAACAATGTGGGGGCACCTTGGCTAGTGCCAGGGTGCCCTCACACTAAGTAACTTTGCACCTAACCTTTACCAGGTAAAGGTTAGACATATAGGTGACTTATAAGTTACTTAAGTGCAGTGTAAAATGGCTGTGAAATAACGTGGACGTTATTTCACTCAGGCTGCAGTGGCAGGCCTGTGTAAGAGTTGTCAGAGCTCCCTATGGGTGGCAAAAGAAATGCTGCAGCCCATAGGGATCTCCCGGAGCCCCAATACCCTGGGTACCTTAGTACCATATACTAGGGAATTATAAGGGTGTTCCAGTATGCCAATGTGAATTGGTAAAATTGGTCACTAGCCTGTTAGTGACAATTTGGAAAGAAATGAGAGAGCATAACCACTGAGGTTCTGGTTAGCAGAGCCTCAGTGAGACAGTTAGGCATCACACAGGGAACACACACATATAGGCCACAAACTTATGAGCACTGGGGTCCTGGCCAGCAGGGTCCCAGTGACACATAACAAACACTGGGCCCTGATTAGCAGAATCCCAGTGAGACAGTGAAAATACCCTGACATACACTCACAAACAGGCCAAAATTGGGGTAACAAGGCTAGAAAGAGGCTACTTTCTCACAGTGATGCCCACCCTCCCGGGTGAGTGGGCACAGGGCGAAGGCTGAGGGGGTGCTGGGAGGGCAGTGCTGGAAGGGGGATGGGGGCTGTACCTGTAGATGGGGTGAAACAGATGTTGCTGCCACCACAAGGGAGCTCCCATCAGAGGACGAGTCTGTGTCACTGGTCTCAGCTCCTGTCCCCTCCGTGGAGCTCCCCTCACCCTCCATCACACTGGTGAACTCCGAGTCCGTAGTGTGGCCCTCCATGGCCATGTGGGATGCAGCCCCCTGGTGCTCCGGTGCTACTGCTCCTCCGCCTGATGATGCTAATGCACACAAGAACAGGGAGACCACAAAAAGGGGGGGATGACAGAAGAAAGACATGTTGAGTGCATGCATTACCCCTACTGTTGGCGGACACGACAGACACAGAAGTCCCCTGCACTACGCTGCGCTATTGGGCTCCACTGTTCAATTCCTTGGAAATGGCCTACAAGGCTATTGACGACATCTGCACACATAGATGACACAGGGGCATGACTAAGTGTACTTGGCACTCTACAGAGGTGGGGTAGGGTGCCACATGACCTGCCTTACGTAGGGACCTTGCCTACGGAACTCGCCCTGGCCTAGGGAAACCCACAGCCCACCTCCCCCACCCAGACCTCTCCACTGCGCGCAAAGTCAGCAGAATGCAAGTGTACTCACCCCCTTGTGTCTGCTGTGATGCCCTCAAGCGCCCATCCAACTCCGGGTACACCACCGCCAGGATCCTGAACTTCAGGGGGGTCATGGTGCGACAGGCACCCCTCCCACGTTGGGAGGCCATCCCCAGCTGAGCCTCCGCCGTCTTCTTGCTCGAATGTCCTCTCATCTTTCACGGCAGTGGGTGCTCCGTCTGTGGTAGACCCCCAGGGTCCGGACGTCCTTGACGATGGCACGCCAAATATGTTTTTTCTGGTGGGCGCTGACCTACATGAATTGTACAAGGGGAAGAAAAAGTTATTACCAACTGCACCGTCAAAGTGATTGGCCCCCATCCCTACCCTTGGCATGTGGCACATGCATTCACCATCGTTTCATGCACGCCGCACTCTCCCCCCTTCCTTCTTACATCCAGCCCTCTCCACACAGGCATAGCCCATACACCATGCTCCCTGTTTGTCTGGAGGACCGTAGAGTAGAGCGTACTGGGGGAGGACCCCGTCCACGAGTTTCTCCAACTCCTCCGATGTGAATGCAGGGGCCCTTTCCCCAGACACTTGAGCCATTGTCTCTTCCAGACCGAGGTCCTCTCCTGTCGAAGATCAGGTATCGAGTGATTGAACAGATAGAAAATGGCGGTCACGTCTGCGGCAGTGCGTACCGTCACCGCCGGCGTACATCGTCATTGGCTCCTGGGACCCATAGGGTCCAATGTTAACCAATGCAGCATTGCGCCGCGGTCTTCGACCGCCTACCGCGACGGTGTACAACGCCAGCGCAGTTACCTCACATCCCATTGTCCCACTTTACAGGTCAGGCAGCCGCCACTTCAGGGGCCCACATGGCTTCATTTTCAACTGTGTCACACATACCTAGGCCTAGACTCAACACACATAAAGGCCACTTTTTGAGTATGAATGGTGTTCTGTGTAAGCTGTGGGTACGTACCTCTGAGTTGTTTGACTCTGTGCTCGCTGTTGTCCTTCATAGGCACCGTCTACTGGGACATGTGAGGAGATGGTGGCATCCTCCGGTGTACCGACCGTTGGTGGACCTGTCGACAATGGAGGAAAGACATGTGATAATCACATACAGGCTTGACCGTGCCACAATCCAGGAACTGTGTACCCGTTTGGAGCCAGACCTGATGTCAGCTATCCGCCATCCCACAGGAATCCCCCCTCAAGTGCAGGTGCTGTCAGTGCCCCATTTCCTTGCAAGTGGGTCATTTCAAACAACAGTGGCCATAGCATCAGGGATGTCCCAGCCTATGTTTTCCAACATGTTGTCCAGAGTGTTGTCTGCCATGCTGAAACACATGTGGAGCTACATCGTTTTCCCTTAGGTGGAGGATTTGCCTACAGTGAAAGGTGATTTCTATGTCCTGGGACATATCCCCAACATCATAGGTGCCATTGATGGGACACATGTGGCTTTGGTCCCCCCCCACAGGAGTGAACAGGTGTACAGAAACCGGAAGAGTTATCATTCGATGTATGTACAGATGGTATGTTTGGCAGACCAGTACATCTCCCATGTGAATGCCATGTTCCCTGGCTCAGTGTATGACGCCTACGTCCTGCGGAATAGCAGCATCCCTTATGTGATGGGTCAACTCCAGAGGCACTGTGTGTGGCTATTAGGTGAGCACCTGGAAGCTAGTCAGTGGGAATGGTTGTCTGGGTCTGGGGATATCCCTCCAGGTTAGTGTGTGTCTATCAGTTGTCCCTCGCCATTTGCAGGTGACTCTGGTTACCCCAACCTGTCATGGCTACTGACCCCAGTGAGGAATCCCAGGACAAGGGCAGAGGAACGCTACAATGAGGCCCATGGGCGAACTAGGAGGGTGATCGAGCGGACCTTCAGCCTCCTGAAGGCCAGGTTCCGGTGTCTCTATATGACAGGTGGATTCCTATTCTACTCACCAAAGAAGGTGTGCCAGATCATCGTGGCCTGCCGTATGCTTCACAACTTGGCTTTGCGAGGAGGTGTTGTGGCAGCTGTGGAGCCTGTGGACAGTGAAGACGAGGAAGCAGAGGAAGAAGACATGAACAACAGGGACTCAGTGATCCAGCAATATTTCCAATGAGACACAGGTAAGAGTACAGACCTGCCTACTACATGTACTTAAACACTACTGCCTCTCTACTGTCTGTCGTTTTCACCCAGTGTATGGTCACTGAGTTGTCACTTTCCCTTACGATTTCACAGATGTGGGTCCCACTGTGTGACATCTGCTTTGATTCCTCATGGAATAGAGCTGTGTGACATAGGTATGTTGACATTACCAATGAAAAAAGCTTTTTGACACAGTTATTTGTAATACAGTATTCCGAAATCACAGACAGACTCCAGATTGTTTTGTGCTTTAAGGGTGTTTATTTAAGTGCTCAATATTGGAGGGGGTAGTAAAATGGTGAGGGGTGATGGTGGAGGAATGTCCATGGCAGAGTCCAGTCTATAAGTCTCATAGGTGCATTGCCCATATGTGCATAGGAAGTGGAGCTGGGGCAGTTTAAGGATGGACAGGGTGACAAAGTGGGACAGTAGGATGACAATCAGGGTGGTCTCATTTCTTGGCGGGGGTCTTGGTTGACACATGAAGCACACTCACCAGACTTGCAGACACCCAGACTACATACATTTACACTGGCAGCCTGTCTTGTCCCACTGTGTCCATCCCCCTCCTCCCAAGACACTCAAACGCACCAAAACACCCACGCATCACACATCCACCACACCTCAGCATACTGTTCAGTCACCTGCACCCACGTCAGGCACACCTACACCTCTTACAGCTACTCCCTCTACCTCCACTCCCACGCCTTCCTCCAGGTCCACCCCAATTGCACCTAAGAATCTTTTTGTATCCCTTGTAGACCTATTTGAACCCACTGGCATAACCCATCTACTACCTAAACGTGCCCACCTCCTTGCCCTGTCCACACCTCCCACGTCACAGCCCGCCCCTGTCCGCCCTTCCCATTCCCATGCTACCTCCCCTGTGAGGAAGAGACCAACCACCCCCACTCCCTGTTCCCTGAGGTGCCTGGATGCCCCATTGTTACCCCTATGAGGTGGAGTACAGTTGCACTTGTGGGAGTCAAGTTGGGGCCATTATGGCCCATCGGACTACTTTTACTCTGGACTGGCCATTTTCCTTATGTGCACTTATATTGCTCATTGAGCGCAGTGTTGTTTATGGCACACTCTGGATCCGTGGTTTATCGTTTCATTGTTTTGGGGGTGTTGAGCACATGTATGTACTTTGGGCAGGTTGGTTTTGCCTTGTGTTGGGTAAGAACCTCTTGCTGTGGGGTGTATGCCGTGTGCTGCTGTGAAGGGTTGTGGGAGCGTTGCAGGGTGGGTGGAGAGGGTGGGTATGTAACTGTGCCATTGTAAAATGCAAACTCAACATGTCACACTGCCTGTGTGCCCTGTCCTTATACACTCATTACAATATAGATAAATCACCCCTCTGGCAGGCCTGACAGCCCTAAGGCAGGGTGCACTATACTGTATGTGAGTGCATAGCTGCATGACCAATATGCCCCCACTGTGACCTTGCCAAACATTGGACATAGTGATTGAACAGAGCAGCCATTTTAAATCCATGGGCTTGATACTTGGCAGTAAGAGTTTCAAGGCTACATTATAGCCACTCTGAACCATGGGTTGTTTAGCATCAAACTCAGAATGATAATCCTTAGTGGTGCCCCCTGCAAAAGCTAACTACCCTGGCATGGTTGCTGGCCAGTCCCAGTCAGCCTGCCACCACCGGAAAGGATAAATGCGTCAAATGGCTTGAAACTCGACCCCCAGGGCTGGTGCCAGCAGCAGATGATCACTGTAGGAGGCTGGACTGGCTTGTAGTGAGTACCAAGGGGTACTTGCACCTTGCACCAGGCCCAGTTATCCCTTATTAGTGTATAGGGTGTCTAGCAGCTTAGGCTGATAGATAATGGTAGCTTAGCAGAGCAGCTTAGGCTGAACTAGGAGACGTGTGAAGCTACTACAGTACCACTTAGTGTCATATGCACAATATCATAAGAAAACACAATACACAGTTATACTAAAAATAAAGGTACTTTATTTTTATGACAATATGCCAAAGTATCTTAGAGTGTACCCTCAGTGAGAGGATAGGAAATATACACAAGATATATATACACAATAGCAAAAATATGCAGTATAGTCTTAGAAAACAGTGCAAACAATGTATAGTTACAATAGGATGCAATGGGGAAACATAGGGATAGGGGCAACACAAACCATATACTCCAAAAGTGGAATGCGAACCACGAATGGACCCCAAACCTATGTGACCTTGTAGAGGGTCGCTGGGACTATTAGAAAATAGTGAGAGTTAGAAAAATAACCCTCCCCAAGACCCTGAAAAGTGAGTGCAAAGTGCACTAAAGTTCCCCTAAGGACAAAGAAGTCGTGTTAGAGGAATAATGCAGGAAAGACACAAACCAGCGATGCAACAACTGTGGATTTCCAATCTAGGGTACCTGTGGAACAAGGGGACCAAGTCCAAAAGTCACAAGCACGTCGGAGATGGGCAGATGCCAGCTGTGGGTGCAAAGAAGCTTCTACTGGACAGAAGAAGCTGAAGTTTCTGCAAGAACCAAAAGGGCTAGAGACTTTCCCTTTGGTGGACGGATCCCTCTCGCCATGGAGAGTCGTGCAGAAGTGTTTTCCTGCCAAAAGGACGCCAACAAGCCTTTCTAGACGCAAATCGTGCGTTTGGCGTTTTTGGACGCTGCTGGGGCCCAGGAGGGACCAGGAGGTCGCAAATTGGATCTGAAGAGAGAGGGGACGTCGAGCAAGACAAAGAGCCCTCACTGAAGCAGGTAGCACCCAGAGAAGTGCCAGAAACAGGCACTACAAGGATGCGTGAAACGGTGCTCGCCGAAGTTGCACAAAGGAGTCCCACGTTGCCGGAGACCAACTTAGAAAGTCGTGCAATGCAGGTTAGAGTGCCGTGGACCCAGGCTTGGCTGTGCACGAAGGATTTCCGCCGGAAGTGCACAGGGGCCGGAGTAGCTGCAAAGTCGCGGTTCCCAGCAATGCAGCCCAGCGCGGTGAGGCAAGGACTTACCTCCACCAAACTTGGGCTGAAGAGTCACTGGACTGTGGGGGTCACTTGGACAGAGTTGCTGGATTCGAGGGACCTCGCTCGTCGTGCTGAGAGGAGACCCAAGGGACCAGTGATGCAGCTTTTTGGTGCCTGCAGTTGCAGGGGGAAGATTCCGTCGACCCACGGGAGATTTCTTCGGAGCTTCTGGTGCAGAGAGGAGGCAGGCTACCCCCACAGCATGCACAAGCAGGAAAACAGTCGAGAAGGAGGCAGGATCAGCGTTACAGAGTTGCAGTAGTCGTCTTTGCTACTATGTTGCAGGTTTGCAGGCTTCCAGCGCGGTCAGCAGTCGATTCCTTGGCAGAAGGTGAAGAGAGAGATGCAGAGGAACTCGGATGAGCTCTTGCATTAGTTATCTAAAGTTTCCCCAGAGACAGAGACCCTAAATAGCCAGAAAAGAGGGTTTGGCTACCTAGGAGAGAGGATAGGCTACTAACACCTGAAGGAGCCTATCAGCAGGAGTCTCTGACGTCACCTGGTGGCACTGGCCACTCAGAGCAGTCCAGTATGCCAGCAGCACCTCTGTTTCCAAGATGGCAGAGGTCTGGAGCACACTGGAGGAGCTCTGGACACCTCCCAGGGGAGGTGCAGGTCAGGGGAGTGGTCACTCCCCTTTCCTTTGTCCAGTTTCGCGCCAGAGCAGGGGCTAAGGGGTCCCTGAACCGGTGTAGACTGGCTTATGCAGAATTGGGCACATCTGTGCCCAAGAAAGCATTTCCAGAGGCTGGGGGAGGCTACTCCTCCCCTGCCTTCACACCATTTTCCAAAGGGAGAGGGTGTCACACCCTCTCTCAGAGGAAGTTCTTTGTTCTGCCATCCTGGGCCAGGCCTGGCTGGACCCCAGGAGGGCAGATGCCTGTCTGAGGGGTTGGCAGCAGCAGCAGCTGCAGTGAAACCCCAGGAAGGGCAGTTTGGCAGTACCAGGGTCTGTGCTACAGACCACTGGGATCATGGAATTGTGCCAACAATGCCAGGATGGCATAGAGGGGGCAATTCCATGATCATAGACATGTTACATGGCCATATTCGGAGTTACCATTGTGAAGCTACATATAGGTAGTGACCTATATGTAGTGCACGCGTGTAATGGTGTCCCCGCACTCACAAAGTTCAGGGAATTGGCTCTGAACAATGTGGGGGCACCTTGGCTAGTGCCAGGGTGCCCTCACACTAAGTAACTTTGCACCTAACCTTTACCAGGTAAAGGTTAGACATATAGGTGACTTATATGTTACTTAAGTGCAGTGTAAAATGGCTGTGAAATAACGTGGACGTTATTTCACTCAGGCTGCAGTGGCAGGCCTGTGTAAGAATTGTCAGAGCTCCCTATGGGTGGCAAAAGAAATGCTGCAGCCCATAGGGATCTCCTGGAACCCCAGTACCCTGGGTACCTCAGTACCATATATTAGGGAATTATAAGGGTGTTCCAGTAAGCCAATGTAAATTGGTAAAAATGGTCACTAGCCTGTTAGTGACAATTTGGAAAGAAATGAGAGAGCATAACCACTGTGGTTCTGATTAGCAGAGCCTCAGTGAGACAGTTAGTCACTACACAGGTAACACATTCAGGCACACTTATGAGCACTGGGGCCCTGGGTTACCAGGGTCCCAGTGACACATACAACTAAAACAACATATATACAGTGAAAAATGGGGGTAACATGCCAGGCAAGATGGTACTTTCCTACACAACCCCCCCCCAAACGAAGGACAATAAGACTAGCCATGACCTGATGAGTCTTCATTGTCTAAGTGGAAATATCTGGAGAGTCCATCTGCATTGGAGTGGCTACTCCCAGGTCTATGTTCCACTGTATAGTCCATTCCCTGTAGGGATATGGACCACCTCAACAATTTAGGATTTTCACCTTTCATTTGTTTTAGCCAAAGTAGAGGTTTGTGGTCTGTCTGAACAATGAAGTGAGTGCCAAACAGGTATGGCCTCAACTTCTTCAGAGCCCAGACCACAGCAAAGGCCTCCCTCTCAATGGCAGACCAACGCTTTTCTCTAGGGGTCAACCTCCTACTAATAAAAGCAACAGGTTGATCCTGGCCCTCAGAATTAAGTTGTGATAGGACTGCCCCTACTCCTAATTCAGATGCATCAGTTTGGACATAGAATTTTTTAGAGTAACAAGGGCTTTTCAGGACAGGTGCAGAGCATATGGCCTGCTTCAGCTCCTCAAAAGCTTTCTGACAGTTTGCTGTCCATAATACCTTTTTAGGCATTTTCTTGGATGTGAGGTCATTAAGAGGGGCTGCAATGGAGCCATAGTTCTTAATGAACCTCCTGTAATACCCAGTGAGGCCTAGGAAGGCTCTCACCTGAGTCTGAGTGTTAGGGGGAACCCAATCAATAATAGTTTGGATTTTCCCCTGAAGTGGTGCAATCTGTTCCCCACCAACAAGGTGTCCCAGATAAACCACCTTACCCTGCCCTATCTGGCACTTTGAAGCCTTGATAGTGAGGCCTGCCTTTTGCAGAGCGTCCAAAACTTTCCATAGGTGGACCAGGTGATCATCCCAGCTGGAGCTAAAGACAGCTATATCGTCCAAATATGCTGCACTGAAAGCTTCCAGCCCTTGCAGGACTGTGTTCACCAACCTCTGAAAAGTGGCAGGTGCATTTTTCAAACCAAAAGGCATTACAGTAAACTGGTAATGTCCTCCAATGGTAGAAAATGCAGTCTTAGGTTTAGCATCTTCTGATAATTTGATCTGCCAATACCCTGCAGTCAAATCAAAAGTGCTTAGATACTTGGCAGATGCCAGTGTATCTATAAGCTCATCTGCCCTGGGTATAGGGTGAGCATCAGTTTTGGTTACCAAGTTGAGACCTCTATAGTCTACACAAAACCGCATTTCCTTCTTTCCATCTTTAGAATTGGGTTTTGGTACCAGTACCACAGGAGAAGCCCATGGACTGTCAGAGTGCTCAACCACTCCTAGTTCCAGCATTTTCTGAACTTCTTGCTTTATGCAGTCCCTGACATGGTCAGGTTGCCTATAGATCTTACTTTTGACAGGTAAACTGTCTCCAGTATCTATAGTGTGCTCACACCAAGAAGTGGTGCCTGGCACAGTAGAGAAGAGTTCTGAAAATTGTCCTAGGAGATTTATGCAATTGTCTTTCTGCTCAGCAGTAAGACAATCAGCCAAAACTACACCTTCCACAAGAGCATCTTGATCTGTGGAAGAGAAGAGATCAGGTAGAGGATCACTGTCTTCTTCCTGTCCCTCATCTGTTGCCATGAGCAGGGTGAGATCAGCCCTGTCATAGTAGGGTTTCAGGCGGTTGACATGGAGCACCCTAAGGGGACTCCTGGCAGTGCCTAAGTCAACTAAATAGGTGACTTCTCCCTTCTTTTCAACAATTGTGTGGGGACCACTCCATTTATCTTGGAGTGCTCTTGGGGCCACAGGCTCCAAGACCCACACTTTCTGCCCTGGTTGGTACTGAACCAAAACAGCCTTCTGATCATGCCATTGCTTCTGGAGCTCTTGGCTGGCCTGAAGGTTTTTACTGGCCTTTTTCATGTACTCAGCCATCCTTGATCTGAGGCCAAGTACATAGTCCACAATATCCTGCTTAGGAGCTTTTAAAGGTTGTTCCCA
This sequence comes from Pleurodeles waltl, assembly GCF_031143425.1. Classification (NCBI taxonomy): domain Eukaryota; kingdom Metazoa; phylum Chordata; class Amphibia; order Caudata; family Salamandridae; genus Pleurodeles; species Pleurodeles waltl. The sequence continues at coordinate 1,183,666,541 of NC_090439.1, forward strand.
AACCTCCTTTACAAGTGTGAGTGGACCCCTAACAGGGTGTCCAAAAAGAAGTTCAAAGGGGCTGAAGCCCACTCCTTTCTGGGGTACCTCCCTGTAGGCAAAAAGGAGGCATGGTAGAAGGATATCCCATCTCCTGCGGAGTTTTTCAGGGAGACCCATGATCATGCCTTTGAGAGTTTTATTAAATCTCTCCACCAGTCCATTTGTTTGTGGATGATAGGGTGTTGTGAACTTGTACGTTACACCACACTCCTTCCACATGGCCTTTAAGTATGCAGACATGAAATTGCTTCCTCTGTCTGATACTACTTCCTTTGGGAAGCCCACCCTGGAAAATATTCCCAGGAGGGCCTTTGCCACTGCAGGAGCTGTAGTGGTCCTTAAAGGAATTGCTTCAGGATATCTTGTGGCATGGTCCACTACCACCAAGATAAACCTATTGCCTGAAGCAGTAGGAGGGTCAAGGGGGCCAACTATGTCAACCCCTACCCTTTCAAAGGGAACCCCAACCACAGGCAGTGGGATAAGGGGTGCCTTTGGGGTGCCACCTGTCTTGCCACTGGCTTGACAGGTTTCACAGGACTTACAAAATTCCTTTGTGTCCTCAGACATCCTAGGCCAATGAAACAATGGAACCAATCTGTCCCAAGTTTTCATTTGACCCAGGTGCCCAGCTAGGGGAATGTCATGTGCCAGTGTTAGGAGGAACTTTCTGTACTCCTGAGGGATCACTAATCTCCTGGCAGCTCCAGGTTTAGGATCCCTATGCTCAGTGTACAAGAGGTTGTCCTCCCAGTAAACTCTGTGAGAGTCACTGACATCCCCATTAGCCTGTTTGACAGCTTGCTGTCTGAGACCCTCTAATGTGGGACAGGTTTGCTGTGCCACACTCAGCTCCTCTCTGGCAGGCCCCCCTTCACCCAAAAGCTCAGCAGTGTCTGCTTCCAGCTCCTCTGGTGTAGGTTCTGCACAGGGAGGGAATTCTTCTTCCTCAAAAGTAGAATCCACTGTAGAGGGAGGGATAGTAGGAAGTGGTTTGCTTCTACTAGCCCTAGCTTTAGGGAGCACTTGGTCCATTGTTCCAGGATCCAAGCTTCCCTGTCCTTTTTGCTTTTTGGCCTGAGCCCTTGTCAAAGCAAAAATATGCCCTGGAATGCCCAGAATTGCTGCATGGGCCTCCAACTCCACATCTGACCAAGCTGATGTCTCCAAATCATTCCCTAATAGACAGTCTACAGGTAAATCTGAAGCTACCACAACTTTCTTTGGACCAGTTACCCCCCCCCAGTTGAGATTTACAACAGCCATGGGGTGGCTTTGTGTTATGTTGTGAGCATCGGTTACTTGGTACTGGTGTCCAAGTATGTGTTGTTCAGGGTGCACCAGTTTCACAATCACCATTGTGACACTGGCACCTGTGTCCCTGTAGGCCTTGACCTCAACACCATTTATTAGGGTTAGTTGCTTGTACTTCTCCAAGTTATGGGGGCAAGCAACCAAAGTGGCTAAATCAATAGCCCCTTCAGAGACTAAAGTAGCCTCTGTGGTCTCCCTAATCAGACCAACCCCAACTAAATTACCAAAAGTGAGCCCAGCTACTCCCTTGGATTGGCTATTAGTAGGTTTGCTCCCACCACCACTGCTATTAATAGGGACACTAGGTGTAGCAGTAGGGGTTGTAGTGGTAGGAGCTGTGGTGCCTTTCTTTGGATAACTGGGATCTGTTGTCCAATGGCCTTTTATTTTACATAAATAGCACCATGGTTTCTTTTCCTTGTTCTGATTGAAGGAGGATTTGGACCCACCACCCCCACCAGAGTGTTTTTGTGGGCCTGATGAAGACTCATTTTTAGATTTGTCCCCACCCTTGTCAGAAGACTTACCATCCTTCTTTTTGTTGCCATCTTTGTCACCCCCTGTATGAACTTTTCTGTTCACTCTTGTTCTGACCCATTTGTCTGCCTTCTTTCCCAATTCTTGGGGAGAGGTCAGATCAGAGTCCACCAAGTACTGGTGCAACAAACCAGACACACAATTATTAAGAATATGCTCTCTCAGGATCAAGTTATACAGGCTGTCATAATCAGTAACTTTACTGCCATGTAACCACCCCTCCAAGGCCTTCACTGCCTGGTCAATGAAATCAACCCAGTCTTGTGAAGACTCCTTTTTGGTCTCTCTGAACTTTATCCTGTACTGTTCAGTGGTTAAGCCATAACCATCCAGGAGTGCATTCTTAAGAACTTGGAAATTGTTAGCATCATTTTCTTTCACAGTAAGGAGCCTATCCCTACCTTTTCCACTAAGTGATAGCCATAGGATAGCAGCCCACTGCCTTTGAGGGACATCCTGTACAACACAGGCCCTCTCAAGTGCAGCAAACCACTTGTTAATGTCATCCCCCTCCTTATAAGGGGGAACTATCTTGTGCAGATTCCTGGAATCATGCTCTTTTGCAGGATGACTATGGGGAATACTGCTGCTGCCACCATGGGTATCTAAACCCAACTTCTGTCTTTCCTTCTCTAATTCAAAAGACTGTCTATCCAAATCCAGCTGTTGCTTTTTAAGCTTCAGTCTGGTTTGTTCCACCCTCAACTTATTGAGTTCCCTCTCTAACATTCTGTCATCAGGGTTGGTGGGAGGGACATTTCTAGAAACAGAGCTATGATGGGAATGAACAGAAGGAGACCTGTCCCTTACAGAAGGCACCCTAACAGCTTGGTTTACAGAAACATTACTACCAGTATGGTGAGAATATATGCTTTTGCTATGATGTGAGACAACACTATTTATTTGGTGTGGCTCATCATCATTACCATCTATGCTAGATTGTCTAGTAATGGGCAGGCTAGGAAGTTTCTTTCCTGAATCTTTTCCTGGGGGAGTCCCTGAATCAGATTGGGAACTATTAGGTACTTTTTCAACAGATGGGGCACCTATTGCCTTATCCTGTTCTCTAAGCATGTTAAGTAACAGTTCCAAGGAAGGATTCTTCCCTACACTCAAACCTCTCTCTATACAGAGACTCCTTGCTCTTTTCCAGCTAAGGTTGTCATATGCAAGTTTGGACAGATCAACACTTTGGCCTGTGCCAGACATTTTTAGAGAGAGTTAAAGTGATAGAAAAAGAGAAAAAAGTTTTCAGAACTTTTTTGGAAAGACAGAAAAAAACTTTTTAAACTTTTAAGAACTTTTTGAAAGTTTAGAAGTACTTTTCAGCACTTAGAAAAGAGTGAAAAGAGGAAATGCAGAACTTTTTGGCTATGTGTATATACACTGACCTTGTTTTGTATATTTTTCTCTTATGAAAAGTACAATGACAAGAGACTCAAGCACTTATCCCACCACTGCACAACCAATGTAGGAGGCTGGACTGGCTTGTAGTGAGTACCAAGGGGTACTTGCACCTTGCACCAGGCCCAGTTATCCCTTATTAGTGTATAGGGTGTCTAGCAGCTTAGGCTGATAGATAATGGTAGCTTAGCAGAGCAGCTTAGGCTGAACTAGGAGACGTGTGAAGCTACTACAGTACCACTTAGTGTCATATGCACAATATCATAAGAAAACACAATACACAGTTATACTAAAAATAAAGGTACTTTATTTTTATGACAATATGCCAAAGTATCTTAGAGTGTACCCTCAGTGAGAGGATAGGAAATATACACAAGATATATATACACAATAGCAAAAATATGCAGTATAGTCTTAGAAAACAGTGCAAACAATGTATAGTTACAATAGGATGCAATGGGGAAACATAGGGATAGGGGCAACACAAACCATATACTCCAAAAGTGGAATGCGAACCACGAATGGACCCCAAACCTATGTGACCTTGTAGAGGGTCGCTGGGACTATTAGAAAATAGTGAGAGTTAGAAAAATAACCCTCCCCAAGACCCTGAAAAGTGAGTGCAAAGTGCACTAAAGTTCCCCTAAGGACAAAGTAGTCGTGTTAGAGGAATAATGCAGGAAAGACACAAACCAGCAATGCAACAACTGTGGATTTCCAATCTAGGGTACCTGTGGAACAAGGGGACCAAGTCCAAAAGTCACAAGCAAGTCGGAGATGGGCAGATGCCCAGGAAATGCCAGCTGCGGGTACAAAGAAGCTTCGACTGGACAGAAGAAGCTGAGGTTTCTGCAGGAACGAAAAGGGCTAGAGACTTCCCCTTTGGTGGACGGATCCCTCTCGGCGTGGAGAGTCGTGCAAAAGTGTTTTCCCGCCGAAAGAACGCCAACAAGCCTTGCTAGCTGCAAATCGTGTGTTTGGCGTTTTTGGACGCTGCTGGGGCCCAGGAGGGACCAGGAGGTTGCAAATTGGAGCTGAAGAGAGAAGGTACGTCGAGCAAGACAAAGAGCCCTCACTGAAGCAGGTAGCATCCGGAGAAGTGCCAGAAACAGGCACTACGAGGATGCGTGAAACGGTGCTCGCCGAAGTTGCACAAAGGAGTCCCACGTCGCCGGAGACCAACTTAGAAAGTCGTGCAATGCAGGTTAGAGTGCCGTGGACCCAGGCTTGGCTGTGCACGAAGGATTTCCCCTGGAAGTGCACAGGGGCCGGAGTAGCTGCAAAGTCGCGGTTCCCAGCAATGCAGCCCAGCGAGGTGAGGCAAGGACTTACCTCCACCAAACTTGGACTGAAGAGTCACTGGACTGTGGGGGTCACTTGGACAGAGTTGCTGGATTCGAGGGACCTCGCTCGTCGTGCTGAGAGGAGACCCAAGGGACCGGTAATGCAGCTTTTTGGTGCCTGCGGTTGCAGGGGGAAGATTCCGTCGACCCACGGGAGATTTCTTCGGAGCTTCTGGTGCAGAGAGGAGGCAGGCTACCCCCACAGCATGCACAAGCAGGAAAACAGTCGAGAAGGCGGCAGGATCAGCGTTACAGAGTTGCAGTAGTCGTCTTTGCTACTATGTTGCAGGTTTGCAGGCTTCCAGCGCGGTCAGCAGTCGATTCCTTATCAGAAGGTGAAGAGAGAGATGCAGAGGAACTCGGCTGAGCTCATGCATTCGTTATCTGAAGTTTCCCCAGAGACAGAGACCCTAAATAGCCAGAAAAGAGGGTTTGGCTACCTAGGAGAGAGGATAGGCTACTAACACCTGAAGGAGCCTATCAGCAGGAGTCTCTGACGTCACCTGGTGGCACTGGCCACTCAGAGCAGTCCAGTGTGCCAGCAGCACCTCTGTTTCCAAGATGGCAGAGGTCTGGAGCACACTGGAGGAGCTCTGGACACCTCCCAGGGGAGGTGCAGGTCAGGGGAGTGGTCACTCCCCTTTCCTTTGTCCAGTTTCGCGCCAGAGCAGGGGCTAAGGGGTCCCTGAACCGGTGTAGACTGGCTTATGCAGAATTGGGCACCTCTGTGCCCAACAAAGCATTTCCAGAGGCTGGGGGAGGCTACTCCTCCCCTGCCTTCACACCATTTTCCAAAGGGAGAGGGTGTCACACCCTCTCTCAGAGGAAGTTCTTTGTTCTGCCATCCTGGGCCAGGCCTGGCTGGACCCCAGGAGGGCAGATGCCTGTCTGAGGGGTTGGCAGCAGCAGCAGCTGCAGTGAAACCCCAGGAAGGGCAGTTTGGCAGTACCAGGGTCTGTGCTACAGACCACTGGGATCATGGGATTGTGCCAACTATGCCAGGATGGCATAGAGGGGGCAATTCCATGATCATAGACATGTTACATGGCCATATTCGGAGTTACCATTGTGAAGCTACATATAGGTAGTGACCTATATGTAGTGCACGCGTGTAATGGTGTCCCCGCACTCACAAAGTTCAGGGAATTGGCTCTGAACAATGTGGGGGCACCTTGGCTAGTGCCAGGGTGCCCTCACACTAAGTAACTTTGCACCTAACCTTTACCAGGTAAAGGTTAGACATATAGGTGACTTATAAGTTACTTAAGTGCAGTGTAAAATAGCTGTGAAATAACGTGGACGTTATTTCACTCAGGCTGCAGTGGCAGGCCTGTGTAAGAATTGTCAGAGCTCCCTATGGGTGGCAAAAGAAATGCTGCAGCCCATAGGGATCTCCTGGAACCCCAATACCCTGGGTACCTCAGTACCATATACTAGGGAATTATAAGGGTGTTCCAGTAAGCCAATGTAAATTGGTAAAATTGGTCACTAGCCTGTTAGTGACAATTTGAAATAAATGAGAGAGCATAACCACTGAGGCTCTGGTTAGCAGAGCCTCAGTGAGACAGTTAGGCACCACACAGGGAACATATACATGCACACCTATGAGCACTGGGGCCCTGTGTGACAGGGTCCCAGTGACACATACATATAGGCCACAAACCTATGAGCACTGGGGTCCTGACCAGCAGGATCCCAGTGACACATAACAAACATACTGAAAACATAGTGTTTTCACTATGAGCACTGAGGCCTGGCTATCAGGATCCCAGTGAGACAGTGAAAACAGTGACAAACACCCTAACATACGCTCACAAACAGGCCAAAAGTGGGGGTAACAAGGCTAGAAAGAGGCTATGTTCTCACAATTGTGCATATAACACCTGTGGTATAGTAGGAGGTGTCTCCTAGTTCAGCCTAAGCTGCTCAGCTATATCTACCTTCTACCAGCCTAAGCTGCTAGAAACACCTCTTCTACACTCATAAGGGATAACTGGACCTGGTGCAGAGTGTAAGTACCCCTTGGTACCCACTACAAACCAGGCCAGCCTCCTACACCTCTCCACTGTGCGCTATTTCACTCTTCGCTACTCTAGTCATTGACATTCCAATCTATGCTCCTCAACTCTACCCCCTTCAATTTAGGTAATCCAGTCTGTGTTATTCCACTCCATGCTACTCGGGTCTACACCACTCCAATGTACTCCACTCCACTCGAAGATATTCCACTGTACCCTACTTCACTCTATGCCGCTACACTATATGCCATTTGATTCAACACCACTCCACTGTTCTCTAAAACTACTGCATGCTATTCCACTATATGCCACTACATTCTACCTCACTTCACTCTACTCCACTACACTCTCTGCTGTTCCACTGTATACCACTTCACTTTACATCATTCCACTCTATTTCTAACACTGTATGCCACTACTCTCTACCCCACTCTAATCAACAACACCCCACTGCATGCTATTAAACTGTACACTACTTCAGTCTATGCAACTCCTCTCTTTGTCACTCCAGTTTACGCCACTCCACTGTATGCTAATCCACTCCATGCCATTCTACTATATGCTATTCCACTTTATGCAACTGCAATCTATTTCACTTCACTTCAAGCTATTCCACCCTACACTACACCATTCCACTGTACTGTACTCTATTTCACTGTATGCCACTCCACTGTACGCCACGTCACTCTATACTACAACTCTGTGCCATTCCCCTGTATGCAAGTCCACTCTGCATCCATCAACTTTACATTATTCCACTCTATGCCACTTCCCTCTATGCCACCTCACCCTAGACTACTCAAACCTATGCTATTTCACTGCAGACCACTACACGGTACCTCACTCCATTCTATGCCACTCCACTCTATGTTACACTTTATGCAACTCCATTCTGAGCTATTCCACTCTATGTTACTCCATCCAATGCCACTCTACTGTATGCCATGCCAACGTATGCTTTTCCACTGTATGCTACTAGACTGTACACCGCTCCCCTTTATGGCACTACACTCTACCCACTCGACTCTATGCCACTTCACGCTATGCCATTTCAGTGTATGCCACTCCACTCTATGCCATTCAACTCTACAGCACTACACTTTATGCCACCGAACTCTATGTTATTCCACTCTACACCACTTCATTGTACACCACTCCACTCTATGCCAATCCAGTCTACTCCACTCCACTATATGCTACTCCACTGTACACTATTCCATTGTATGCAACTCCACTCCATGTCACTCCATCCTACACTATTCCACTCTATGTCATTCCTTTCTTCGCCACTCCACTACATGCTATTCCACTCTACACGACTGCTCTGTGCTACACACACTGTGTGCTATTCCACTGTACAGTGTTACACTCACTGCACTCTACATCACTACACTATATGCTATTCTACTCTATGCAACCCCACATTATGCCCCTTCACTCCTCATCACTTCACCATATAGTGGTATAAATTGTTACTGTGAACCAGAATTAATCAAGGTCTATGTGAAGATATTCACTCCAAAAAAGAAATTCGATCGAGTGAGATACTTATCTGGAAAACCAAGAAAAACAAGAAAAAAATGAGTGTGCACAAATTCTTGTCAGTGATTCAATAATTATAATAATAATTAGTGAGAATTGGAATGTCGTCTACGTTTCGGCCGGATTTCAAATTCAGTTCAACCCAGCACACAATATAATTTGTTTTGCCTACAGAATTATAACTAGGAATTCACTAAGCCCCTAAATGATTGACTCTACCTTGTTACCTCATTATATTAATTAATAATTGCTGACGCACTGCAGCTTCATGTAATCTATTCTGGTCATTATGAAACCCTACTCATATTGTTAGTACTGAGGATGGTCTTCCACACATATGACTGAGGAGGCCAAAAAGTTGATGCTGTGCCTCTTCTCACTTTTGAGATATTGTACGTCTGAATGGAGGAATATATACAAACAGATGGATCCCAACTAATCAGAGAGTGGACTTTCATGCATTAATATATGAGGTCTTGCAGAAACTTTTATTTTATACACCAGATTTTTATATGTTTTTTTTACTGTACCCTAAATAATGCACATCTATGGTTCTAATATACTTCAATCACCAAACAAGATTTTGCGGACACTTTTCAGGAAGTCATTAGGCAAGAGGGGAACTAGTAGCCCATTGGCTAGTAGCAATCGCATCTCCCAAGGGCATGTTATGGGTAGGTGTGAGTGGAATATTTAATTCTGCTAGTGGATTTGGAGTAATTTAGTAATTCCACGTTACTCAAGTCACACAGAATGAATAATTAATTCCATTGCTTTTCTGGCAGAATTAAAACAGAACTGTAATAGTTTTAAACAGGGCTGGAAGAGGGGACAGGCCCTTTATGTTAAAAAAAACTGCAAATTAAACATTACTCTTTAATGACTTTTGAAACATAGAAAGATTGCTCCCTCTTCCAGCCTGTTTATGGCACTGCATAAGTATGTAAGGGCACTGGAAGGTATGCACTGGATACCCCTCGGCACCCTCACATACCTATTTAAGGGCACCAAGGAATAATCAGTGCACTTCAGTGCAATACATACCCTTCAATGCCCTTACATAGGGCACTGAGGGGTATCCACTCCAGTGTATACCCCTTGGTATTCTTACATGCTTATGTAGGGGGACTGAGGAGTATGCATTGCACTACCGTCCAGTGCATACCCCTCGGTGCCCTTACATGAGTATGTGAGGGCACTGAGAGATATCCCACTGAGTGCATACCCCTTGGTGCTCTTACATATTTATATTGGGGCAATTAGGGGTATGCAGTGCTTTAAAGTCCAGTGCATACCCCTCGGTACCCTTACATGACTATGTAAGGGCACCGAGGGATATACTACTAAATGCTCTTAAATAAGTATGTAAGGGCACCAAGGGGTATACCAGCTGTGGTTATCAATCTGAACCTTTATGGAATTCCACAGAATGTTAATGTACATCTGTGAAAGTCCATGAGATGACACTCCGCCAATTCTGCCCACCACTAACTATGGTTATAAAAATGGTACGCCATGACTACACTGGAGAGAGGACTGAAGGACTACCCTGCTGTTCCCTGGACCTGCCAAAGAAATGCTGCAACAAAGTCTGGACTGTATCTGCTGATCCTTGGGCTAGCAAAGAGAGGACTCGTTGAGTCCCACACTGTTCAACATCTACATGGTGCTGCTCACTCCAATCGTCAGAGAGTCCAGATTGAACATCATCTTCTGTGCTGATGACACCCGGCTGATCATCTTACTGACCCAAAACCCCACAACGGCCAAGAAGAACTTCCAAGACGGGATGGAAACAGTCGCCTCCTGGATGAAGGAGAGCTGCCTTTAGCTAAACTCTGACATGACTGAGATCCTCATCGTGGGACCCTCCTCCTCAGCCTTGGATGACTCCTGGTGGCCCTCCAAACTTGGCAGCCCACCCACCACTACAGACCATGCATACCACCTCAGCGTCATCCTTGACAAGTCAACTCTGTTGCTTCCACCTGTTTCAACACCCTTTGACTCCTCTGAAAGATTTTCAGATGGATCCCAAGCGAATGCTTGCAAGACCTGACACATGCCCTGATCACAAGCAGAATTGACTACGGCAACGCTCTTTATGCCGGAACAACCAAGAAGGTCCTGAGCAAGCTACAACAAATCCAGAACGCCTCGGCCAGACTCATCCTGAACATCCTCCGCCAAGAACACATCACAGGACACCTGAGATACCTCCACGGGCTCCCCATCAATAAGAGGATCAACTTCATACTCCTCGTACATGCTTACAGGGCCCTCCACAACCTTGGACTCAGCTACCTCAACCACCGCATCACCTTTTACTCCCCTGCCAGACCTCTCCACTCCTCCCAGCAGTCGGTCACTACCATACCCCACATAAGGAAGTCCTCAGCTGGAGGGAGATATTGAGATCTTTCACCTACCTTGCAGCAACATGTTGGAACACCTTGTCTCTCCACCTTAGGTAGTCGCCATTGCTACGTCAATTCAGGAAGGACCTTAAGAGTTGGCTCTTTGACTGAATTTTGAGACCAATCCCACAGCACCTTGAGACCCTACGGGTGAGTAGCACACTTTAAAAAGGTCACCAGCTCAAAGAAAAGTTGTCCCTGAGACCTCAGAAAGAAGAAGTGACTTCCAGAGTCCTGGCATAGCTAAAAGATCACAAAAGCTGCTTTGGAAAGTTAGTAGCCAAGGTCACTTGATCACCCATGATATCCAAACCACAGACTGGGAGACCGAATTCTGATCTTCAAAAGTTGCACCCTGGTCTGCTGGGCCTGAAAGAGTCGTCATAGTGCAGGTAGGTCATCCAAGATGGATGCTAGCTTCAGTTAAAGGTTACTCCTAGTTTTGTTGTGACTGTAGATCGGCAGACCAATGAAAAGTGTTTTTTGGCCGGACGTCACCCGGTCGTTGGGGGACATTGACCCCTGTGGCCAAATTCACCCCACCATGACTATGGACTGAGGAGTAGCTCCAGAAAGATCCCCATTACTTGCACAGCATCCTCAGCACTCTTCAGCATCCTGCATTTGTTGCATCAGGACCACTCCATTAATGTTTTTCACAGTTAGCCCACAAAGCCTGGAACTGGACAGAAGACTGCTTTAACTGCAAGGTCCTGCCAATCCTCATTGACTCTTGTGACTTCCTCCCTGCCAGGGTTGGTCATCCAAAGCAGGCCGGAGTAGTTGTTCACAACTTTAAAAAAAAATCAAAGTAACCACTAGTAATTGTCGAGTTGCCAGTGCTTGATTGCGTTTGAGTTAAAAATGGATCACTTATTATTTGCTTATTAATTTAAATCTCTGGAGCCCTACAGTGGATTTCATTTTTCTTGGTATCTAAAAATTCAGAAATATAAGAGCTACTTTTATTATAAATTGATGTCACATTTTCTTTGTGCTGTGTTTCTTTCTGATTAAGCTTTCAGTACTTCTAAATGCTTGCACTTCTTCCTTTGACAAAGCCTAAATGCTTGAAGCCACAGCTACCAAAGATTAAGCCAGGGTTTTGCAATGAGTCAGACTGGATCGAAGAAGGGAGTTTGTTACACTGTGAAGTCATACAACCACACCACATAATAAACAGCTTTCCTCACAATATCATATGATATCAAATCATCTCATATCATGCCATGTCAAGTCATATCACGTCACATCATTTATCATGTATGAGTTTCCTTTGTATCAGTAGTTACAAGATAATATACTCTATAATAGGGACTATATATATATATATATATATATATATATATATATATATATATATTGGTAGGTAAAATGAATATTTGTCTCAGATCCACAAGGTTTGCTTTCCCACCCACAGGTGACATGAGTAAACTTAGTTCAATGCACTAGCGCTTGAATGTGAACGACAAGCTTTTGTAGCCCAGCAGAGCCCCATCCATAACAAAGTTAAAGCAGAGGCAATGCTTTTGAGTTACTAACAGTCCCTAAACAGGGATCCAGAGATACTGTTGTGATCAGAAACAAGCCTTTCTCATCCTCTTCAATACCACCCACACAGACTTCAGTGAGAAAAAGATACTTTAACTAAAAAGCATGTTTAGCTCAACAGGTGCACTCTGTTCCTCAACATATCCAAAATAATCACACATATTGTGATTAAAGCAGCATAAATGTGTTTTGGAAGCAATACGAATAGTGAAAATATTATCTAAAAAGCTAACTCCTACTTCAATGTGCTATGCTATGAGAGCAGAGAGTTGAAATAACTTGCATCTAGATTTTGTTAGGGAGAATGAGGGCCCCTGTCATTCCTGCAGAACACTGTATATATCAGGAGTGACGGACACTGTGTTATTTGCAGAAGAGAAACATGCATTTAGCATCAGCATCAACTCAGGCTCAATATAAACTATCAGTAAAAAGTGCAATATGGCAGCATCTCTGGCAGGCAGAATCAGCTCTGGCAGTACCTTGCTCCTGATAATATGGGGCAAAGGACCTCTCCTGACAAGTGAGCAAGTGGAAGTCCATTTGTACTATATGCCACCTAAGATGCAATTTCCAACATCTCCTTAGAAACGTTTGATATCACCAATAAGGATCAAGATGGTAGCGTGAGACATACTCTTTTAAACATATAAGGTAAAAGTACAACACTGTTTTTGCTATTGTTCTTTGTTTGACCTTGAATATGGGATAAGAAGACACTTGTTCCAGACTGATGTCGCGGCAGGTGTTTTTTTATGTATGTCTATGGACCTGATCAATATCTGGGCATGGATAACCCATCCACCATATTACAATCCCATTAAATCCTATGGGGATCGTAATACAGCGGACAGGATGTCCGCCACATTTGTGATGGAGTATTCCCTCAGTCCAGATCTAAATCAGGCACTATGTCATTTTCATAGTTCTTGGAAAGGTAAGGACAGATTACATCTATGTCAAAGGCAGAAACGTTTACGATTTTGCAAAAATACAGAAAACGGAATTTCAACCTACCTAAACTGGAGTTGGGCCTTATGTCCTGATCTCATTATAGAAGTTACTCTACATTGAATCTCCTCTGAGGTGCCGAAGAAAGGAGACATGCCCACTGTTTGTCTCCTGTCCATTAAAACACTAAAATACATTTATAAATCCAGCAAAAAGTTCCTTAACCTGGTAAGAAGCAAGCAGGGACCAGATCAAACCAGTAGATTAGCAGTAAGACATACAAGGATCCAATTCCATTTTGCAACATGATGGCACATTGGTTTAAACTTTAGCTGCTAATGTATACAGTGCTATTGAGGTCAAGAGTTCGCCTTAACTTTACATTGTTCAAATAGTTGGCAGCATTACATTTGTAACAGACTTTGAACTGTCTGGGTCTGGTAAGAAGCACTGCATGTAAACATGTCATTATCAATATTAAATGTAGTAGAAAAGACTTTAGAACAGAAATAGAGGGGCCATATCAGCATACTCCAGTAACAGTTAGTTACAATCAGCATGAGTCAGTTAAAATAACCATTTGGAACAAGGGAAAGTGTATAAGCCCCTTAGAACAATAAATCAATAATAACATTTAAGCATCAGCTAAAGGCAGCTGGTATCTTAAGGTCCACTCCGATGGCAGAGAGGACATTGAAAAGTACAAATGTGGGTGTGGAACGTCTTTTTTAGAGTCCTGCAATAGACAACGTGTACTGGGCATCACCATGTGTGGGAGCTTTTGTTTATCACAGGTGGTTCAGAGCCCAATACTATTGCAAGCCTCGTGAGTAGCCAAACCACTCTGTTTGGGTATATGATTCTCTAAGTAGTCAGAGTAGGAGTGAAGTCTCAGGGCCAGATTTAAGAAAAGTGGTGCTGCATCCAATGCAGCGCCACTTTTCTCGCGCCACTTATCGACCCGTAACGTCACCATGTGTGCACCGCTTTTAACATATGACGCACAAAGGTGTTTTTTAGGGAACTAGCATCAACATTTCTGATGCTAGTTTAGCGCTTTGCAGGATTGGCACCAAAAATGTTGATGCTAGTCCTGAAAAGTACATTGAGGATCATACTCAACAATTGTGTGCCTCCTTTTAGATTTCATTGCTCCATTTTCTCGCCCCCACTAGTGCTGGAAACCCACCTTGAATATATTATGCCTGCCAGAGGCATAATGTGTCTCAAAAGGGTTACAAAGTGGCACAATGCGTGCGTTTTGCCACTTTGTAAAAATGGCGCGGGGAAAAGGCCACGTTAGCCCTGCTTTACCATAAAAAAAACGCCAAGATGGCATTAAAGTGCCGCAAGGGGCTCTTAAATCTTCCCTATAATGTGTTAAAGGTTTATAAACTAATAAGTGAATATTAATAAAAACCAAGAGAGCAAAAAGTCTTGCATACAATCCCAAATGTGGTTAAGAGCGACCTTTGACCCTGTCACCAGGCAGGTCGCTCCCCCCATCTGCCACTTAGCCCCCTTTGGGTTTAACCTACGTTGCCACTTTTGCCGCCTCACTACTCGCTCCCTTTTTTCTATTCCCCTGAGCTTGTGCTTCTGTGCCACTTGTTTTTTCCATTCTGTGCCCCTGTGTTTTGCTTTCTGTACCCCTGTGCTCTGTTGTCCCTCTCCCGCCGTCTTTTCCCGCCGTTTTTTCCCCGGGTTTTCCCCTGGGTTTTTCGCCGGGTTTTTCCCTTGCTGCTGAGCCCCTGCTGCCCCGCCCCCTTCACTGCCATTGGCCGCCCCGCTCCCACCTCCCAGCTGCTCCTCCCTCCCTCTGCCCTCATATGGAGGCAGCGAAGCAGTGGTAGAGAGCGAACTTTGACCCTGTCACCAGGCAGGTCGCTCCCCCCATCTGCCACGCAGCCCCCTGTGGGTTGAACCTCCGTTGCCACTTTTGCCGCCTGACTACTCGCTCCCTTTTTTCTATTCCCCTGAGCTTGTGCTTCTGTGCCACTTGTTTTTTCCATTCTGTGCCCCTGTGTTTTGCTTTCTGTACCCCTGTGCTCTGTTGTTCCTCTCCCGCCGTCTTTTTCCGCCGTTTTTTCCCCGGGTTTTCCCCTGGGTTTTTCCCCGGGTTTTTCCCTTGCTGCTGAGCCCCTGCTGCCCCGCCCCTTTCACTCCCATTGGCCGCCCCGCTCCCACCTCCCAGCTGCTCCTCCCTCCCTCTGCCCTCATATGGAGGCCGCGAAGCGGGCGCGCCTATGGCAAGCCCGTCTGCGCCCGTCCGCGCCTGGACCGCACCCAGCACCAGAACCCCTGGAACCCGCACCCCCTGCAACACCAGACTGCACTACGACGCAAGCACCCTCCACGCACTCAACACCAGACGAGACCCCCCCTGCTACCTGGCCACCCCGAAACGCACCCAGGGGCCTTTCACCCGCCGGAGCTGCAGATTCACCAGCATCCAACCCTCCACACCACCAGCCAGAGAACCCAACCACCTCCGCTGCATCCTCCTCAACACCCGCTCCGCTCGCAAGCACGCCATCGAACTTTGGGACCTCCTAGACTCCACTGCCCCTGACGTCGCCTTCCTGACGGAGACCTGGCTGAACGCCACCTCAGCACCAGACATTTCCATAGCCATCCCACAGGGCTACAAGATCTCCCGCAGAGACCGCACCAACGGAGTGGGAAGAGGAATCGCCATCATCCACAAAGACTCCATCAAAATCTCAACGAACACTGATGACACCCTCACCACCGCCGAGCACATGCACTTCCAGATCCACACCGACCCCAACACCACCCTCAGAGGAACTCTCATCTACAGACCTCCCGGACCCCGCCCACAGTTCAGTGACACCATCGCTGACCTCATCAGCACCCACGCCCTCGCTTCCACGGACTACATCCTCCTCAGGGACCTGAACTTCCACCTCGAGAACAACAACAACGCCAAATCCACCGCCCTGATCGACAACCTCGCCAACCTCGGACTCAAACAGCTAGTAACGACACCCACTCACGCCGCTGGACACACGCTTGACCCCATCTTCTCTGCAAGCCCCCACGTCTCCTTCAACCACACCACCGAACCACACTGGACCGACCACAGATGCGTGCACTTCACCTTCAGAAAACCCACTACACACCACCGCACCCAACAGCTACCACGCCGCTGCTGGGGCAAGGTCACCGGGGACCAACTGACTACCGCCCTCGCCCTGAGACCACCCACCGACCCCACCGACCCAGACACTGCCGCGACCAACCTCACACAGTGGATCAACGACTGCGCCAACACCCTCGCCCCTCTCAAGACCTTTACAACCAACCACACCAACAAGAAAGCCGTCTGGTTCACCGAGGACCTCTGGATCTCCAAGCACTCCTGTCGGAAGCTGGAGAAGAAATGGCTCCACGACCGAACACCAGACAACCACACAGCCCGCAAGAGCGCCACCCGCAGACATCACCAACTCATCAGGACCGCCAAGAAGACCGCCTTCAAGGACCGTCTAGACAACAACGCACACAACACCAAAGAGCTCTTCAGCATCGTGAAAGAACTCTCCAACCCCAGCTCCATCACCAACGACATCCCGCCATCTCAAGACCTGTGCGACTCCCTGGCCACCTTCTTCCACCGCAAGATCACCGACATCCACGACAGCTTCAACCCCGACCCCCCCGCACCCACCACCGAGTCCACCACCCCTGCGACTACCACTCGCACCAGTCGCATGACCGTCTGGTCCAGCGTCAGCGACGAAGACACCATCAAAACCATGAACTCCATCCACTCCGGATCCCCATCGGACCCCTGCCCTCACCACGTCTTCAACAAAGCCAGCGCAGCCATCGCGCCCCACCTCCGGAAAACAATCAACTGTTCCTTCGAGACAGCAACCTTCCCAGAAAGCTGGAAGCACGCCGAGATCAACGCCCTTCTGAAGAAGCCCAAGGCGGACCCCAAGGACCTCAAGAACTTCCGTCCCATCTCCCTGCTCCCTTTCCCGGCAAAAGTGACCGAGAAGATTGTCAACAAACAGCTGACCCGCTACCTCGAAGTCAACAACATCCTGGACCCGTCCCAATCTGGTTTTCGCAGTAACCACAGCACCGAGACCGCCCTCATCGCCGCCACTGACGACATCCGGACCTTGATGGACAAAGGAGAAACAGCCGCCCTCATCCTCCTGGACCTATCAGCAGCCTTTGACACGGTCTGCCACCGCACCCTATCAGCACGCCTCCATGACGCCGGTATCCAAGAGAAGGCCCTGGCCTGGATTACATCCTTCCTCTCCGGCAGAATCCAGAACGTCCGTCTCCCACCCTTCCGCTCCAAAACCACTGAGATCATCTGCGGCGTCCCACAGGGATCCTCCCTCAGCCCGACACTGTTCAATATCTACATGGCCCCCCTCGCCCACGTCGCACAACAACACAACCTCAACATCATCTCCTACGTCGACGACACCCAGCTGATCATATCCCTCACCGAAGATCCCCACACCGCCAAAGCTAACCTCCACCGAGGAATGAAGGCCATAGCCGACTGGATGAAGGACAGCAGACTGAAGCTGAACTCAGACAAGACGGAGGTCCTCATTCTCGGACCCACCCCATCAGCCTGGGACGACTCTTGGTGGCCCACGTCACTAGGCACAGCCCCGGAACCCATGGACCACGCATGCAACCTGGGGGTCATCCTCGACTCCACTCTCTCCATGACCAGGCAAGTCAACGCCGTCTCCGCGTCCTGCTTCAACACCCTCCGTATGCTCCGCAGGATCTTCAAATGGATCCCCCTCGACACGAGAAAAAACATTACCCAGGCCCTCATCACCAACAGACTCGACTACGGGAACGCCCTCTACTCAGGAACTACAAACAAGCTCCTGAGACGACTCCAACGCATCCAGAACGCCTCTGCCCGACTCATCCTCGATGTCCCCCGCCGCAGCCACATCACACTCCACCTGAGAGGCCTGCACTGGATCCCCGTCAACAAAAGGATCACCTTCAAGCTCCTGATCCACGCACACAAAGCACTGCACAACACCGGACCCACCTACCTCAACAACCGACTCAGCTTCCACACCCCCACCCGAAGCCTCCGCTCAGCCAACCTCGCCCTCGCCACAGTCCCCCGCATCCGAAAAACCACCGGCGGCGGCAGATCCTTCTCCTACCTCGCCGCCAAGACCTGGAACACTCTCCCCACCATCCTACGACAGACCCAGGACCTGCTGGCCTTCAGAAGACTCCTCAAGACCTGGCTCTTCGACCAGTAGCACCCCCCCTCCCCAGCGCCTTGAGACCCTTGCGGGTATGTAGCGCGCTTTACAAATGCAGTGATTGATTGATTGATTGATATGCTTTGTGTTGAAACTATTCCACTCTGGTCGAAAGGAGACCTTCAGAAATTGTAGTATTTTGTGAAGTTGTCAACTCCAGTCAGAGATTCAGGTTTTTCAATGGCAACTGATGAAAGAATTATACATCTAAATCCATTTCTGATTCAATCCTGGGCTCACATCTGCCCATCTAGGATGGAGGACGTAAGCTACTGACTGTCCAGTACCTAAAAAATTTAAAGTGGTGCCACTAAATATTTCAAAGCACTAATCAACTACCCAATGTAGTCACTGGAGCTATCCAGAAGAACCAGAGGTAAAAGGTGTCCGGTCTCTAATGTCCTATTAGGATGTCTAAATTTTACAGAAGTTTAGAACCCAACTCTTTATGGCAATTTTGCCATAGATGTACTAGTGGGCCACCACCCACAAATGAGTCAAAAGGGTTCCTCACATTTAACCACTGAGCTCAATGGCTTCATCATTTAAAAGGGAGATGTAGACTTTAGAGGTGGGACTTGACAGTGGCTTCAAGAATGAATGCAGGGTTTACAGATCGATAAAGGGTGCATAGATGAGTAATATGGTGCTGTCATCATGATAATGTTCTATGGCCAACTGAGCAAGATCTGAAGCAGTGGGAGGGAGGACAAGCTGCCTCCTGGAATTTGTGATTCTAGAGAGGGAGAATATAGACAGACAACAGGCACAAGTCTGATTGGGTGGTGTAGGCTCAGTCTGTTTATGAAGACATGAGTGGTTACATGCTTATGATTACGTTCATGTCTTTTCTTTGGTCTTCCTTCTACTATCCTGGTTTTCAGGAAATTTTGTGCCTCTTGGGTGACTAATTCCACTGCTCATGTCTTCAAACTCGATTCCAAGACTGAGGCCATTTCCATATCATAGTTTCCACTTCTGGTTTTATGTTTTCCTCTCACTCACTAGTGCAGGCCTACTTCCCATCAAAATGTTTTATCAAGTGCTGGTCAAAAAAGCGAGTGCTTCTCTCCCTGCAGAACAGTATCCTGAGACAATGCCAGTGGATTAGACAATTTGTACGCATTATTCCCAATACCGCCGGAGTTTTTATTCAGTTCCCTAAGAGACCATGGGCATAGTCAGATGTGCGTCCCTTGATCACTTTCTCACAGGATTCAAGCTATACCTCACGGATGAAGCCTTGAAAGGCTGAAACTGGTCTGGGGTCTCTGGTGCTCTCTTCAGGAAGAAGGATGTGTTGTAGAGTGTTCAACTGAACAAATTAAGCACAGAGACAAATAGTTCCTTTTTTGAAGTTTTTAATTCCATACAATTCTCTTCTATCCACCCACACACCAAGGCTATGCTATGTTCCATAATGGAGAAGATGGAATCTCTCTGGCTGAATTTTTTTCTCCTGAGATTCTTTCTTGGCCGCTCCATCTTGGTTCTTGCCCCTCTCCATCTACAGTAGTTCAGAGGGGAAATCACATGGCAGTGTGGGATGAACAATGGCCAGGAGGATCTGGTCAGTGCTGATTTGTATAAGGCAGGGGTCTGTTTAGTGTGGCACTGTGGGTAAAACTTGTTAGGTTGGATTGGTTCCAGATACAAACACAGAACCACCTACAGCTGCAACTCTTTGAAATGCCTAATGCAAAGGGACCTGCATAAGGTTTCTTCTATTCACATAAATATGAGCAGTACCAGTGCTGATATTTTTTTGTGTAAGAGAATAATGCGTTTCTTTGTGATGGAGCAGGCCTTTTAGTAGGCACGTGAATATAGTGAAGTGATGTAACCAAGAGGTTAGAGTTTCCGACTTCAGAACTGAACCAAGACCATATCCTAGCTTCAGCTAAACAGGCTGTTGTTCCCTCAAATAATTGTACGTCCCCGTGATTGAAAAAAATGTGTATTTATTGTTTTTCATGTAAAACATCAGGGTCTTGTGTAAAGCACTCTAATGAGCATGGATAATTGTGTGCGTAAAAAAAAATTAGTTAAGCAAATCTGTGAAAGAAAGCAGGGGTGTTCTTTGGTGGCCCAATGTCACAGTCCTCATTTGAAACCACCTGCCATAGACTGTTAATTGGGGGGACGAATACAGGCCCAGTATGGGTTACTTCACGGTCTGTCATCATATTAAAAATAGCTGCCCTTGCTAAAGGAAGGGTTTATTGGAAAGATGGAGCATGGATTGACGAAATTGTGTGGTAGGGTTGACTACATTACACAGCAAGAGAAGACAAATTATGTGGCATAACATATTTATGCTAGTATTACTACATTATTTTCTCATTTTTACTCATTACCGCTGTCTGAGCAAAGTTTCTCCTCATGAGTACCAGTTGCTAAGCAACAGCAAGATGACCACTGAAGGCCTGAAGAGGGGAGCTATGCGCCTAGAGGTGTGTGTCATAAACAGAGTCAAAGGTCTATGTATCCTAATGACATTCAAGATTTAAAAATATATTGACGTGTTACTTTAGAGCTGCCTGTCTCACCCATGAGACTTACTCTTTCATGGTTCGGTTTAGGAGGTTGGGCTTTTGTCTACTTCATTGGCGTTATTACTTATTTCAACAATTATAATGTTACAAGGAGAGGAAGTTAGTATCAGTACTTGCACCACTGACAATCTGTGTATCTGTTTTTAACAGGAATGAGCACTACAGCAGCAACCACAACACCTGTGACTACCACAAGCAGCACACCTCCTGAGACAACAGGTACAATTTGTGTCTTTAATTCTGCTGAATGATTTATTGGTAACTGAGGGACACATGTATGAAAGAATTTAGCAGTCACAAATGGCATATTGGGTTATTTTCTACTGCTAAAAAAGTCTTTCTACATGTACTAACCCTATTTTGTGAATCTGTAACCTTTTACTGACTTGCACAATAGGGTTTGCGATTCAGTATTAGGATGGGGTGTGTGATGAGTGTCCATTCCTAATACCCACTCTCATTGGTATTTGCGAATGTTATGAGACCGAGAATACGGTTGCAAAACATTCGCATTTTACCAAAAATGTTAATTAGGAGTAAACAATGCACAAATTGGAAGGGGCCCCTAGGGGACCCCTTCCCCTTTGTCAATGGGGGCACCAACATTTTTTCAGAGCACGCAGAATGTACACAGACCAGTGCCTACTCTTAAAAAATGAAAAGAAAACTTTTCATTGTTTTGTTGAAATACATCATGTTTTTCTTTAAGGGAAACAGACTCTATTTAAAAACAAGCATTTGCAATGCAATAGGTCTCACATTTGCTCGAGTTAGAGCTGTTATTATTGTAAACCCCTAACCAGACTTTTCTTGCCACATATATTAAAAATGAAACATAATCCAATTTCACACATGAGACCCAATTCAAAGCCTCACACCATGAGCATGAAGGAGACACACAAAAGGAAAAACAAGTTTGCTTGCAATCAAACATACCAGCAAAAGTGCAATTAGCCATGTAACAGGGTCGATGTCAAAGGCGGTAACCAAAGCACGCCAAGGAGGGACAAACTTGAAACATTTACCAATGATAACAAAGGATTTTTGTAGGGCAAGCCCATGAACGAGCGATAGTAATGGGGGTCAGGGCGGGGTGTGGATAAAAGTACAAACAGATAACAACGCGTAGAAAAAAGCATCGCTTCCGTGCTGTTATGCTCAACCTAAAAAGGGAGGTGGGTTAGAAAGAGATGAGTGGTAGAGTTTAGAAAACCTAAAAAGTTGTTTTATTTGAAATATACTACAGAAATTGTAGGGGCATTACAAAAGAAAAAAATAACTTTTGATATAGCAATTCACCAGACAATGGACTTCAGAGGCAGAAACATTAAGCATGTTATGTATCAGGTGCCTACACAGCTTAACATGTCTAATATTTATGTATAAAATTAAAATAAGAACAAAACATTTTTTCACAGAGAACTACAATTAAATGAAGCAACTGGTTAACTGAACTTACAAATGTAGAACAAGAAAGAAAGATCTGACATTCTTAAAAATAAATGACCTGTAGAAAGACTGGAAGATGTAGTTTCACCTTGCTGGATTTCTTTATGCGAATTAGGATGAGCAAATGGATCCGGTGACATAGATTAGCTATTATAAAACTGGCTTAAATGGAGCATTTGGCGTTTAAAGTAAGCTAAAGTTGTATTTGTAAACGTGTGAAACGTAGGTAGAAATATATGAAATAAAATGTCTGGTCTATAGGGAGTTGAGGTACAATCACTAAGGCCATCATCAAATGAATTGCTACAGAGGAAGTACGTAGTGATGTAGTTTGAAGAAGAACGCTTCTCCTTTCAGGACTAGAAAGCACTGGACAACCAAAAGGAATGCTATGATTCTGTCATTCAGATGACTACTTCTGGATGGTGGTCCTCCATTTGGCTGTCTGTGTTTTAGTTGTACTGCTTGAGCAATTTCTTCCAGGATGGATCGAAGAGAGGTCTTGTCATCGAGCAGTTGGTCAGTTACTTTGTCTAGCTCATGCCTTTCAATTTAAAAGACTTTAGCCATGTCTCGCGCCTCATGAAAAGGCCCTTGTCCACAAACTTAAAAACTGTACTAATTATACACAATTCTGCTCAACTAAAGCTGAGCATTTAGTACTAGTATAGGACTTTCGTTGGACAACAGGGAATTGAAGCCATCAATTAAGTGCCGCACCCGTGCATTACTAGCAGGGATCACAATGATGTGCCTCAGTGAGAAACAACTATACTGATATGTTTTCAAGGGCTATTTAAAAAACTTTCCCTTGAATGGCTTATTGCCTTTGAAGAAAGAAGAAACTACCGTATTTATTCAAAGAGCAGGGGATTCACCATCAACAAATACTCAGGTCATTCAGACACTTTGCAAATTCCTATTTGGGTGAAAACAACCATTTGTGCCCCAATCATAATTCTAAACTTATCGCAAATTGCACTGTTTCTCGGCATGATTTTCACCAGGTTAAGACTGGAAACAATACTTCAGTCAAACACTGCTAATTGCAACAATGCACAGCTCAGAACTGAGATCTTTCTGGCGATCATTGGGTTAACCCTATTCAGCAGGTTTAAACCCTGGAATAATCCAGTCCACAGCATCACAGCTTTCAAGTGTGCAATTTCTGCACTGTTTTTTGCAAGGCACTATCAACAAGTAATCTTTGAAAGGATAGAAGAAATGTAAGCTACTGACTGTCCGGTACCTAAGAACTTTAAAGGGGTGCCACAAAATATTTCAAAGCACAAATCAACTACCCAATGTAGTCACTGGTGCTATCCAGAAGAACCAGAGGTAAAAGGGGTCCGGTCTCTAATGTCCGCTTAGGATGTCTAAATTTTACAGAAGTTTAGGGCCCAACTGTTTATGGTAATTTTGCTATAGAAGTACTAGTGGGCCACCACCCACAATTGAGTCAAAAGGGTTCCTCACATTTAACCACTGAGCTCAATGGCTTCATCATTTAAAAGGGAGATGTAGACTTTAGAGGTAGGACTTGACAGTGGCTTCAAGAATGAATGCAGGGGTTTACAGATCGATAAAGGGTACCTAGATGAGTAACATGGTCCTGTCATCATGATAATGTCCTATGGCCAACTGAGCAAGATCTGAAGCAGTGGGAGGGAGGACAAGCTGCCTCCTGGGACTTGTGATTCTAGAGAGGGAAAATATAGACAGACAACAGGCACAAGTCTGATTGGGTGGTGGAGGCTCAGTCTCTTTATGAAGACATAAGTGGTTACATGCTTATGATTACGTTCATGTCTTTTCTTTGTCTTCCTTCTACTACCCTGGTTTTCTGAACATTTTGTGCCTCTTGGGTGACTAATTCCATTGCTCATGTCTTCAAACTCGATTCCAAGACAGAGGCCATTTCCATATCATAGTTTCCACTTCTGGTTTTATGTTTTCCTCTCACTCACTAGTGCAGGCTCACTTCCCATCAAAATGTTTTATCAAGTGCTGGTCAAAAAAGCGAGTGCTTATCTCCCTGCAGAACAGTATCCTGAGACAATGCCAGTGGATTAGACTATTTGTACGCCCTATTCCCAATACCGCCGGAGTTTTTATTCAGTTCCCTAAGAGACCATGGGCATACTCAGATGTGCGTCCCTTGATCACTTTCTCACAGGATCCAAGCTATACCTCACGGATGAAGCCTTGAAAGGCTGAAACTGGTCTGGGGTCTCTGGTGCTCTCTTGAGGAAGAAGGATGTGTTGTAGAGTGTTCAACTGAACAAATTCAGCAGAGAGACTAATAGGTCCTTTTTTAAAGTTTTTAATTCCATACAATTCTCTTCTATCCACCCACACTCCAAGGCTATGCTATGTTCCATAATGGAGAAGATGGAATCTCTCTGGCTGAATTTGTTTCTCCTGAGATTCTTTCTTCGCCGCTCAAACTTGGTTCTTGCCCCTCTCCATCTACAGTAGTTCAGAGGGGGCATCACATGGCAGTGTGGGATGAACAATGGCCAGGAGGAGCTGGTCAGTAGTGATTTGCATAAGGCAGGGGTCTGTTTAGTGTGGCACTGTGGGTAAAATTTGTTAGGTTGGATTGGTTCCAGATACAAACACAGAACCACCTACAGCTGCAACTCTTTGAAATGCCTAATGCAAAGGGACCTGCATAAGGTTTCTTCTATTCACATAAATATGAGCAGTACCAGTGCTGATATTTGTTTGTGTAAGAGAATAATGCGTTTCTTTGTGATGGAGCAGGCCTTTTAGTAGGCACGTGAATATAGTGAAGTGATGTAACCAAGAGGTTAGAGTTTCCGACTTCAGAACTGAACCAAGACCATATCCTAGCTTCAGCTAAACAGGCTGTTGTTCCCTCAAATAATTGTACGTCCCCGTGATTGAAAAAAATGTGTATTTATTGTTTTTCATGTAAAACATCAGGGTCTTGTGTAAAGCACTCTAATGAGCATGGATAATTGTGTGCGTAAAAAAAAATTAGTTAAGCAAATCTGTGAAAGAAAGCAGGGGTGTTCTTTGGTGGCCCAATGTCACAGTCCTCATTTGAAACCACCTGCCATAGACTGTTAATTGGGGGGACGAATACAGGCCCAGTATGGGTTACTTCACGGTCTGTCATCATATTAAAAATAGCTGCCCTTGCTAAAGGAAGGGTTTATTGGAAAGATGGAGCATGGATTGACGAAATTGTGTGGTAGGGTTGACTACATTACACAGCAAGAGAAGACAAATTATGTGGCATAACATATTTATGCTAGTATTACTACATTATTTTCTCATTTTTACTCATTACCACTGTCTGAGCAAAGTTTCTCCTCATGAGTACCAGTTGCTAAGCAACAGCAAGATGACCAGTGAAGGCCTGAAGAGGGGAGCTATGCGCCTAGAGGTGTGTGTCATAAACAGAGTCAAAGGTCTATGTATCCTAATGACATTCAAGATTTAAAAATATATTGACGTGTTACTTTAGAGCTGCCTGTCTCACCCATGAGACTTACTCTTTCATGGTTCGGTTTAGGAGGTTGGGCTTTTGTCTACTTCATTGGCGTTATTACTTATTTCAACAATTATAATGTTACAAGGAGAGGAAGTTAGTATCAGTACTTGCACCACTGACAATCTGTGTATCTGTTTTTAACAGGAATGAGCACTACAGCAGCAACCACAACACCTGTGACTACCACAAGCAGCACACCTCCTGAGACAACAGGTACAATTTGTGTCTTTATTTCTGCTGAATGATTTATTGGTAACTGAGGGACACATGTATGAAAGAATTTAGCAGTCACAAATGGCATATTGGGTTATTTTCTACTGCTAAAAAAGTCTTTCTATATGTACTAACCCTATTTTGTGAATCTGTAACCTTTTACTGACTTGCACAATAGGGTTTGCGATTCAGTATTAGGATGGGGTGTGTGATGAGTGTCCATTCCTAATACCCACTCTCATTGGTATTTGCGAATGTTATGAGACCGAGAATACGGTTGCAAAACATTCGCATTTTACCAAAAATGTTAATTAGGAGTAAACAATGCACAAATTGGAAGGGGCCCCTAGGGGACCCCTTCCCCTTTGTCAATGGGGGCACCAACATTTTTTCAGAGCACGCAGAATGTACACAGACCAGTGCCTACTCTTAAAAAATGAAAAGAAAACTTTTCATTGTTTTGTTGAAATACATCATGTTTTTCTTTAAGGAAAACAGACTCTATTTAAAAACAAGCATTTGCAATGCAATAGGTCTCACATTTGCTCGAGTTAGAGCTGTTATTATTGTAAACCCCTAACCAGACTTTTCTTGCCACATATATTAAAAATGAAACATAATCCAATTTCACACATGAGACCCAATTCAAAGCCTCACACCATGAGCATGAAGGAGACACACAAAAGGAAAAACAAGTTTGCTTGCAATCAAACATACCAGCAAAAGTGCAATTAGCCATGTAACAGGGTCGATGTCAAAGGCGGTAACCAAAGCACGCCAAGGAGGGACAAACTTGAAATATTTACCAATGATAACAAAGGATTTTTGTAGGGCAAGCCCATGAACGAGCGATAGTAATGGGCGTGAGGGCGGGGTGTGGATAAAAGTACAAACAGATAACAACGCGTAGAAAAAAGCATCGCTTCCGTGCTGTTATGCTCAACCTAAAAAGGGAGGTGGGTTAGAAAGAGATGAGTGGTAGAGTTTAGAAAACCTAAAAAGTTGTTTTATTTGAAATATACTACAGAAATTGTAGGGGCATTACAAAAGAAAAAAATAACTTTTGATATAGCAATTCACCAGACAATGGACTTCAGAGGCAGAAACATTAAGCATGTTATGTATCAGGTGCCTACACAGCTTAACATGTCTAATATTTATGTATAAAATTAAAATAAGAACAAAACATTTTTTCACAGAGAACTACAATTAAATGAAGCAACTGGTTAACTGAACTTACAAATGTAGAACAAGAAAGAAAGATCTGACATTCTTAAAAATAAATGACCTGTAGAAAGACTGGAAGATGTAGTTTCACCTTGCTGGATTTCTTTATGCGAATTAGGATGAGCAAATGGATCCGGTGACATAGATTAGCTATTATAAAACTGGCTTAAATGGAGCATTTGGCGTTTAAAGTAAGCTAAAGTTGTATTTGTAAACGTGTGAAACGTAGGTAGAAATATATGAAATAAAATGTCTGGTCTATAGGGAGTTGAGGTACAATCACTAAGGCCATCATCAAATGAATTGCTACAGAGGAAGTACGTAGTGATGTAGTTTGAAGAAGAACGCTTCTCCTTTCAGGACTAGAAAGCACTGGACAACCAAAAGGAATGCTATGATTCTGTCATTCAGATGACTACTTCTGGATGGTGGTCCTCCATTTGGCTGTCTGTGTTTTAGTTGTACTGCTTGAGCAATTTCTTCCAGGATGGATCGAAGAGAGGTCTTGTCATCGAGCAGTTGGTCAGTTACTTTGTCTGGCTCATGCCTTTCAATTTAAAAGACTTTAGCCATGTCTCGCGCCTCATGAAAAGGCCCATGTCCACTAACTTAAAAACTGTACTAATTATACACAATTCTGCTCAACTAAAGCTGAGCATTTAGTACTAGTATAGGACTTTCGTTGGACAACAGGGAATTGAAGCCATCAATTAAGTGCCGCACCCGTGCATTACTAGCAGGGATCACAATGATGTGCCTCAGTGAGAAACAACTATACTGATATGTTTTCAAGGGCTATTTAAAAAACTTTCCCTTGAATGGCTTATTGCCTTTGAAGAAAGAAGAAACTACCGTATTTATTCAAAGAGCAGGGGATTCACCATCAACAAATACTCAGGTCATTCAGACACTTTGCAAATTCCTATTTGGGTGAAAACAACCATTTGTGCCCCAATCATAATTCTTAACTTATCGTAAATTGCACTGTTTCTCGGCATGATTTTCACCAGGTTAAGACTGGAAACAATACTTCAGTCAAACACTGCTAATTGCAACAATGCACAGCTCAGAACTGAGATCTTTCTGGCGATCATTGGGTTAACCCTATTCAGCAGGTTTAAACCCTGGAATACCACAGTCCACAGCATCACAGCTTTCAAGTGTGCAATTTCTGCACTGTTTTTTGCAAGGCACTATCAACAAGTAATCTTTGAAAGGATAGAAGAAATGTAAGCTACTGACTGTCCGGTACCTAAGAACTTTAAAGGGGTGCCACAAAATATTTCAAAGCACAAATCAACTACCCAATGTAGTCACTGGTGCTATCCAGAAGAACCAGAGGTAAAAGGGGTCCGGTCTCTAATGTCCGCTTAGGATGTCTAAATTTTACAGAAGTTTAGGGCCCAACTGTTTATGGTAATTTTGCTATAGAAGTACTAGTGGGCCACCACCCACAATTGAGTCAAAAGGGTTCCTCACATTTAACCACTGAGCTCAATGGCTTCATCATTTAAAAGGGAGATGTAGACTTTAGAGGTAGGACTTGACAGTGGCTTCAAGAATGAATGCAGGGGTTTACAGATCGATAAAGGGTACATAGATGAGTAACATGGTCCTGTCATCATGATAATGTCCTATGGCCAACTGAGCAAGATCTGAAGCAGTGGGAGGGAGGACAAGCTGCCTCCTGGGACTTGTGATTCTAGAGAGGGAAAATATAGACAGACAACAGGCACAAGTCTGATTGGGTGGTGTAGGCTCAGTCTCTTTATGAAGACATAAGTGGTTACATGCTTATGATTACGTTCATGTCTTTTCTTTGTCTTCCTTCTACTACCCTGGTTTTCTGAACATTTTGTGCCTCTTGGGTGACTAATTCCATTGCTCATGTCTTCAAACTCGATTCCAAGACTGAGGCCATTTCCATATCATAGTTTCCACTTCTGGTTTTATGTTTTCCTCTCACTCACTATTGCAGGTTCACTTCCCATCAAAATGTTTTATCAAGTGCTGGTCAAAAAAGCGAGTGCTTATCTCCCTGCAGAACAGTATCCTGAGACAATGCCAGTGGATTAGACTATTTGTACGCCCTATTCCCAATACCGCCGGAGTTTTTATTCAGTTCCCTAAGAGACCATGGGGATACTCAGATGTGCGTCCCTTGATCACTTTCTCACAGGATCCAAGCTATACCTCACGGATGAAGCCTTGAAAGGCTGAAACTGGTCTGGGGTCTCTGGTGCTCTCTTGAGGAAGAAGGATGTGTTGTAGAGTGTTCAACTGAACAAATTCAGCAGAGAGACTAATAGGTCCTTTTTTAAAGTTTTTAATTCCATACAATTCTCTTCTATCCACCCACACTCCAAGGCTATGCTATGTTCCATAATGGAGAAGATGGAATCTCTCTGGCTGAATTTGTTTCTCCTGAGATTCTTTCTTCGCCGCTCAAACTTGGTTCTTGCACCTCTCCATCTACAGTAGTTCAGAGGGGGCATCACATGGCAGTGTGGGATAAACAATGGCCAGGAGGAGATGGTCAGTACTGATTTGCATAAGGCAGGGGTCTGTTTAGTGTGGCACTGTGGGTAAAACTTGTTAGGTTGGATTGGTTCCAGATACAAACACAGAACCACCTACAGCTGCAACTCTTTGAAATGCCTAATGCAAAGGGACCTGTATAAGGTTTCTTCTATTCACATAATTATGAGCAGTTAAAGTGCTGATGTTTTTTTGTGTAAGAGAATAATGCGTTTCTTTGTGATGGAGCAGGCCTTTTAGTAGGCAGGTGATTATAGTGAAGTGATGTAACCAAGAGGTCAGAGTTTCCAACTTCAGAACTGAACCAAGACCATATCCTAGCTTCAGCTAAACAGGCTGTTGTTCCCTCAAATAATTTTACGTCCCCGTGATTGAAAAAAATGTGTATTTATTGTTTTTCATGTAAAACGTCAGGGTCTTGTGTAAAGCACTCTAATGAGCATGGATAATTGTGTGCGTAAAAACAATTAGTTAAGCAAATCTGTGAAAGAAAGCAGGGGTGTTCTTTGGTGGCAAAAAGTCACACTCCTCATTTGAAACCACCTGCCATAGACTGTTAATTGGGGGGACGAATACAGGCCCAGTATCGGTTACTTCACTTCACGGTCTGTCATCATATTAAAAATAGCTGCCCTTGCTAAAGGAAGGGTTTATTGGAAAGATGGAGCATGGATTGACGAAATTGTGTGGTAGGGTTGACTAAATTATACAGCAAGAGAAGACAAATTATGCAGCATAACATATTTATGCTAGTGTTACTACATTATTTTCTCATTTTTACTCATTACCACTGTCTGAGCAAAGTTTCTCCTCATGAGTACCAGTTGCTAAGCAACAGCAAGATGACCAGTGAAGGCCTGAAGAGGGGAGCTATGCGCCTAGAGGTGTGTGTCATAAACAGAGTCAAAGGTCTATGTATCCTAATGACATTCAAGATTTAAAAATATATTGACGTGTTACTTTAGAGGTGCCTGTCTCACCCATGAGACTTACTCTTTCATGGGTCAGTTTGGGAGAATTCGCTTTTGTCTACCTCATGGGCGTTATTACTTATTTCAACAATTATAATGTTACAAGGAGAGGAAGTTAGTATCAGTACTTGCACCACTGACAATCTGTGTATCTGTTTTTAACAGGAATGAGCACTATAGCAGCAACCACAACACCTGTGACTACCACAAGCAGCACACCTCCTGAGACAACAGGTACAATTTGTGTCTTTATTTCTGCTGAATGATTTATTGGTAACTGAGGGACACATGTATGAAAGAATTTAGCAGTCACAAATGGCATATTGGGTTATTTTCTACTGCTAAAAAAGTCTTTCTACATGTACTAACCCTATTTTGCGAATCGTTAACCTTTTACTGACTTGCACAATAGGGTTTGCGATTCAGTATTAGGATGGGGTGTGTGATGAGTGTCCATTCCTAATATCCACTCTCATTGGTATTTGCGAATGTTATGAGACCGAGAATACGGTTGCAAAACATTCGCATTTTACCAAAAATGTTAATTAGGAGTAAACAATGCACAAATTGGAAGGGGCCCCTAGGGGACCCCTTCCCCTTTGTCAATGGGGGCACCAAAATTTTTTCAGAGCACGCAGAATGTACACAGACCAGTGCCTACTCTTAAAAAATGAAAAGAAAACTTTTCATTGTTTTGTTGAAATACATCATGTTTTTCTTTAAGGAAAACAGACTCTATTTAAAAACAAGTATTTGCGATGCAATAGGTCTCGCATTTGCTCGAGTTAGAGCTGTTATTATTGTAAACCCCTAACCAGACTTTTCTTGCCACATATATTAAAAATGAAACATAATCCAATTTCACACATGAGATCCAATTCAAAGCCTCACACCATGAGCATGAAGGAGACATACAAAAGGAAAAACAAGTTTGCTTGCAATCAAACATACCAGCAAAAGTGCAATTGGCCATGTAACAGGGTCGATGTCAAAGGCGGTAACCAAAGCGCGCCAAGGAGGGACAAACGTGAAACATTTACCAATGATAACAAAGGATTTTTGTAGGGCAAGCACATGAACGAGCGATAGTAATGGGCGTGAGGGCGGGGTGTGGATAAAAGTACAAACAGATAACAACGCGTAATAAAAAGCATCGCTTCCGTGCTGTTATGCTCAACCTAAAAAGGGAGGTGGGTTAGAAAGAGATGTGTGGTAGAGTTTAGAAAACCTAAAAAGTTGTTTTATTTGAAATATACTACAGAAATTGTAGGGGCATTACAAAAGAAAAAAATAACTTTTGATATAGAAATTCACCAGACAATGGACTTCAGAGGCAGAAACATTAAGCATGTTATGTATCAGGTGCCTACACAGCTTAACATGTCTAATATTTATGTATAAAATTAAAATAAGAACAAAACATTTTTTCACAGAGAACTACAATTAAATGAAGCAACTGGTTAACTGAACTTACAAATGTAGAACAAGAAAGAAAGATCTGACATTCTTAAAAATAAATGACCTGTAGAAAGACTGGAAGATGTAGTTTCACCTTGCTGGATTTCTTTATGCGAATTAGGATGAGCAAATGGATCCGGTGACATAGATTAGCTATTATAAAACTGGCTTAAATGGAGCATTTGGCGTTTAAAGTAAGCTAAAGTTGTATTTGTAAACGTGTGAAACGTAGGTAGAAATATATGAAATAAAATGTCTGGTCTATAGGGAGTTGAGGTACAATCACTAAGGCCATCATCAAATGAATTGCTACAGAGGAAGTACGTAGTGATGTAGTTTGAAGAAGAACGCTTCTCCTTTCAGGACTAGAAAGCACTGGACAACCAAAAGGAATGCTATGATTCTATCATTCAGATGACTACTTCTGGATGGTGGTCCTCCATTTGGCTGTCTGTGTTTTAGTTGTACTGCTTGAGCAATTTCTTCCAGGATGGATCGAAGAGAGGTCTTGTCATCGAGCAGTTGGTCAGTTACTTTGTCTAGCTCATGCCTTTCAAGTTAAAAGACTTTAGCCATGCCTCGCGCCTCATGAAAAGGCCCATGTCCACAAACTTAAAAACTGTACTAATTATACACAATTCTGCTCAACTAAAGCTGAGCATTTAGTACTAGTATAGGACTTTCGTTGGACAACAGGGAATTGAAGCCATCAATTAAGTGCCGCACCCGTGCATTACTAGCAGGGATCACAATGATGTACCTCAGTGAGAAACAACTATACTGATATGTTTTCAAGGGCTATTTAAAAAACTTTCCCTTGAATGGCTTATTGCCTTTGAAGAAAGAAGAAACTACCGTATTTATTCAAAGAGCAGGGGATTCACCATCAACAAATACTCAGGTCATTCAGACACTTTGCAAATTCCTATTTGGGTGAAAACAACCATTTGTGCCCCAATCATAATTCTAAACTTATCGCAAATTGCACTGTTTCTCGGCATGATTTTCACCAGGTTAAGACTGGAAACAATACTTCAGTCAAACACTGCTAATTGCAACAATGCACAGCTCAGAACTGAGATCTTTCTGGCGATCATTGGGTTAACCCTATTCAGCAGGTTTAAACCCTGGAATACCACAGTCCACAGCATCACAGCTTTCAAGTGTGCAATTTCTGCACTGTTTTTTGCAAGGCTCTATCAACAAGTAATCTTTGAAAGGATAGAAGAAATGTAAGCTACTGACTGTCCGGTACCTAAGAACTTTAAAGGGGTGCCACAAAATATTTCAAAGCACAAATCAACTACCCAATGTAGTCACTGGTGCTATCCAGAAGAACCAGAGGTAAAAGGGGTCCGGTATCTAATGTCCGCTTAGGATGTCTAAATTTTACAGAAGTTTAGGTCCCAACTGTTTATGGTAATTTTGCTATAGAAGTACTAGTGGGCCACCACCCACAATTGAGTCAAAAGGGTTCCTCACATTTAACCACTGAGCTCATTGGCTTCATCATTTAAAAGGGAGATGTAGACTTTAGAGGTAGGACTTGACAGTGGCTTCAAGAATGAATGCAGGGGTTTACAGATCGATAAAGGGTACATAGATGAGTAACATGGTCCTGTCATCATGATAATGTCCTATGGCCAACTGAGCAAGATCTGAAGCAGTGGGAGGGAGGACAAGCTGCCTCCTGGGACTTGTGATTCTAGAGAGGGAAAATATAGAGAGACAACAGGCACAAGTCTGATTGGGTGGTGTAGGCTCAGTCTCTTTATGAAGACATAAGTGGTTACATGCTTATGATTACGTTCATGTCTTTTCTTTGTCTTCCTTCTACTACCCTGGTTTTCTGAACATTTTGTGCCTCTTGGGTGACTAATTCCACTGCTCATGTCTTCAAACTCGATTCCAAGACAGAGGCCATTTCCATATCATAGTTTCCACTTCTGGTTTTATGTTTTCCTCTCACTCACTAGTGCAGGCTCACTTCCCATCAAAATGTTTTATCAAGTGCTGGTCAAAAAAGCGAGTGCTTATCTCCCTGCAGAACAGTATCCTGAGACAATGCCAGTGGATTAGACTATTTGTACGCCCTATTCCCAATACCGCCGGAGTTTTTATTCAGTTCCCTAAGAGACCATGGGCATACTCAGATGTGCGTCCCTTGATCACTTTCTCACAGGATCCAAGCTATACCTCACGGATGAAGCCTTGAAAGGCTGAAACTGGTCTGGGGTCTCTGGTGCTCTCTTGAGGAAGAAGGATGTGTTGTAGAGTGTTCAACTGAACAAATTCAGCAGAGAGACTAATAGGTCCTTTTTTCAAGTTTTTAATTCCATACAATTCTCTTCTATCCACCCACACTCCAAGGCTATGCTATGTTCCATAATGGAGAAGATGGAATCTCTCTGGCTGAATTTGTTTCTCCTGAGATTCTTTCTTCGCCGCTCAAACTTGGTTCTTGCCCCTCTCCATCTACAGTAGTTCAGAGGGGGCATCACATGGCAGTGTGGGATGAACAATGGCCAGGAGGAGCTGGTCAGTACTGATTTGCATAAGGCAGGGGTCTGTTTAGTGTGGCACTGTGGGTAAAACTTGTTAGGTTGGATTGGTTCCAGATACAAACACAGAACCACCTACAGCTGCAACTCTGTGAAATGCCTAATGCAAAGGGACCTGCATAAGGTTTCTTCTATTCACATAATTATGAGCAGTTAAAGTGCTGATGTTTTTTTGTGTAAGAGAATAATGCGTTTCTTTGTGATGGAGCAGGCCTTTTAGTAGGCAGGTGATTATAGTGAAGTGATGTAACCAAGAGGTCAGAGTTTCCAACTTCAGAACTGAACCAAGACCATATCCTAGCTTCAGCTAAACAGGCTGTTGTTCCCTCAAATAATTTTACGTCCCCGTGATTGAAAAAAATGTGTATTTATTGTTTTTCATGTAAAATGTCAGGGTCTTGTGTGAAGCACTCTAATGAGCATGGATAATTGTGTGCGTAAAAAAAATTAGTTAAGCAAATCTGTGAAAGAAAGCAGGGGTGTTCTTTGGTGGCAAAAAGTCACACTCCTCATTTGAAACCACCTGCCATAGACTGTTAATTGGGGGGACGAATACAGGCCCAGTATCGGTTACTTCACTTCACGGTCTGTCATCATATTAAAAATAGCTGCCCTTGCTAAAGGAAGGGTTTATTGGAAAGATGGAGCATGGATTGACGAAATTGTGTGGTAGGGTTGACTACCTTACACAGCAAGAGAAGACAAATTATGTGGCATAACATATTTATGCTAGTATTACTACATTATTTTCTCATTTTTACTCATTACCACTGTCTGAGCAAAGTTTCTCCTCATGAGTACCAGTTGCTAAGCAACAGCAAGATGACCAGTGAAGGCCTGAAGAGGGGAGCTATGCGCCTAGAGGTGTGTGTCATAAACAGAGTCAAAGGTCTATGTATCCTAATGACATTCAAGATTTAAAAATATATTGACGTGTTACTTTAGAGGTGACTGTCTCACCCATGAGACTTACTCTTTCATGGTTCGGTTTAGGAGGTTAGGCTTTTGTCTACTTCATTGGCGTTATTACTTATTTCAACAATTATAATGTTACAAGGAGAGGAAGTTAGTATCAGTACTTGCACCACTGACAATCTGTGTATCTGTTTTTAACAGGAATGAGCACTATAGCAGCAACCACAACACCTGTGACTACCACAAGCAGCACACCTCCTGAGACAACAGGTACAATTTGTGTCTTTATTTCTGCTGAATGATTTATTGGTAACTGAGGGACACATGTATGAAAGAATTTAGCAGTCACAAATGGCATATTGGGTTATTTTCTACTGCTAAAAAAGTCTTTCTACATGTACTAACCCTATTTTGCGAATCGGTAACCTTTTACTGACTTGCACAATAGGGTTTGCGATTCAGTATTAGGATGGGGTGTGTGATGAGTGTCCATTCCTAATATCCACTCTCATTGGTATTTGCGAATGTTATGAGACCGAGAATACGGTTGCAAAACATTCGCATTTTACCAAAAATGTTAATTAGGAGTAAACAATGCACAAATTGGAAGGGGCCCCTAGGGGACCCCTTCCCCTTTGTCAATGGGGGCACCAACATTTTTTCAGAGCACGCAGAATGTACACAGACCAGTGCCTACTCTTAAAAAATGAAAAGAAAACTTTTCATTGTTTTGTTGAAATACATCATGTTTTTCTTTAAGGAAAACAGACTCTATTTAAAAACAAGCATTTGCGATGCAATAGGTCTCGCATTTGCTCGAGTTAGAGCTGTTATTATTGTAAACCCCTAACCAGACTTTTCTTGCCACATATATTAAAAATGAAACATAATCCAATTTCACACATGAGATCCAATTCAAAGCCTCACACCATGAGCATGAAGGAGACACACAAAAGGAAAAACAAGTTTGCTTGCAATCAAACATACCAGCAAAAGTGCAATTGGCCATGTAACAGGGTCGATGTCAAAGGCGGTAACCAAAGCGCCCCAAGGAGGGACAAACGTGAAACATTTACCAATGATAACAAAGGATTTTTGTAGGGCAAGCCCATGAACGAGCGATAGTAATGGGTGTGAGGGTGGGGTGTGGATAAAAGTACAAACAGATAACAACGCGTAGAAAAAAGCATCGCTTCCGTGCTGTTATGCTCAACCTAAAAAGGGAGGTGGGTTAGAAAGAGATGTGTGGTAGAGTTTAGAAAACCTAAAAAGTTGTTTTATTTGAAATATACTACAGAAATTGTAGTGGCATTACAAAAGAAAAAAATAACTTTTGATATAGCAATTCACCAGACAATGGACTTCAGAGGCAGAAACATTAAGCATGTTATGTATCAGGTGTCTACACAGCTCAACATGTCTAATATTTATGTATAAAATTAAAATAAGAACAAAACATTTTTTCACAGAGAACTACAATTAAATGAAGCAACTGGTTAACTGAACTTACAAATGTAGAACAAGAAAGAACGATCTGACATTCTTAAAAATAAATGACCTGTAGAAAGACTGGAAGATGTAGTTTCACCTTGCTGGATTTCTTCATGCGAATTAGGATGAGCAAATGGATCCGGTGACATAGATTAGCTATTATAAAACTGGCTTAAATGGAACATTTGACGTTTAAAGTAAGCTAAAGTTGTATTTGTAAACGTTTGAAACGTAGGTAGAAATATATGAAATAAAATGTCTGGTCTATAGGGAGTTGAGGTACAATCACTAAGGCCATCATCAAATGAATTGCTACAGAGGAAGTACGTAGTGATGTAGTTTGAAGAAGAACGCTTCTCCTTTCAGGACTAGAAAGCACTGGACAACCAAAAGGAATGCTATGATTCTGTCATTCAGATGACTACTTCTGGATGGTGGTCCTCCATTTGGCTGTCTGTGTTTTAGTTGTACTGCTTGAGCAATTTCTTCCAGGATGGATCGAAGAGAGGTCTTGTCATCGAGCAGTTGGTCAGTTACTTTGTCTAGCTCATGCCTTTCAAGTTAAAAGACTTTAGCCATGCCTCGCGCCTCATGAAAAGGCCCATGTCCACAAACTTAAAAACTGTACTAATTATACACAATTCTGCTCAACTAAAGCTGAGCATTTAGTACTAGTATAGGACTTTCGTTGGATAACAGGGAATTTAAGCCATCAATTAAGTGCCGCACCCGTGCATTACTAGCAGGGATCACAATGATGTGCCTCAGTGAGAAACAACTATACTGATATGTTTTCAAGGGCTATTTAAAAAACTTTCCCTTGAATGGCTTATTGCCTTTGAAGAAAGAAGAAACTACCGTATTTATTCAAAGAGCAGGGGATTCACCATCAACAAATACTCAGGTCATTCAGACACTTTGCAAATTTCTATTTGGGTGAAAACAACCATTTGTGCCCCAATCATAATTCTAAACTTATCGCAAATTGCACTGTTTCTCGGCATGATTTTCACCAGGTTAAGACTGGAAACAATACTTCAGTCAAACACTGCTAATTGCAACAATGCACAGCTCAGAACTGAGATCTTTCTGGCGATCATTGGGTTAACCCTATTCAGCAGGTTTAAACCCTGGAATACCACAGTCCACAGCATCACAGCTTTAAAGTGTGCAATTTCTGCACTGTTTTTTGCAAGGCTCTATCAACAAGTAATCTTTGAAAGGATAGAAGAAATGTAAGCTACTGACTGTCCGGTACCTAAGAACTTTAAAGGGGTGCCACAAAATATTTCAAAGCACAAATCAACTACCCAATGTAGTCACTGGTGCTATCCAGAAGAACCAGAGGTAAAAGGGGTCCGGTATCTAATGTCCGCTTAGGATGTCTAAATTTTACAGAAGTTTAGGGCCCAACTGTTTATGGTAATTTTGCTATAGAAGTACTAGTGGGCCACCACCCACAATTGAGTCAAAAGGGTTCCTCACATTTAACCACTGAGCTCAATGGCTTCATCGTTTAAAAGGGAGATGGGACTTGACAGTGGCTTCAAGAATGAATGCAGGGGTTTACAGATCGATAAAGGGTACATAGATGGGTAACATGGTGCTGTCATCGTGATAATGTCCTATGGCCAACTGAGCAAGATCTGAAGCAGTGGGAGGGAGGACAAGCTGCCTCCTGGGACTTGTGATTCTAGAGAGGGAAAATATAGACAGACAACAGGCACAAGTCTGATTGGGTGGTGTAGGCTCAGTCTCTTTATGAAGACATAAGTGGTTACATGCTTATGATTACGTTCATGTCTTTTCTTTGTCTTCCTTCTACTACCCTGGTTTTCTGAACATTTTGTGCCTCTTGGGTGACTAATTCCACTGCTCATGTCTTCAAACTCGATTCCAAGACAGAGGCCATTTCCATATCATAGTTTCCACTTCTGGTTTTATGTTTTCCTCTCACTCACTAGTGCAGGCTCACTTCCCATCAAAATGTTTTATCAAGTGCTGGTCAAAAAAGCGAGTGCTTATCTCCCTGCAGAACAGTATCCTGAGACAATGCCAGTGGATTAGACTATTTGTACGCCCTATTCCCAATACCGCCGGAGTTTTTATTCAGTTCCCTAAGAGACCATGGGCATACTCAGATGTGCGTCCCTTGATCACTTTCTCACAGGATCCAAGCTATACCTCACGGATGAAACCTTGACAGGCTGAAACTGGTCTGGGGTCTCTGGTGCTCTCTTGAGGAAGAAGGATGTGTTGTAGAGTGTTCAACTGAACAAATTCAGCAGAGAGACTAATAGGTCCTTTTTTCAAGTTTTTAATTCCATACAATTCTCTTCTATCCACCCACACTCCAAGGCTATGCTATGTTCCATAATGGAGAAGATGGAATCTCTCTGGCTGAATTTGTTTCTCCTGAGATTCTTTCTTCGCCGCTCAAACTTGGTTCTTGCACCTCTCCATCTACAGTAGTTCAGAGGGGGCATCACATGGCAGTGTGGGATGAACAATGGCCAGGAGGAGATGGTCAGTACTGATTTGCATAAGGCAGGGGTCTGTTTAGTGTGGCACTGTGGGTAAAACTTGTTAGGTTGGATTGGTTCCAGATACAAACACAGAACCACCTACAGCTGCAACTCTTTGAAATGCCTAATGCAAAGGGACCTGCATAAGGTTTCTTCTATTCACATAATTATGAGCAGTTAAAGTGCTGATGTTTTTTTGTGTAAGAGAATAATGCGTTTCTTTGTGATGGAGCAGGCCTTTTAGTAGGCAGGTGATTATAGTGAAGTGATGTAACCAAGAGGTCAGAGTTTCCAACTTCAGAACTGAACCAAGACCATATCCTAGCTTCAGCTAAACAGGCTGTTGTTCCCTCAAATAATTTTACGTCCCCGTGATTGAAAAAAATGTGTATTTATTGTTTTTCATGTAAAATGTCAGGGTCTTGTGTGAAGCACTCTAATGAGCATGGATAATTGTGTGCGTAAAAAAAATTAGTTAAGCAAATCTGTGAAAGAAAGCAGGGGTGTTCTTTGGTGGCAAAAAGTCACACTCCTCATTTGAAACCACCT
Source organism: Pleurodeles waltl (assembly GCF_031143425.1). Taxonomy (NCBI): domain Eukaryota; kingdom Metazoa; phylum Chordata; class Amphibia; order Caudata; family Salamandridae; genus Pleurodeles; species Pleurodeles waltl. The sequence continues at coordinate 1,183,706,929 of NC_090439.1, forward strand.
GCCATAGACTGTTAATTGGGGGGACGAATACAGGCCCAGTATCGGTTACTTCACTTCACGGTCTGTCATCATATTAAAAATAGCTGCCCTTGCTAAAGGAAGGGTTTATTGGAAAGATGGAGCATGGATTGACGAAATTGTGTGGTAGGGTTGACTAAATTATACAGCAAGAGAAGACAAATTATGTGGCATAACATATTTATGCTAGTATTACTACATTATTTTCTCATTTTTACTCATTACCACTGTCTGAGCAAAGTTTCTCCTCATGAGTACCAGTTGCTAAGCAACAGCAAGATGACCAGTGAAGGCCTGAAGAGGGGAGCTATGCGCCTAGAGGTGTGTGTCATAAACAGAGTCAAAGGTCTATGTATCCTAATGACATTCAAGATTTAAAAATATATTGACGTGTTACTTTAGAGGTGCCTGTCTCACCCATGAGACTTACTCTTTCATGGTTCGGTTTAGGAGGTTGGGCTTTTGTCTACTTCATTGGCGTTATTACTTATTTCAACAATTATAATGTTACAAGGAGAGGAAGTTAGTATCAGTACTTGCACCACTGACAATCTGTGTATCTGTTTTTAACAGGAATGAGCACTATAGCAGCAACCACAACACCTGTGACTACCACAAGCAGCACACCTCCTGAGACAACAGGTACAATTTGTGTCTTTATTTCTGCTGAATGATTTATTGGTAACTGAGGGACACATGTATGAAAGAATTTAGCAGTCACAAATGGCATATTGGGTTATTTTCTACTGCTAAAAAAGTCTTTCTACATGTACTAACCCTATTTTGCGAATCGGTAACCTTTTACTGACTTGCACAATAGGGTTTGCGATTCAGTATTAGGATGGGGTGTGTGATGAGTGTCCATTCCTAATATCCACTCTCATTGGTATTTGCGAATGTTATGAGACCGAGAATACGGTTGCAAAACATTCGCATTTTACCAAAAATGTTAATTAGGAGTAAACAATGCACAAATTGGAAGGGGCCCCTAGGGGACCCCTTCCCCTTTGTCAATGGGGGCACCAACATTTTTTCAGAGCACGCAGAATGTACACAGACCAGTGCCTACTCTTAAAAAATGAAAAGAAAACTTTTCATTGTTTTGTTGAAATACATCATGTTTTTCTTTAAGGAAAACAGACTCTATTTAAAAACAAGCATTTGCGATGCAATAGGTCTCGCATTTGCTCGAGTTAGAGCTGTTATTATTGTAAACCCTTAACCAGACTTTTCTTGCCACATATATTAAAAATGAAACATAATCCAATTTCACACATGAGATCCAATTCAAAGCCTCACACCATGAGCATGAAGGAGACACACAAAAGGAAAAACAAGTTTGCTTGCAATCAAACATACCAGCAAAAGTGCAATTGGCCATGTAACAGGGTCGATGTCAAAGGCGGTAACCAAAGCGCCCCAAGGAGGGACAAACGTGAAACATTTACCAATGATAACAAAGGATTTTTGTAGGGCAAGCCCATGAACGAGCGATAGTAATGGGTGTGAGGGTGGGGTGTGGATAAAAGTACAAACAGATAACAACGCGTAGAAAAAAGCATCGCTTCCGTGCTGTTATGCTCAACCTAAAAAGGGAGGTGGGTTAGAAAGAGATGTGTGGTAGAGTTTAGAAAACCTAAAAAGTTGTTTTATTTGAAATATACTACAGAAATTGTAGTGGCATTACAAAAGAAAAAAATAACTTTTGATATAGCAATTCACCAGACAATGGACTTCAGAGGCAGAAACATTAAGCATGTTATGTATCAGGTGTCTACACAGCTCAACATGTCTAATATTTATGTATAAAATTAAAATAAGAACAAAACATTTTTTCACAGAGAACTACAATTAAATGAAGCAACTGGTTAACTGAACTTACAAATGTAGAACAAGAAAGAACGATCTGACATTCTTAAAAATAAATGACCTGTAGAAAGACTGGAAGATGTAGTTTCACCTTGCTGGATTTCTTCATGCGAATTAGGATGAGCAAATGGATCCGGTGACATAGATTAGCTATTATAAAACTGGCTTAAATGGAGCATTTGACGTTTAAAGTAAGCTAAAGTTGTATTTGTAAACGTTTGAAACGTAGCTAGAATTATATGAAATAAAATGTCTGGTCTATAGGGAGTTGAGGTACAATCACTAAGGCCATCATCAAATGAATTGCTACAGAGGAAGTACGTAGTGATGTAGTGTGAAGAAGAACGCTTCTCCTTTCAGGACTAGAAAGCACTGGACAACCAAAAGGAATGCTATGATTCTGTCATTCAGATGACTACTTCTGGATGGTGGTCCTCCATTTGGCTGTCTGTGTTTTAGTTGTACTGCTTGAGCAATTTCTTCCAGGATGGATCGAAGAGAGGTCTTGTCATCGAGCAGTTGGTCAGTTACTTTGTCTAGCTCATGCCTTTCAAGTTAAAAGACTTTAGCCATGCCTCGCGCCTCATGAAAAGGCCCATGTCCACAAACTTAAAAACTGTACTAATTATACACAATTCTGCTCAACTAAAGCTGAGCATTTAGTACTAGTATAGGACTTTCGTTGGATAACAGGGAATTTAAGCCATCAATTAAGTGCCGCACCCGTGCATTACTAGCAGGGATCACAATGATGTGCCTCAGTGAGAAACAACTATACTGATATGTTTTCAAGGTCTATTTAAAAAACTTTCCCTTGAATGGCTTATTGCCTTTGAAGAAAGAAGAAACTACCGTATTTATTCAAAGAGCAGGGGATTCACCATCAACAAATACTCAGGTCATTCAGACACTTTGCAAATTCCTATTTGGGTGAAAACAACCATTTGTGCCCCAATCATAATTCTAAACTTATCGCAAATTGCACTGTTTCTCGGCATGATTTTCACCAGGTTAAGACTGGAAACAATACTTCAGTCAAACACTGCTAATTGCAACAATGCACAGCTCAGAACTGAGATCTTTCTGGCGATCATTGGGTTAACCCTATTCAGCAGGTTTAAACCCTGGAATACCACAGTCCACAGCATCACAGCTTTAAAGTGTGCAATTTCTGCACTGTTTTTTGCAAGGCTCTATCAACAAGTAATCTTTGAAAGGATAGAAGAAATGTAAGCTACTGACTGTCCGGTACCTAAGAACTTTAAAGGGGTGCCACAAAATATTTCAAAGCACAAATCAACTACCCAATGTAGTCACTGGTGCTATCCAGAAGAACCAGAGGTAAAAGGGGTCCGGTATCTAATGTCCGCTTAGGATGTCTAAATTTTACAGAAGTTTAGGGCCCAACTGTTTATGGTAATTTTGCTATAGAAGTACTAGTGGGCCACCACCCACAATTGAGTCAAAAGGGTTCCTCACATTTAACCACTGAGCTCAATGGCTTCATCGTTTAAAAGGGAGATGTAGACTTTAGAGGTAGGACTTGACAGTGGCTTCAAGAATGAATGCAGGGGTTTACAGATCGATAAAGGGTACATAGATGGGTAACATGGTGCTGTCATCGTGATAATGTCCTATGGCCAACTGAGCAAGATCTGAAGCAGTGGGAGGGAGGACAAGCTGCCTCCTGGGACTTGTGATTCTAGAGAGGGAAAATATAGACAGACAACAGGCACAAGTCTGATTGGGTGGTGTAGGCTCAGTCTCTTTATGAAGACATAAGTGGTTACATGCTTATGATTACGTTCATGTCTTTTCTTTGTCTTCCTTCTACTACCCTGGTTTTCTGAACATTTTGTGCCTCTTGGGTGACTAATTCCATTGCTCATGTCTTCAAACTCGATTCCAAGACTGAGGCCATTTCCATATCATAGTTTCCACTTCTGGTTTTATGTTTTCCTCTCACTCACTAGTGCAGGCTCACTTCCCATCAAAATGTTTTATCAAGTGCTGGTCAAAAAAGCGAGTGCTTATCTCCCTGCAGAACAGTATCCTGAGACAATGCCAGTGGATTAGACTATTTGTACGCCCTATTCCCAATACCGCCGGAGTTTTTATTCAGTTCCCTAAGAGACCATGGGCATACTCAGATGTGCGTCCCTTGATCACTTTCTCACAGGATCCAAGCTATACCTCACGGATGAAGCCTTGAAAGGCTGAAACTGGTCTGGGGTCTCTGGTGCTCTCTTGAGGAAGAAGGATGTGTTGTAGAGTGTTCAACTGAACAAATTCAGCAGAGAGACTAATAGGTCCTTTTTTAAAGTTTTTAATTCCATACAATTCTCTTCTATCCACCCACACTCCAAGGCTATGCTATGTTCCATAATGGAGAAGATGGAATCTCTCTGGCTGAATTTGTTTCTCCTGAGATTCTTTCTTCGCCGCTCAAACTTGGTTCTTGCACCTCTCCATCTACAGTAGTTCAGAGGGGGCATCACATGGCAGTGTGGGATGAACAATGGCCAGGAGGAGATGGTCAGTACTGATTTGCATAAGGCAGGGGTCTGTTTAGTGTGGCACTGTGGGTAAAACTTGTTAGGTTGGATTGGTTCCAGATACAAACACAGAACCACCTACAGCTGCAACTCTTTGAAATGCCTAATGCAAAGGGACCTGCATAAGGTTTCTTCTATTCACATAATTATGAGCAGTTAAAGTGCTGATGTTTTTTTGTGTAAGAGAATAATGCGTTTCTTTGTGATGGAGCAGGCCTTTTAGTAGGCAGGTGATTATAGTGAAGTGATGTAACCAAGAGGTCAGAGTTTCCAACTTCAGAACTGAACCAAGACCATATCCTAGCTTCAGCTAAACAGGCTGTTGTTCCCTCAAATAATTTTACGTCCCCGTGATTGAAAAAAATGTGTATTTATTGTTTTTCATGTAAAATGTCAGGGTCTTGTGTAAAGCACTCTAATGAGCATGGATAATTGTGTGCGTAAAAACAATTAGTTAAGCAAATCTGTGAAAGAAAGCAGGGGTGTTCTTTGGTGGCAAAAAGTCACACTCCTCATTTGAAACCACCTGCCATAGACTGTTAATTGGGGGGACGAATACAGGCCCAGTATCGGTTACTTAACGGTCTGTCATCATATTAAAAATAGCTGCCCTTGCTAAAGGAAGGGTTTATTGGAAAGATGGAGCATGGATTGACGAAATTGTGTGGTAGGGTTGACTACCTTACACAGCAAGAGAAGACAAATTATGTGGCATAACATATTTATGCTAGTATTACTACATTATTTTCTCATTTTTACTCATTACCACTGTCTGAGCAAAGTTTCTCCTCATGAGTACCAGTTGCTAAGCAACAGCAAGATGACCAGTGAAGGCCTGAAGAGGGGAGCTATGCGCCTAGAGGTGTGTGTCATAAACAGAGTCAAAGGTCTATGTATCCTAATGACATTCAAGATTTAAAAATATATTGACGTGTTACTTTAGAGGTGCCTGTCTCACCCATGAGACTTACTCTTTCATGGTTCGGTTTAGGAGGTTAGGCTTTTGTCTACTTCATTGGCGTTATTACTTATTTCAACAATTATAATGTTACAAGGAGAGGAAGTTAGTATCAGTACTTGCACCACTGACAATCTGTGTATCTGTTTTTAACAGGAATGAGCACTATAGCAGCAACCACAACACCTGTGACTACCACAAGCAGCACACCTCCTGAGACAACAGGTACAATTTGTGTCTTTATTTCTGCTGAATGATTTATTGGTAACTGAGGGACACATGTATGAAAGAATTTAGCAGTCACAAATGGCATATTGGGTTATTTTCTACTGCTAAAAAAGTCTTTCTACATGTACTAACCCTATTTTGCGAATCGTTAACCTTTTACTGACTTGCACAATAGGGTTTGCGATTCAGTATTAGGATGGGGTGTGTGATGAGTGTCCATTCCTAATATCCACTCTCATTGGTATTTGCGAATGTTATGAGACCGAGAATACGGTTGCAAAACTATTGCATTTTACCAAAAATGTTAATTAGGAGTAAACAATGCACAAATTGGAAGGGGCCCCTAGGGGACCCCTTCCACTTTGTCAATGGGGGCACCAAAAGTTTTTCAAAGCACGCAGAATGTACACAGACCAGTGCCTACTCTTAAAAAATGAAAAGAAAACTTTTCATTGTTTTGTTGAAATACATCATGTTTTTCTTTAAGGAAAACAGACTCTATTTAAAAACAAGCATTTGCGATGCAATAGGTCTCGCATTTGCTCGAGTTAGAGCTGTTATTATTGTAAACCCCTAACCAGACTTTTCTTGCCACATATATTAAAAATGAAACATAATCCAATTTCACACATGAGATCCAATTCAAAGCCTCACACCATGAGCATGAAGGAGACACACAAAAGGAAAAACAAGTTTGCTTGCAATCAAACATACCAGCAAAAGTGCAATTGGCCATGTAACAGGGTCGATGTCAAAGGCGGTAACCAAAGCGCCCCAAGGAGGGACAAACGTGAAACATTTACCAATGATAACAAAGGATTTTTGTAGGGCAAGCCCATGAACGAGCGATAGTAATGGGTGTGAGGGTGGGGTGTGGATAAAAGTACAAACAGATAACAACGCGTAGAAAAAAGCATCGCTTCCGTGCTGTTATGCTCAACCTAAAAAGGGAGGTGGGTTAGAAAGAGATGTGTGGTAGAGTTTAGAAAACCTAAAAAGTTGTTTTATTTGAAATATTCTACAGAAATTGTAGTGGCATTACAAAAGAAAAAAATAACTTTTGATATAGCAATTCACCAGACAATGGACTTCAGAGGCAGAAACATTAAGCATGTTATGTATCAGGTGTCTACACAGCTTAACATGTCTAATATTTATGTATAAAATTAAAATAAGAACAAAACATTTTTTCACAGAGAACTACAATTAAATGAAGCAACTGGTTAACTGAACTTACAAATGTAGAACAAGAAAGAACGATTTGACATTCTTAAAAATAAATGACCTGTAGAAAGACTGGAAGATGTAGTTTCACCTTGCTGGATTTCTTCATGCGAATTAGGATGAGCAAATGGATCCGGTGACATAGATTAGCTATTATAAAACTGGCTTAAATGGAGCATTTGACGTTTAAAGTAAGCTAAAGTTGTATTTGTAAACGTTTGAAACGTAGGTAGAAATATATGAAATAAAATGTCTGGTCTATAGGGAGTTGAGGTACAATCACTAAGGCCATCACCAAATGAATTGCTACAGAGGAAGTACGTAGTGATGTAGTTTGAAGAAGAACGCTTCTCCTTTCAGGACTAGAAAGCACTGGACAACCAAAAGGAATGCTATGATTCTGTCATTCAGATGACTACTTCTGGATGGTGGTCCTCCATTTGGCTGTCTGTGTTTTAGTTGTACTGCTTGAGCAATTTCTTCCAGGATGGATCGAAGAGAGGTCTTGTCATCGAGCAGTTGGTCAGTTACTTTGTCTAGCTCATGCCTTTCAAGTTAAAAGACTTTAGCCATGCCTCGCGCCTCATGAAAAGGCCCATGTCCACAAACTTAAAAACTGTACTAATTATACACAATTCTGCTCAACTAAAGCTGAGCATTTAGTACTAGTATAGGACTTTCGTTGGACAACAGGGAATTTAAGCCATCAATTAAGTGCCGCACCCGTGCATTACTAGCAGGGATCACAATGATGTGCCTCAGTGAGAAACAACTATACTGATATGTTTTCAAGGGCTATTTAAAAAACTTTCCCTTGAATGGCTTATTGCCTTTGAAGAAAGAAGAAACTACCGTATTTATTCAAAGAGCAGGGGATTCACCATCAACAAATACTCAGGTCATTCAGACACTTTGCAAATTCCTATTTGGGTGAAAACAACCATTTGTGCCCCAATCATAATTCTAAACTTATCGCAAATTGCACTGTTTCTCGGCATGATTTTCACCAGGTTAAGACTGGAAACAATACTTCAGTCAAACACTGCTAATTGCAACAATGCACAGCTCAGAACTGAGATCTTTCTGGCGATCATTGGGTTAACCCTATTCAGCAGGTTTAAACCCTGGAATACCACAGTCCACAGCATCACAGCTTTCAAGTGTGCAATTTCTGCACTGTTTTTTGCAAGGCTCTATCAACAAGTAATCTTTGAAAGGATAGAAGAAATGTAAGCTACTGACTGTCCGGTACCTAAGAACTTTAAAGGGGTGCCACAAAATATTTCAAAGCACAAATCAACTACCCAATGTAGTCACTGGTGCTATCCAGAAGAACCAGAGGTAAAAGGGGTCCGGTATCTAATGTCCGCTTAGGATGTCTAAATTTTACAGAAGTTTAGGGCCCAACTGTTTATGGTAATTTTGCTATAGAAGTACTAGTGGGCCACCACCCACAATTGAGTCAAAAGGGTTCCTCACATTGAACCACTGAGCTCAATGGCTTCATCATTTAAAAGGGAGATGTAGACTTTAGAGGTAGGACTTGACAGTGGCTTCAAGAATGAATGCAGGGGTTTACAGATCGATAAAGGGTACATAGATGAGTAACATGGTCCTGTCATCATGATAATGTCCTATGGCCAACTGAGCAAGATCTGAAGCAGTGGGAGGGAGGACAAGCTGCCTCCTGGGACTTGTGATTCTAGAGAGGGAAAATATAGAGAGACAACAGGCACAAGTCTGATTGGGTGGTGTAGGCTCAGTCTCTTTATGAAGACATAAGTGGTTACATGCTTATGATTACGTTCATGTCTTTTCTTTGTCTTCCTTCTACTACCCTGGTTTTCTGAAAATGTTGTGCCTCTTGGGTGACTAATTCCACTGCTCATGTCTTCAAACTCGATTCCAAGACTGAGGCCATTTCCATATCATAGTTTCCACTTCTGGTTTTATGTTTTCCCCTCACTCACTAGTGCAGGCCTACTTCCCATCAAAATGTTTTATCAAGTGCTGGTCAAAAAAGCGAGTGCTTATCTCCCTGCAGAACAGTATCCTGAGACAATGCCAGTGGATTAGACTATTTGTATGCATTATTCCCAATACCGCCTGAGTTTTTTATGCAGTTCCCTAAGAGACCATGGGCATACTCAGATGTGCGTCCCTTGATCACTTTCTCACAGGATCCAAGCTATACCTCACGGATGAAGTCTTGAAAGGCTGAAACTGGTCTGGGGTCTCTGGTGCTCTCTTCAGGAAGAAGGATGTGTTGTAGAGTGTTCAACTGAACAAATTCAGCAGAAAGACTAATAGGTCCTTTTTTGAAGTTTTTAATTCCATACAATTCTTTTCTATCCACCTACACACCAAGGCTAGGCTATGTTCCATAATGGAGAAGATGGAATCTCTCTGGCTGAATTCTTTTCTCCTGAGATTCTTTCTTGGCCGCTCCATCTTGGTTCTTGCCCCTCTCCATCTACAGTAGTTCAGAGGAGGCATCACATGGCAGTGTGGGATGAACAATGGCCAGGAGGATCTGGTCAGTACTGATTTGCATAAGGCACGGGTCTGTTTAGTGTGGCACTGTGGGTAAAACTTGTTAGGTTGGATTGGTTCCAGATACAGACACAGAATCACCTACAGCTGCAACTCTTTGAAATGCCTTATGCAAAGGGACCTGGATAAGGTTTCTTCTATTCACATAATTATGAGCAGTTAAAGTGCTGATGTTTTTTTGTGTAAGAGAATAATGCGTTTCTTTGTGATGGAGCAGGCCTTTTAGTAGGCACGTGATTATAATGAAGTGATATAACCAAGAGGTTAGAGTTTCCAACTTCAGAACTGAACCAAGACCATATCCTAGCTTCAGCTAAAAAGGCTGTTGTTCCCTCAAATAATTTTACGTCCCCGTGATTGAAAAAAATGTGTATTTATTGTTTTTCATGTAAAACGTCAGGGTCTTGTGTAAAGCACTCTAATGAGCATGGATAATTGTGTGCGTAAAAAAAATTAGTTAAGCAAATCTGTGAAAGAAAGCAGGGGTGTTCTTTGGTGGCAAAAAGTCACACTCCTCATTTGAAACCACCTGCCATAGACTGTTAATTGGGGGGACGAATACAGGCCCAGTATGGGTTACTTCACGGTCTGTCATCATATTAAAAATAGATGCCCTTGCTAAAGGAAGGGTTTATTGGAAAGATGGAGCATGGATTGACGAAATTGCGTGGTAGGGTTGACTACATTATACAGCAAGAGAAGAGAAATTATGTGGCATAACATATTTATGCTAGTATTACTACATTATTTTCTCATTTTTACTCATTACCACTGTCTGAGCAAAGTTTCTCCTCATGAGTACCAGTTGCTAAGCAACAGCAAGATGACCAGTGAAGGCCTGAAGAGGGGAGCTATGCGCCTAGAGGTGTGTGTCATAAACAGAGTCAAAGGTCTATGTCTCCTAATGACATTCAAGATTTAAAAATATATTGACGTGTTAGTTTAGAGGTGCCTGTCTCACCCATGAGACTTACTCTTTCATGGTTCGGTTTAGGAGGTTAGGCTTTTGTCTACTTCATGGGCATTATTACTTATTTCAACAATTATAATGTTACAAGGAGAGGTAGTTAGTATCAGTACTTGCACCACTGACAATCTGTGTATCTGTTTTTAACAGGAATGAGCACTACAGAAGCAACCACTGCAGGCACCACAAGACTTCCGACCATCACAAGCAGAACACCTCCTGAGACAACAGGTACACTTTGAGTCTTTATTTCTGCTGAATGATTTGTTGGTAACTGAGGGACACATGCATGAAAGAATTTAGCAGTCGCAAATGGCATATTGGGTTATTTTCTACTGCTAAAAAAGCCTTTCTACATGTACTAACCCTATTTTGCGAATCGGTAACCTTTTACTGACTTGCACAATAGGGTTTGCGGTTCAGTATTAGGATGGGGTGTGTGATGAGTGTCCATTCCTAATACCCACTCTCATTGGTATTTGCGAATGTTATGAGACCGAGAATACGGTTGCAAAACATTTGCATTTTACCAAAAATTTTAATTAGGAGTAAACCATGCACAAATTGGAAGGGGCCCCTAGGGGACCCCTTACCCTTTGTCAATGGGGGCACCAACATTTTTTCAGAGCACGCAGAATGTACACAGACCAGTGCCTAGTCTTAAAAAATTCAAAGAAAACTTTTCATTGTTTTGGTGAAATACATCCTGTTTTTCTTTAAGGAAAACAGACTCTATTTAAAAACAAGCATTTCCAATGCAATAGGTCTCACATTTGCTCGAGTAAGAGCTGTTATTATTGTAAATCCCTAACCAGACTTTTCTTGCCACATATATTGAAAATGAAACGTAATCCAATTTCACACATGCGACCCGATTCAAAGCCTCACACCATGAGCATGAAGGAGACACACAAAAGGAAAAACAAGTTTGCTTGCAATCAAACATACCAGCAAAAGTGCAATTAGCCATGTAACAGGGTCGATGTCAAAGGCGGTAACCAAAGCGCGCCAAGGAGGGACAAACGTGAAACATTTACCAATGATAACAAAGGATTTTTGTAGAGCAAGCCCATGAACGAGCGATAGTAATGGGCGTGAGGGCGGGGTGTGGATAAAAGTACAAACAGATAACAACGCGTAGAAAAAAGCAGCGCGTCCGCGCTGTTATGCTCAACCTAAAAAGGGAGGTGGGTTAGAAAGAGATGTGTGGTAGAGTTTAGAAAACCTAAAAAGTCGTTTTATTTGAAATATACTACAGAAATTGTAGGGGCACTACAAAAGAAAAAAATAACTTTTGATATAGCAATTCACCAGACAATGGACTTCAGAGGCAGAAACGTTAAGCATGTTATGTATCAGATGTCTACACAGCTTAACATGTCTAATACTTATGTATAAATTTAAAAAAAGAACAAAAGACTTTTTCACAGAATACTACAGTTAAATGAAGCAACTGGTTAACTGAACTTACAAATGTAGAACAAGAAAGAAAGATCTGACATTCTTAAAAATAAATGATCTGTAGAAAGACTGGAAGATGTAGTTTCACCTTGCTGGATTTCTTCATGCGAATTAGGATGAGCAAATGGATTCGGTGACATTGATTAGCTATTATAAAACTGGCTTAAATTGAGCATTTGACGTTTAAAGTAAGCTAAAGTTGTATTTGTAAACGTGTGAAACGTAGGTAGAAATATATGAAATAAAATGTCTGGTCTATAGGCAATTGAGGTACAATCACTAAGGCCATCATCAAATGAATTGCTACAGAGGAAGTACGTAGTGATGTAGTTTGAAGAAGAATGCCTCTCCTTTCAGGACTAGAAAGCACTGGACAACCAAAAGGAATGCTATGATTCTGTGATTCAGATGACTACTTCTGGATGGTGGTCCTCCATTTGGCTGTCTGTGTTTTAGTTGTACTGCTTGAGCAATTTCTTCCAGGATGGATCGAAGAGAGGTCTTGTCATCGAGCAGTTGGTCAGTTACTTTGTCTAGCTCATGCCTTTCAAGTTAAAAGACTTTAGCCATGCCTCATGCCTCATGAAAAGGCCCATGTCCATGAACTTAAAAATTGTACTAAATAAACACAATTCTGCTCAACTAAAGCTGAGCATTTAGTACTAGTATAGGACTTTCGTTTGACAAAAGGGAATTGAAGCCATCAATTAAGTGCCGGCGCCTGTGCATTACTAGCAGGGATCACAATGATATGCCTCAGTGAGAAACAACTATACTGGTATGTTTTCAAGGGCTATTTAAAAAACTTTCCCTTGGATGGCTTATTGCCTTTGAAGAAAGAAGAAACTACCTTATTTATTCAAAGAGCAGGGGATTCACCATCAACAAATACTCAGGTCATTCAGACACCTTGCAAATCCCTATTTGGGTGAACACAACCATTTGTTCCCCAATCATAATTCTAAACTTTTTGCAAATTGCACTGTTTCTCGGCATGATTTTCACCAGGTTAAGAATGGAAACAATACTCCAGTCAAACACTGCTAATTGCAACAATGCACAGCTCAGAACTGAGATCTTTCTTGCGATCAGTGGGTTAACCCTATTCAGCAGGTTGAAACCCTGGAATACCACAGTCCACAGCATCACAACTTTCAAGTGTGCAATTTCTGCACTGTTTTTTGCAAGGCTCTATCAACAAGTAATCTTTGAAAGGATGGAAGAAATGTAAGCTACTGACTGTCCGGTACCTAAGAAATTTAAAGGGGTGCCACAAAATATTTCAAAGCACAAATCAACTACCCAATGTAGTCACTGGTGCTATCCAGAAGAACCAGAGGTAACGGGGTCCGGTCTCTAATCTCCTCTTAGGATGTCTAAATTTTACATAAGTTTAGGACCCAACTGTTTATGGTAATTTTGCTATAGATGTACTAGTGGGCCACCACCCACAATTGAGTCAAAAGGGTTCCTCACATTTAACCACTGAGCTCAATGGCTTCATCATTTAAAACGAGATGTAGACTTTAGTGGTAGGACTTGACCGTGGCTTCAAGAATGAATGCAGGGGTTTACAGATCGATAAAGGGTACATAGATGAGTACCATGGTGCTGTCATCATGATAATGTCCTATGGCCAACTGAGCAAGATCTGAAGCAGTGGGAGTAAGGACAAGCTGCCTCCTGGGGCTTGTGATTCTAGAGAGGGAAAATATAGACAGACAACAGGCACAAGTCTGATTGAGTGGTGTAGACTCAGTCTCTTTATGAAGACATGAGTGGTTACATGCTTATGATTACGTTTGTGTCTTTTCTTCGGTCTTCCTTCTACTACCCTGGTTTTCTGGAAATTTTGTGCCTCTTGGGTGACTAATTCCACTGCTCATGTCTTCAAACTCGATTCCAAGACTGAGGCCATTTCCATATCATAGTTTCCACTTCTGGTTTTATGTTTTCCTCTCACTCACTAGTGCAGGTCTACTTCCCATCAAAATGTTTTATCAAGTGCTGGTCAAAAAAGCAAGTGCTTATCTCCCTGCAGAACAGTATCCTGAGACAATGCCAGTGGATTAGGGGCCATATGTACGAACACTTTTTCCCATAGTCACAGAATGGGTAAAAACCTTTGCTACATCTGGCCCTAGACTATTTGTCTGCATTATTCCCAATACCGCCGGAGTTTTTTATGCAGTTCCCTAAGAGGCCATGGGCATACTCAGATGTGGGTCCCTTGATCACTTGCTCACAGGATCCAAGCTATACCTCACTGATGAAGCCTTGAAAGGCTGAAACTGGTCTGGGGTCTCTGGTGCTCCCTTGAAGAAGAAGGAAGTGTTGTAGAGTGTTCAACTGAACAAATTCAGCAGAGAGACTAATAGGTCCTTTTTTGAAGTGTTTAATTCCATACAATTCTCTTCTATCCACCCACACACCAAGGCTATGCTATGTTCCATAATGGAGAAGATGGAATCTCTCTGGCTGAATTTTTTTCTCCTGAGATTCTTTCTTTGCCGCTCCATCTTGGTTCTTGCCCCTCTCCATCTACAGTAGTTCAGAGGGGGCATCACATGGCAGTGTGGGATGAACAATGGCCAGGAGGATCTGGTCAGTACTGATTTGCATAAGGCAGGGGTCTGTTTTGTGTGGCACTGTGGGTAAAACTTGTTAGGTTGGTTTGGCTCCAGATACAGACATAGAACCACCTACAGCTGCAACTCTTTGAAATGCCTAATGCAAAGGGACCTGCATAAGGTTTCTTCTGTTCACATAATTATGAGCAGTTAAAGTGCTGATGTTTTTTTGTGTAAGAGAATAATGCGTTTCTTTGTGATGGAGCAGGCCTTTTAGTAGCCACGTGATTATAGTGAAGTGATGTAACCAAGAGGTCAGAGTTTCCAACTTCAGAACTGAACCAAGACCATATCCTAGCTTCAGCTAAACAGGCTGTTGTTCCCTCAAATAATTTTACGTTCCCGTGATTGAAAAAAAATGTGGATTTATTGTTTTTCATGTAAAACGTCAGGGTCTTGTGTAAAGCACTCTAATGAGCATGGATAATTGTGTGCGTAAAAACATTAGTTAAGCAAATCTGTGAAAGAAAGCAGGGGTGTTCTTTGGTGGCCCAAAGTCACAGTCCTCATTTGAAACCACCTGCCATAGATTGTTATTTGGGGGGACGAATACAGGCCCAGTATGGGTTACTTCACGGTCTGTCATCATATTCAAAATAGCTGCCCTTGCTAAAGGAAGGGTTTATTGGAAAGATGGAGCATGGGTTGATGAAATTGTGTGGTAGGGTTGACTAAATTATACAGCAAGAGAAGACAAATTGTGCGGCATAACATATTTATGCTAGTATTACTACATTATTTTCTCATTTTTACTCATTACCACTGTCTGAGCAAAGTTTCTCCTCATGAGTACCAGTTGCTAAGCAACAGCAAGATGACCAGTGAAGGCCTGAAGAGGGGAGCTATGCGCCTAGAGGTGTGTGTCATAAACAGAGTCAAAGGTCTATGTATCATAATGACATTCAAGATTTAAAAATATATTGACGTGTTACTTTAGAGGTGCCTGTCTCACCCATGAGACTTACTCTTTCATGGGTCGGTTTAGGAGGTTATCCTTTGTCTACCTCATGGGCGTTATTACTTATTTCAACAATTATAATGTTACAAGTAGAGGTAGTTAGTATCAGTACTTGCACCACTGACAATCTGCGTATCTGTTTTTAACAGGAATGGGCACTATAGCATCAACCACCGCAGGCACCACAGCACCTGCGATCACCACAAGCAGCACACCTCCTGAGACAACAGGTACACTTTGTGTCTTTATTTCCGCTGAATGATTTATTGGTAACTGAGGGACACATGTATGAAAGAATTTAGCAGTCACAAATGGCATATTGGGTTATTTTCTACTGCTAAAAAAGCCTTTCTACATGTACTAACCTATTTTGCGAGTCGGTAACCTTTTCCTGACTTGCACAATAGGGTTTGCGATTCAGTATTAAGATGGGGTGTGTGATGAGTGTCCATTCCTAATACCCACTCTCATTGATATTTGCGAATGTTATGAGACCGAGAATACAGTTGCAAAACATTCGCATTTTACCAAAAAAATTTATTAGGAGTAAACAATGCACAAATTGGAAGGGGCCCCTACGGGACCCCTTCCCCTTTGTCAATGGGGGCACCAAAAAATTTTCAGAGCACGCAGAATGTACACTGACCAGTGCCTACTCTTAAAAAATTCAAAGAAAACTTTTCATTGTTTTGTTGAAATACATCCTGTTTTTCTTTAAGGAAAAAATACTCTATTTAAAAACAAGCATTTGCAAAGCAATAGGTCTCACATTTGCTCGAGTTAGAGCTGTTATTATTGTAAACCCCTAACCGGACTTTTCTTGCGACCCGATTCAAAGCCTCACACCATGAGCATGAAGGAGACACACAAAAGGAAAAACAAGTTTGCTTGCAATCAAACATACCTCAAAAGTGCAATTAGCCATGTAACAGGGTTGATGTCAAAGGCGGTAACCAAAGCGCGCCAAGGAGGGACAAACGTGAAACATTTACCAATGATAACAAAGGATTTTTGTAGAGCAAGCCCATGAACGAGCGATAGTAGTGGGCGTGAGAGCGGGGTGTGGATAAAAGTACAAACAGATAACAACGCGTAGCAAAAAGCAGCGCTTCCGCGCTGTTATGCTCAACCTAAAAAGGGAGGTGGGTTAGAAAGAGATGTGTGGTAGAGTTTAGAAAACCTAAAAAGTCGTTTTATTTGAAATATACTACAGAAATTGTAGGGGCATTACAAAAGAAAAAAAAAACTTTTGATATAGCAATTCACCAGACAATGGACTTCAGAGGCAGAAACATTAAGCATGTTATGTATCAGGTGTCTACACAGCTTAACATGTCTAATATTTATGTATAAAACTAAAATAGGAACAAAACATTTTTTCACAGAGAACTACAGTTAAATGAAGCAACTGGTTAACTGAACTTACAAATGTAGAACAAGAAAGAAAGATCTGACATTCTTAAAAATAAATGACCTGTAGAAAGACTGGAAGATGTAGTTTCAACTTGCTGGATTTCTTCATGCGAATTAGGATGAACAAATGGATCCGGTGACATAGATTAGCTATTATAAAACTGGCTTAAATGGAGCATTTGACGTTTAAAGTAAGCTAAACTTTTATTTGTAAACGTGTGAAACGTAGGTAGAAATATATGAAATAAAATGTCTGGTCTATAGGCAGTTGAGGTACAATCACTAAGGCCATCATCAAATGAATTGCTACAGAGGAAGTACGTAGTGATGTAGTTTGAAGAAGAACGCCTCTCCTTTCAGGACTAGAAACCACTGGACAACCAAAAGGAATGCTATGATTCTGTGATTCAGATGACTACTTCTGGATGGTGGTCCTCCATTTGGCTGTCTGTGTTTTAGTTGTACTGCTTGAGCAATTTCATCCAGGATGGATTGAAGAGAGGTCTTCTCATCGAGCAGTTGGTCAGTTACTTTGTCTAGCTCATGCCTTTCAAGTTAAAAGACTTTAGCCATGCCTCGCGCCTCATGAAAAGGCCCATGTCCATGAACTTACAAATTGTACTAAATAAACACAATTCTGCTCAACTAAAGCTGAGCATTTAGTACTAGTATAGGACTTTCGTTGGACAACAGGGAATTGAAGCCATCAATTAAGTGCCGACGCCTGTGCATTACTAGCAGGGATCACAATGATGTGCCTCAGTGAGAAACAACTATACTGGTATGTTTTCAAGGGCTATTTAAAAAACTTTCCCTTGGATGGCCTATTGCCTTTGAAGAAAGAAGAAACTACCTTATTTATTCAAAGAGCAGGGGATTCACCATCAACAAATACTCAGGTCATTCAGACACTTTGCAAATCCCTATTTGGGTGAAAACAACCATTTGTGCCCCAATCATAATTCTAAACTTATTGCAAATTGCACTGTTTCTCTGCATGATTTTCACCAGGTTAAGAATGGAAACAATACTTCAGTCAAACACTGCTAATTGCAACAATGCACAGCTCAGAACTGAGATCTTTCTTGCGATCAGTGGGTTAACCCTATTCAGCAGGTTGAAGCCCTGGAATACCACAGTCCACAGCATCACAACTTTCAAGTGTGCAATTTCTGCACTGTTTTTTGCAAGGCTCTATCAACAAGTAATCTTTGAAAGGATGGAAGAAATGTAAGCTACTGACTGTCTGGTACCTAAGAAATTTAAAGGGGTGCCACAAAATATTTCAAAGCACAAATCAACTACCCAATGTAGTCACTGGTGCTATCCAGAAGAACCAGAGGTAAAAGGGGTCCGGTCTCTAATGTCCTCTTAGGATGTCTAAATTTTACAGAAGTTTAGGACCCAACTGTTTATGGTAATTTTGCTATAGATGTACTAGTGGGCCACCACCCACAATTGAGTCAAAAGGGTTCCTCACATTTAACCACTGAGCTCAATGGCTTCATCATTTAAAAGGGAGATGTAGACTTTAGAGGTAGGACTTGACAGTGGTTTCAAGAATGAATGCAGGGGTTTACAGATCGATAAAGGGTACATAGATGAGTAACATGGTGCTGTCATCATGATAATGTCCTATGGCCAACTGAGCAAGATCTGATGCAGTGGGAGGGAGGACAAGCTGCCTCCTAGGACTTGTGATTCTAGAGAGGGAAAATATAGACAGACAACAGGAACAAGTCTGATTGGGTGGTGTAGGCTCAGTCTCTTGATGAAGACATGAGTGGTTACATGCTTATGATTACGTTCATGTCTTTTCTTCGGTCTTCCTTCTACTACCCTGGTTTTCTGGAAATTTTGTGCCTCTTGGGTGACTAATTCCACTGCTCATGTCTTCAAACTCGATTCCAAGACTGAGGCCATTTCCATATCATAGTTTCCACTTCTGGTTTTATGTTTTCCTCTCACTCACTAGTGCAGGCCTACTTCCCATCAAAATGTTTTATCAAGTGCTGGTCAAAAAAGCGAGTGCTTATCTCCCTGCAGAACAGTATCCTGAGACAATGCCAGTGGATTAGACTATTTGTATGCATTATTCCCAATACTGCCGGAGTTTTTTATGCAGTTCCCTAAGAGACCATGGGCATACTCAGATGTGAGTCCCTTTGATCACTTTCTCACAGGATCCAAGCTATACCTCACTGATGAAGCCTTGAAAGGCTGAAACTGGTCTGGAGTCTTTGGTGCTCCCTTGAGGAAGAAGGATGTGTTGTAGATTGTTCAACTGAACAAATTCAGCAGAGAGACTAATAGGTACTTTATTGAAGTTTTTAATTCCATACAATTCTCTTCTATCCACCCACACACCAAGGCTATGCTATGTTCCATAATGGAGAAGATAGAATCTCTCTGGCTGAATTATTTTCTCCTGAGATTCTTTCTTGGCCGCTCCATCTTGGTTTTTGCACCTCTCCATCTACAGTAGTTCAGAGGGGGCATCACATGGCAGTGTGGGATGAACAATGGCCAGGAGGATCTGGTCAGTACTGATTTGCATAAGGCAGGGGTCTGTTTAGTGTGGCACTGTGGGTAAAACTTGTTAGGTTGGTTTGGTTCCAGATACAGACACAGAACCACCTACAGCTGCAACTCTTTGAAATGCCTAATGCAAAGGGACCTGCATTAGGTTTCTTCTATTCACATAAATATGAGCAGTTAAAGTGCTGATGTTTTTTTGTGTAACAGGATAATGCGTTTCTTTGTGATGGAGCAGGACTTTTAGTAGGCATGTGATTATAGTGAAGTGATGTAACCAAGAGGTCAGAGTTTCCGACTTCAGAACTGAACCAAGACCAGATCCTAGCTTCAGCTAAACAGGCTGTTGTTCCCTCAAATAATTTTACGTCCCCGTGATTGAAAAAAAATGAGTATTTATTGTTTTTCATGTCAGGGTCTTGTGTAAAGCACTCTAATGAGCATGGATAATTGTGTACGTAAACAATTAGTTAAGCAAATCTGTGAAAGAAAGCAGGGGTGTTCTTTGGTGGTCCAAAGTCACAGTCCTCATTTGAAACCACCTGCCATAGACTGTTAATTGGGGGGACGAATACAGGCCCAGTATCGGTTACTTCACGGTCTGTCATCATATTAAAAATAGCTGCCCTTGCTAAAGGAAAGGTTTGTTGGAATGATGGAGCATGGGTTGATGAAATTGTGTGGTAGGGTTGACTAAATTATACAGCAAGAGAAGACAAATTATGCGGCATTACATATTTATGCTAGTATTGCTAAATTATTTTCTCATTTTTACTGATTACCACTGTCTGAGCAAAGTTTCTCCTCATGAGTACCAGTTGCTAAGCAACATCAAGATGACTAGTGAAGGCCTGAAGAGGGGAGCTATGCGCCTAGAGGTGTGTGTCATAAACAGAGTCAAAGGTCTATGTATCCTAATGACATTCAAGATTTAAAAATATATTGACGTGTTACTTTAGAGGTGCCTGTCTCACCCATGAGACTTACTCTTTCATGGGTCGGTTTGGGAGGTTTCGCTTTTGTCTACCTCATGGGCGTTATTACTTATTTCAACAATTATAATGTTACAAGGAGAGGTAGTTAGTATCAGTACTTGCACCACTGAAAATCTGTGTATCTGTTTTTAAGAGGAATGAGCAGTATAGCAGCAACCACCGCAGGCACCACAACAACTGCGACTACCACAAGCAGCACACATCCTGAGACAACAGGTACACTTTGTGTCTTTATTTCTGCTGAATGGTTTGTTGGTAACTGAGGGACACATGTATGAAAGAATTTAGCAGTCACAAATGGCATATTGGGTTATTTTCTACTGCTAAAAAAGCCTTTCTACATGTACTAACCCTATTTTGCGAATCAGTAACCTTTTACTGACTTGCACAATAGGGTTTGCGATTCAGTATTAGGATGAGGTGTGTGATGAGTGTCCATTCCTAATACCCACTCTTATTGGTATTTGGGAATGTTATGAGACCGAGAATACGGTTGCAAAACATTCGCATTTTACCAAAAAATGTAATTAGGAGTAAACAATGCACAAATTGGAAGGGGCCCGTAGGGGACCCCTTCCCCTTTGTCAATGGGGGCACCAAAATTTTTTCAGAGCACGCAGAATGTACACAGACCAGTGCCTACTCTTAAAAAATTAAAAGAACACTTTTCATTGTTTTGTTGAAATACATCCTGTTTTTCTTTAAGGAAAACAGACTATTTAAAAACAAGCATTTGCAATGCAATAGGTCTCACATTTGCTCGAGTTAGAGCTGTTATTATTGTAAACCCCTAACCGGACTTTTCTTGCCACATATATTGAAAATGAAAAGTAATCCAATTTCACACATGCGACCCGATTCAAAGCCTCACACCATGGGCATGAAGGAGACACACAAAAGGAAAAACAAGTTTGCTTGCAATCAAACATACCTCAAAAGTGCAATTAGCCATGTAACAGGGTCGATGTCAAAGGCGGTAACCAAAGCGTGCCAAGGAGGGACAAACGTGAAACATTTACCAATGATAACAAAGGATTCTTTGTAGGGCAAGCCCATGAACGAGCGATAGTAATGGGCGTGAGGGCAGGGTGTGGATAAAAGTACAAACAGATAACAACGCGTAGAAAAAAGCAGCGCTTCCGCGCTGTTATGCTCAACCTAAAAAGGGAGGTGGGTTAGAAAGAGTTGTGTGGTAGAGTTTAGAAAACCTAAAAAGTCGTTTTATTTGAAATATACTACAGAAGTTGTAGGAGCATTACAAAAGAAAAAAAAAACCTTTGATATAGCAATTCACCAGACAATGGACTTCAGAGGCAGAAACATTAAGCATGTTATGTATCAGGTGTCTACACAGCTTAACATGTCTAATATTTATGTATAAAATTAAAATAAGAACAAAACATTTTTTCACAGAGAACTACAGTTAAATGAAGCAACTGGTTAACTGAACTTACAAATGTAGAACAAGAAAGAAAGATCTGACATTCTTAAAAATAAATGACCTGTAGAAAGACTGGAAGATGTAGTTTCACCTTGCTGGATTTCTTCTTGCGAATTAGGATGAACAAATGGATCCGGTGACATAGATTAGCTATTATAAAACTGGCTTAAAAGGAGCATTTGACGTTTAAAGTAAGCTAAAGTTTTATTTGTAAACGTGTGAAACGTAGGTAGAAATATATTAAATAAAATGTCTGGTCTATAGGCAGTTGAGGTACAATCACTAAGGCCATCATCAAATGAATTGCTACAGAGGAAGTACGTAGTGATGTAGTTTGAAGAAGAACGCCTCTCCTTTCAGAACTAGAAAGCACTGGACAACCAAAAGGAATGCTATGATTCTGTCATTCAGATGACTACTTCTGGATGGTGGTCCTCCATTTGTCTGTCTGTGTTTTAGTTGTACTGCTTGAGCAATTTCTTCCAGGATGGATCGAAGAGAGGTCTTGTCATCGAGCAGTTGGTCAGTTACTTTGTCTAGCTCATGCCTTTCAATTTAAAAGACTTTAGCCATACCTCGCGCCTCATGAAAAGGCCCATGTCCATGAACTTAAAAATTGTACTAAATATACACAATTCTGCTCAACTAAAGCTGAGCATTTAGTACTAGTATAGGACTTTCGTTGGACAACAGGGAATTGAAGCCATCAATTAAGTGCCGCACCCGTGCATTACTAGCAGGGATCACAATGATGTGCCTCAGTGAGAAACAACTATACTGGTATGTTTTCAAGGGCTATTTAAAAAACTTTCCCTTGGATGGCTTATTGCCTTTGAAGAAAGAAGAAACTACCTTATTTATTCAAAGAGCAGGGGATTCACCATCAACAGATACTCAGGTCATTCAGACACCTTGCAAATCCCTATTTGGGTGAAAACAACCATTTGTGCACCAATCATAATTCTAAACTTATTGCAAATTGCACTGTTTCTCTGCATGATTTTCACCAGGTTAAGAATGTATACAATACTTCAGTCAAACTCTGCTAATTGCAACAATGCACAGCTCAGAACTGAGATCTTTTTTGCGATCAGTGGGTTAACCCTATTCAGCAGGTTGAAACCCTTGAATACCACAGTCCACAGCATCACAACTTTCAAGTGTGCAATTTCTGCACTGTTTTTTGCAAGGCTCTATCAACAAGTAATCTTTGAAAGGATGGAAGAAATGTAAGCTACTGACTGTCCGGCACCTAAGAAATTTAAAGGGGTGCCACAAAATATTTCAAAGCACAAATCAACTACCCAATGTAGTCACTGGTGCTATCCAGAAGAACCAGAGGTAACGGGGTCCGGTCTCTAATCTCCTCTTAGGATGTCTAAATTTTAAAGAAGTTTAGGACCCAACTGTTTATGGTAATTTTGCTATAGATGTACTAGTGGGCCACCACCCACAATTGAGTCAAAAGTTTTTCTCACATTTAACCACTGAGCTCAATGGCTTCATCATTTAAAATGAGATGTAGACTTTAGAGGTAGGACTTGACAGTGGCTTCAAGAATGAATGCAGGGGTTTACAGATCGATAAAGGGTACATAGATGAGTACGATGGTGCTGTCATCATGATAATGTCCTATGGCCAACTGAGCAAGATCTGAAGCAGTGGGAGGGAGGACAAGCTGCCTCCTGGGACTTGTGATTCTAGAGAGGGAAAATATAGACAGACAACAGGCACAAGTCTGATTGGGTGGTGTAGGCTCAGTCTCTTTATGAAGACATAAGTGGTTACATGCTTATGATTACGTTCATGTCTTTTCTTCGGTCTTGCTTCTCCTACCCTGGTTTTCTGGAGATTTTGTGCCTCTCGGGCGACTAATTGCACTGCTGATGTCATCAAATTCGATTCCAAGACTGAGGCCATTTCCATAGCAAAGTTTCCACTTCTGGTTTTATGTTTTCTTCTCACTCACTAGTGAAGCCTACTTCCCATCAAAATGTTTTATCAAGTGCTGGTCAAAAAAGCGAGTGCTAATCTCCCTGCAGAACAGTATCCTGAGACAATGCCAGTGGATTAGACTATTTGTCTGCATTATTCCCAATACCTCCGGAGTTTTTTATGCAGTTCCCTAAGAGACCATGGGCATACTCAGATGTGGGTCCCTTGATCACTTTCTCATAGGATCCAAGATATACCTCACTGATAAAGCCTTAAAAGGATGAAACTGGTCTGGGGTCTCTGTTGCTCTCTTCAGGAAGAAGGATGTGTTGTAGAGTGTTCAACTGAACAAATTCAGTAGAGAGACTAATAGGTCTGTTTTTGATGTTTTTAATTCCATACAATTCTCTTCTATCCACCCACACACCAAGGCTGCGCTGTATTCCATAATGGAGAAGATGGAATCTCTTTGGCTGAATTTTTTCTCCTGAGATTCTTTCTTGGCCGCTCCATCTGGGTTCTTGCCCCTCTCAATCTACAGTAGTGCAGAGGGGGCATCACATGGCAGTGTGGGGAGGATCCGGTTAGTACTGATTTGCATAAGGCAGGGGTCTGTTTAGTGTGGCACTGTGGGTAAAACTTGTTAGTTTGGATTGGTTCCAGATACAGACACAGAACCACCTACAGCTGCAACTCTTTGAAATGCCTAATACAAAGGCACCTGCTTAAGGTTTCTTCTATTCACATAATTATGAGCAGTTAAAGTGCTGATGTGTTGAACCCCACGCTGCACACAACCTTTAAGTGCATCAGGGAGTGAGTGAGTCTGCGATATGGTGCGTCAGATTGTGAGTGGATATGTCAATGGGTGCATGAGGGTGTGCCTGGGTCTCTGAGTGGGTGCATGAGGGTGTGCGTGTGCATGTGAATGGGTGAGTTAGTGTGTGAGTGGATCTGTGAATGAGTGCATGAGGGTGTGACTGAATCTGTCAATGGGTACATGAGGGTGTGAGTGGGTCTCTGAATGGGGTACTGAGGGTGTGAGTGGGTCTGTGAATGGGTCAGCAGGGTGTGAGTAGATCTGTAAATGGATCCATGAGGGTGTGACTTGGTCTGCAAATGGGTGCATCAGCATGTGAGGTGATCTATGAATGGTTGCATGAGTGTGTGATTGGGTCTACGAATAGGTGCCTGAGGATCTGACTTGGTCTGCGAATGGGTGCCCTAGGGTGTGAGTGGATCTATGAATGGGAGCATGAGGGTGTGACTGGGTCTGCAAATGGGTGCATGAGGGTGTGAGTAGGTTTGCGAATGGGTGTGTCAGGATGTGAGTGGGTATGTGAGTGAGCACATCAGTGTCTGAGAGGGTCTGGGACTGGGTGCATAATTTTCTCAGTGCTACTATGACTGAATGAATTAATGCAAAACTAACTATCTCAATGTTTTTTTTTCTTGTTACTGATATTCACAACTATGCCGAAACATTACATGGGGAGTCGCGCTGAGCATCACAATGTATTTGGGAATATCGCAAGCGATGGAAAAAAATAATTGTAAGGTCATAATATGACCTACGAGGACTCCTATGGGACAGCCCTGAGGTCAGAGTAACTCCATCCTGATCCCTTATGCTACTTTTCATTTCAGTTATCAGCCCCGGAAACCATGCCCCATCCCTAAACTGGTGGCCACAAATTCATGACCAGATACATCCAAATTTATTTTCCTTTTAATTTCTCAAAATTTATTGAACAGATATACAGCAAATAAGTGAACGCACAATTTGTGTACTGCAAGCTAGCTTTCTTTCATATTCGGTGTAATTCCATCCTGCGGTTTCGGACTGTAGACGTGTTCAAAGGTCCTATGGGAATTAACATGTGAAACTCAATTTTTTGACTCCCCCCCCCCTATTTTCCTCAGTCCTTGCTTGACAGATCACCCAAAACTTTCCATACACATCAAGAATTACTGGGGCACTTTTTTCGAAAATTTCATAAAGATTTGTCTGTGCCAAAGATATAGGCAAGTCAAAAAACACTTTTACTATAGAAACTT
The DNA here is from genome assembly GCF_031143425.1 of Pleurodeles waltl. Lineage (NCBI taxonomy): Eukaryota > Metazoa > Chordata > Amphibia > Caudata > Salamandridae > Pleurodeles > Pleurodeles waltl. The sequence goes on from NC_090439.1 coordinate 1,183,732,727, forward strand.
TGTCGTAACTGTAACTACCTATTGGCGACCGCCAGTAGGTAATATTATCAAGGCACATATATGTGGAGTTATTTATAGTAAAACTTTTTGTCCTTGATATTCTTGACACAATATTTTGTCCCACAATATTTTTCTTTCTAATATTCTATATAACCCCGCACCAACACCGGAGTCTTCCATCACCAAAGGGTACATGCTATGTAACCTGCACCAACACCGGAGTCATCCATCTATAGAGGGCACATGCTCTATACACCTGCACTGACACCGGGGTTATCAATCCACCCTCAGGGGGCAGATGCTCTATATCCCTGCACAGCCACCATAGCCATCCTCCCACGGAGGGCTTTTATACCTACACCAGTACCAGAGTCATCTATTCACCCTCAGAGTGCAGATGCTCTCAATCCCTGCACTGACACTGAAGTCAGCTACCCACAGAAGGCACCTGCCCTGAACCCTTGCACTGATACCAGAGTCTTCCATTCACCCACAGAGTGGACATGCTCTGCATCCCCGCACTAACACTGAAGTCAGCCACCCCGAGAATGCACCTGCCCTGAACACCTGCACTGACACCAGAGGCTTCTATTCACCCACAGAGGGCACATGCTCTGCATCCCCGCACTGACACTGAAGTCAGCCACCCACAGAAGGCACCTGCCCTGAACCCTTGCACTGATACCAGAGTCTTCCATTCACCCACAGAGTGGACATGCTCTGCATCCCCGCACTGACACTGAAGTCAGCCACCCACAGAAGGCACCTGCCCTGAACCCATGCACTGATACCAGAGTCTTCCATTCACCCACAGAGTGGACATGCTCTGCATCCCCGCACTGACACTGAAGTCAGCCACCCACAGAAGGCACCTGCCCTGAACCCATGCACTGATACCAGAGTCTTCCATTCACCCACAGAGTGGACATGCTCTGCATCCCCGCACTGACACTGAAGTCAGCCACCCCGAGAATGCACCTGCCCTGAACCCATGCACTGATACCAGAGTCTTCCATTCACCCACAGAGTGGACATGCTCTGCATCCCCGCACTGACACTGAAGTCAGCTACCCACAGAAGGCACCTGCCCTGAACCCATGCACTGATACCAGAGTCTTCCATTCACCCACAGAGTGGACATGCTCTGCATCCCTGCACTGACACTGAAGTCAGCTACCCACAGAAGGCACCTGCCCTGAACCCATGCACTGATACCAGAGTCTTCCATTCACCCACAGAGTGGACATGCTCTGCATCCCTGCACTGACACTGAAGTCAGCTACCCACAGAAGGCACCTGCCCTGAACCCATGCACTGATACCAGAGTCTTCCATTCACCCACAGAGTGGACATGCTCTGCATCCCCGCACTGACACTGAAGTCAGCCACCCACAGAAGGCACCTGCCCTGAACCCATGCACTGATATCAGCGTCTTCCATTCACCCACAGAGTGGACATGCTCTGCATCCCTGCACTGACACTGAAGTCAGCTACCCACAGAAGGCACCTGCCCTGAACCCATGCACTGATACCAGAGTCTTCCATTCACCCACAGAGTGGACATGCTCTGCATCCCCGCACTGACACTGAAGTCAGCCACCCCGAGAATGCACCTGCCTTGAACCCATGCACTGATACCAGAGTCTTCCATTCACCCACAGAGTGGACATGCTCTGCATCCCCGCACTGACACTGAAGTCAGCTACCCACAGAAGGCACCTGCCCTGAACCCATGCACTGATACCAGAGTCTTCCATTCACCCACAGAGTGGACATGCTCTGCATCCCCGCACTGACACTGAAGTCAGCTACCCACAGAAGGCACCTGCCCTGAACCCATGCACTGATACCAGAGTCTTTCATTCACCCACAGAGTGGACATGCTCTGCATCCCCGCACTGACACTGAAGTCAGCCACCCACAGAAGGCACCTGCCCTGAACCCATGCACTGATACCAGAGGCTTCCATTCACCCACAGAGTGGACATGCTCTGCATCCCTGCACTGACACTGAAGTCAGCTACCCACAGAAGGCACCTGCCCTGAACCCATGCACTGATACCAGAGGCTTCCATTCACCCACAGAGGGTGCATGCCCCATCTCTGCATGGAAACCAGAGTCTTCCATTCACCCCCAGAGGGCGCATGCACCGTCCCTGCACGGACACCAGAGTCTTCCATCCCTCCATAAAGGGATCATGCTCTGTACTCCCTGCACCAACACCAGAGCCATCCATCCGTAGGGGGCATGTGCTCTGTATCCCTGTGTACAGACCTAGTTACCAAGACTTACACTGGTGGTAATGATACTGGTAATAACCAAATGACCAAGTCATGCCCTGGTAGTAAAGACACTGGTGGTTACTAAATTACTAATATCTGCCTTTGTTCCAATGTCACTGGTGGCAAAGGAGTTACTAAGACTTGCACTGGTTAAAGGAAATGTGTGATATCTCAGCTACTAAGGCTTATCCTGGTGTTGATGGCTTTGGCACTACTGGTAAGGGAGTTACTAAGGCTTGCACTGGTGTTACAAGACCTAGGGGTACTTGGGTTGCTAAGGCTTGGACTGGTGATAAACACTGGTGATAACTCCATTATTAAGAGCTGCTCTGGTGTTAATGACACTAATGGTAAGGGATTTTCTAAGGCCTACGCTGGTGGTACCAACCCTAATGGTATGTGAGTTACTGAGGCCTACACTGGTGGTACCAACCCTAATGGTATGTGAGTTACTAAGGCCTACACTGGTGGTACCAACCCTAATGGGATGTGAGTTACTAAGGCCTACACTGGTGGTACCAACACTAATGGTATGTGAATTACCAAGGCTTGACCTTGTGCTAATGGCACTGGTGGTGCATGACGAACTGAGGCATCCACAGGTGTAAGTGCACTAGTGGTAACCGAGTTACTAAGACTTGCTTGTCCTGTAGTACATGTTCTGGTGACAACTGCAGTACTCAGGTGAGTACTGGTAACAATGACAGTGATGGTGGCTGGCTTACCTAGACCTGCACTGTAGTACTGGCACTGGTAGTGACTGAGTTACACAGGCTTGTAACAATGATATTGGCAGTGATCGAGAGGTCACTACTACGAGTTGTACTGGTGGTAATTGGGACCGATATTGACTAAGGTCCTAGGGCTTGCACTGTGGTACTGGGTGGCTAATGGTGACAGGGACACTGATTGTGACATCAGTGCACTGAGAGCTGGTGTTCATGGTAATGGCACCGCAGGTGATTAATTGAATATCTCTGCAGTACAGGACTGTGTCACCGATGCTGATTATGAATGAGTTACTTGCACTGTGGTACTGGGTGGCTGATGGTGACAGGGACACTGATGGTAACATCAGTGCACTCAGAGCTGGTGTTTATGGTAATGGCACCGAGGGTGATTAAGTGAATATTCCTGCACTAAAGGACTGTGTCACCAATGCTCATAATGAATGAGTTACTTGCACTGTAGTACTGGTTCTAGTTGTGAGTAATCCAAGCACATGCTGGTGGTACTGGCACTGATTGTAATTGAGTTACTAAGACTAGTACTATGGTACCGTCTCTGATACTGACTACATTACTCCAGTGTGCACTGTAATAATGAAAGTGATGGTGGTAGGCTTACCTAGACTTGCACTGAGGTACTGGCACTAGGAGTGAGAATCCCGTCTTCTGCTGATGGTACTGACACTGATAATAACTGAGTTACTGAGACTCGTACTGTTATGCAGTCCCTGATGATGAGTGCATTACTGAGGGGTGTACTGTAACGATGACAGTGTTGGTGGCTGGATAACTAAGACCTGCACTGTAGTACTGGCACTAGTAGTGAGTTATTCACGCTGTACTGATGGTACAGGCACTGATGATAACTGAGTTACTAAGACTCGTACTGTTGTGCAGTCCCTGATGATGAGTGCATTACTGAGGGGTGTACTGTAACGATGACAGTGTTGGTGGCTGGATATCTAAGACCTGCACTGTAGTACTGGCACTAGTAGTGAGTTATTCACGCTGTACTGATGGTACAGGCACTGATGATAACTGAGTTACTGAGACTCGTACTGTTGTGCAGTCCCTGATGATGAGTGCATTACTGAGGGGTGTACTGTAACGATGACAGTGTTGGTGGCTGGATAACTAAGACCTGCACTGTAGTACTGGCACTAGTAGTGAGTTATCCAGGCTGTACTGATGGCACCGGCACTGATCACTACGGGAGTTGTACTGGTGGTGATGGCACTGATATTGACAGATGCTACGGCTCGCCCTGAGGTATTTTGTGACTGGTGGTGACAGAGATACTGCGAGTTACACCAGGGCACTAGTACTGGCAGTGACACTGGAGTGTAGTACTGGACACTGCCATCTCCTGGGGCCCCAATTGTAGGAAAGTACCATCTTGCCTGGCATGTTACCCCCAATTTTACTTGTGTGTCAGTTTGTTTTTGCCTGTCTCACTGGGATCCTGCCAGCCAGGACTCCAGTGCTCATAGTATGTGCCCTGTATGTGTTCCCTGTGTTATGACTAACTGTATCAATGAGGCTCTGCTAACCAGAACCTCCGTGGTTATGCTCTCTCTGCTTTCTAAAATTGTCACTGCAGGCTAGTGACAATTTTCACCAATTCTGGTTGGCACACTGGAACACCCTTATTATTCCCTAGTATATGGTACCAAGGTACCCAGGGTATTGGTGTTCCAGGAGATGCCTATGGGCTGCAGCATTTCTTTTGCGCCCCATAGGGAGCTCAGACAATTCTTACACAGGCCTGCCACTGCAGCCTGAGTGAAATAACGTCCATGTTATTTCACAGCCATTTTACACTGCACATAAGTAACTTATAAGTCCCCTATATGTCTAACCCTCACTTGGTGAAGGTTAGGTGCAACGTTACTAAGTGTGAGGGCATCCTGGCACTAGCCAAGGTGCCCCACATAGTTCAGGGCAATTTCCCAAGACTTTGTGAGTGCGGGGACACCATTACACGCATGCACTACATATAGTTTAATACCTATATGTAGCTTCACAATGGTAACTCTGAATTTGGTCATGTAACAGGTCTAAGATCATGGAATCGTCCCCCCATGCCATATATGGTATTGGGGTGCCAATCCCATGCATCCCTGGGGCTCCAGCATGGACCCCGGGTACTGCCAAACCAGCTCTCTGGGGTTTTCACTGCAGCTACTGCTGCTGCCAACTCACAGACAGGCTTTTGCCCTCCTGGGGTCTGGGTATTTCCTCTGAGAGAGGGTGTTACACCCGCTCCGTTTAGAAATGGTTGTTAAGGGCCTGAGAGGAGCAGCCTCTCCCAGCCTCTGGAAATGCTTTGAAGGGCACAGATGGTGCACTCCTTGCATAAACCAGTCTACACCGGTTCAGGGAACCCCCAGCCCCTTCTCTGGAGCGAAACTGGACAAAGGAAAGGGGAGTGACCACTCCCCTGTCCATCACCACCCCAGAGGTGGTGCCCAGAGCTCCTCCAGTGTGTCCCAGGCCTCTGCCATCTTGAATCCAGAGGTGTGAGGTCACAGTGGAGGCCTCTGAGTGGCCAGTGCCAGCAGGTGACGCCAGAGACCCCTCCTGATAGGTGCTTACCTGACTAGCCAATCCTCATCTGAGGGCAATTTCGGGTCTCTCCTGTGGGCTTTTCCTCAGATAACAATTTGCAAGAATTCACAAGAGTTCCTCTGCATCTCCCTCTTCGATCCTACTGCCACGGATCGATCACTGACTGCTCCAGGACGCCTGCAAAACTGCAACAAAGTAGCAAGAAGACTACCAGCGACATTGTAGCATCTAATCCTGCTGGCTTTCTCGACTGTTTCCAGGTGGTGCATGTTCTGAGGGCTGTTTGCCTTCACCCTGCACTAGAAGCCAAGAAGAAATCTCCTGTGGGTCGACAGAATTTTCCCCCTGCTAACGCAGGTACCAAACCTCAGCTTCACCGGTCCTCTGGATCCCCTCTCATCGTGACGAGCAGGGTCCCTGGAACACAGGTGGTGGATCCAAGTGACCCCGACAGTCCAGGGGTCTATCTGTCCAAATTTGGCAGAGGTAAGTCCTTGCCTCCCCTCGCCAGACAGTAATCCTGTATACTATGTGAACTGCAGCTGCTAGGGCTTCTGTGCACTTTTGCACCGAATCCTTCATGCACAGCCTAGCCCAGGTCTGCAGCACTCCGTCCTGCATTGCTCAACTCGCTGAGTGGACCACCGGCTTTGTGGGACCCTCCTTTGTGGTGTTGAGTTGACCACCATGCTAAGTTTTCTGGAACCCATGTTCAAGTGCTTCTGCTGGGGCTGCCTTCTTGTGCATGGGCTCTCTGTATTGCTGAGGGCCTCCTCTGTCTCCTCTTAGAAGTGGTGACCTCCTGGTCCTTCCTGGGCCCAGGCAGCACCCTTTTTCTTCAACCATGACCTTTGCAGCTAGCAAGGCTTGTTTGCGGTCTTTCTCCAAAGAAACAACTCTGCATCCTCCAGCATTCTGTGTGACATCTTCTGTGCAAAGGAGAAGTTCCTGGCATCTTTCGTTGTTGCAGAATCTTCAGCTTCTTCCACCTGGAGGCAGCCATTTTGCATCTTTATCCGGGGTTTAGTGGGCTCCTGCCTCACCTGGACACTTTCGTGACTCTTGGACTTGGTCCCCTTCCTTTACAGGTCCTCAGTTCCAGGAATCCGTCTTCAGTGCTTTGCAGTCAGTTGTGGTCTTTGCAGAATCTCCTATCACGACTTTAGTGTGTTTCTGGGGAAGTAGGGTCACTTCACTCCTACTTTTCAGGGTCTTGGGGTGGGGTATCTTGGACACCCTTAGTGTTTTCTTACACTTCCAGTGACCCTCTATACACTCCACTAGGCCTGGGGTCCCTAAGGGGTTCGCATCCACTTTCTTAGTATATGGTTTGTGTTGCCCGTAGGCCTATTTCATCCTATTGTATTCTACAGTGTTTGCACTACTTTTCTAACTGTTTACTTACCTGATTTTGGTTTGTGTGTATATTTTGTGTATTTTACTTACCTCCTAAGGGAGTATATCCTCTGAGATATTTTGGCACATTGTCACTAAAATAAAGTACCTTTAGTTTTAGTAACTTTGAGTATTGTGTTTCTTATGATATAGTGCTATATGATATAAGTGGTATAGTAGGAGCTTTGCATGTCTTCTAGTTCAGTCTAAGCTGCTTTGCTATAGCTACCTCTATCAGCCTAAGCTGCTAGAAACACCTCTATTCTACTAATAAGGGATAACTGGACCTGGCACAAGGTGTAAGTACCACAAGGTGCCCACTATAAGCCAGGCCAGCCGCCTACACCAATGCACTGGCCCCCTTGGGGACTGAGGGAATATACCCTGCAGTGCTATCAGTGCCATGCTGGCCACATCTCTAGGATTACTCAGCAGTGCACGAGATGCTTTTGTTACCCTAATTGTACCACTGGAAAAGCTGGTGTTTAAAGTCGCTAATAACAGTGGTGTGTTCTTTACTGACAATGGCTGTGACCTCAGAGTCTGCAGAAAGGCGGGGATTGTTGTCAGTTACAGAACCGGTTTTACTTCACCTTGGTGACTGATCGTCAGTGAAGTCCAAGGACAGTGGCCCTGTAATGTGATCAGTGCCCACAGCTCGCGCCAGGCTCTGCAGCCCTTGTGCAACGCTTGAAGCATGCCATCGCCTTTGAGGCCATTGACACCGGGTAGGATTGAGCCCCCCTTTGACAAACACTCCGACCCCCCCTTGCCAGGGCTCACATGCTCTTCAATGGGCCAGTTTCGAAGAAGGAGCCGGGCAAATACTGCTTGAGCCGCGGTGTGTCCTGTCCCTGGATCCTCTGTGAGTGACCTCTGGGACCAGAGCTCTGCTGAGAAATCCACCCTGGCCCATCTGTGGCAACCTGCAGAGACTGGGGGGCGTCCCAGAGGGGGGGTCATGGTGGCGAGGTCCGACACTGCGCGCGCCCAGGGTTTCAGGTTCCCTGGTTTCACTTTCTGTGACAAATTCTATGTAAACAAATGCATGCCCATGGGCGCTCCTGGACTGTGCCACGCGGAAGTGTTCAGTTTGTTTATTAAACGGGCAGTCATCGGCTTCGGAGTGCATCAGGAATGTGCATAGTGTCACCTCACCGCGCAGGGCTCTGGGTTGGCAGGTGAGAAGACGAGGGTCCACCCAGGAGGCTTTATTTCCTGTGGGTTGACATGGATCCTCTCAGTGGCACATGCGCCCTGCCGGAGGGTTAGGTGGGCCTCTCCCGTCTGGCACCGGAAGGTGCGGGTCTTGTGGGGCACGTGAACTCTGCACAGAGGGCGACCCCGAAGGTCACCCTTGCTCTAAGGACATCACTAGGGCAGTGCCAGGCCCTAAGGGGAAACACCATCACCTTAGATTATCAGGGAAGCGGAGGAGGACAAGTGACCACGAGGGCTAGTTTTAAAGAGATCTAGATGATCTAGAAAGAAGGTGCTATTTATCACACCCCACAAATAACAACGTCCCAAAGGTGCATTCATTTATTAGTGGCGTAACCTCGGACCCACAGCCCCCCTGACTGCCCCCTCTCTGACTCTGAGAGCTACGTCCTTGCATGGTGACCCCTGTCTCCTTAGGGGTTCGAGGGCACCATTCGGGCACATTCTGAACTAAAATGCTGGGACCGAGGTCTGCTGTCCCCTCCGGGCCACCATCCCCCATGTGGGGGTGTTCGCATGCGCTCACACAGTCTCATTCCTGCATCATTAATGTTCCTGAGGGGGTGGGGGGCGGGAGACAATGCTCTTCTTGTGATGCAAGGGGCTCCCGCTCAAAGGGAGATGCTAGTCGCTGTTCAGTGGGATGGATGTGCTGCAAGAAGCCCCCTTTGTGCACCAGGCGCTATAATTGTGCATGAGTGCTGTGGTGCACCGTATGATAAACCAGCAGTGCATGGGAGTTATGAGGTGTAGTCCTGTAACTAGCTTTCCAATTATTTCAAATTTTCCAAGCATGAACAGTATACATAAACTCTCCATAACCTCTACAGCTGCTCTCAGCTGCAGGTTGTGGTGACTGTTGTGCTGGGAGCTCTGGGTCATGTGTTGTGTCTTGTAAAGTCCCTATACAAGCCAGCCCTTCCCTTTGCCAATTTTTTTTTTTTTACAAACAATTGTGGTTATGTCCAATCACTACAGTATAAGCCACTAAAGTAAATTTGTGTGCAAACTCGTTTGTGCATAACACGGGGTGACTTTGTCCTCCGTTTGTGAGCTTCAAAAAACCCTTCTGTAAACGGCAGGAGCAGGTTGTACACGTGTGTCGCCCGCATATGAGTCTGCACGCTCACTAATTGGCGACCATTGTGCTCTTGCTTGTATGTGATTGCACAACGTACAGCCGCAAAAGCGCCTTGGGGCAGCTGTATTGGTTTTAAGCGCAGTGCAGAGCGGTAGGTGGCGCTGCACATGGGGCGCAGGGGTGACATTCAAGAGCATTCTTGTAAGGTGAGGTGAGGTGCCCGAATTATTCGGGCGTTTGTGCCGGGATTCCTCATCTTCACTCTTCACACTGGATGTGATATTATATTAATAAACTTGAATATGCATGGAATCTGATGGATTTATGTAGGGTTCGTGTATTTTAATTTTGGATGTGATATTTGACACAGACTGTCACTATATATATATTCTCTTCTGTGACTTGTAAGATGTCTAATTACAGTAATGTTGTAAGAGATATATACTATATACTTTTCTTTCTTTTTTGTGGGTGATTTCTTGTTTGAATATATATGTGTTGATGTTTGTTATTTCTTGTAGCCTTGAAAAAGTCTAGGGGATTATACCCCCCCCATGACGAAACACGTGTTGGCTGTTGTTCGTTTTTCCTTCTCTAAATGATGGAATCTTAAAGCTACCTCTCGTCATATTAAAAGATTGAATTGTGTACCACGCACAGACTTCACTGGATCTTTGTTCAAACTATATAAATTATGTATTGTCTTCACTAATGATTCATATTGTTTATATTCTATAGTATTTGCAGGTGTGCCCAGGTCTTTGTTTCTTGTGTAGGAGGATGGCCTGGTTTGTAGTGGGCACCCAAGGTACTTACACCTTGTACCAGGTCCAGCTATCCCTTATTAGTGACATGTAGGCAGTGTTGTAGCAGCTTAGGCTGTCCAGAGGTAGCTATAGCAGAGCAGCTAAGGCTGAACTAGGAGACATGCACAGTTCTTGCAATACCACTTATAGTTACACAGTACTTATACACAAGCAAAGACAATACTCAGTGTTACCAAAAATAAAGGTACCTTATTTCAGTGACACAAGGCCAAAAAAATCTTAGAGGCAATCCTCCCTTAGGAGGTACACATTGTACATAAAATATACACAAGTAACCAAAATCAGGTAAGTAAACAGTCATAAAAAAGTGCAAACAGTAAAAAACACCCTAGGTTGCAATGGGCCTAGGGGGAACACAAACCATATACTAAAATAGTAGAATGTGAATGTCGTTTCCCACCTAGGCAAGTGTAGTGTGTAGAGGGGTGCTGGGGGTGTAAGAGAACACCAAAGGTAAGTAAAATACCCCACCCCGAGACCAGGAAAGCAGAAGTAAAGTACTGCAAGTTTCCTAAGAACACACTAAACGTCATGATAAAGAATAATGCAAAAACCAAGCAAGACTGCAAGACACCAATGGTGGGCTTCTGGACCTGAAGACCTGTGGAGAGAGGAGACCAAGTCCAAGACAGCTGAAGAGTCCAGGAGTAACAGGAGCCCCTGCTAACCCGGATGAAGGTGCAAAAGTGGATTCTCTGGTTAGAAGAAAAAGTCAGAAATGCACCAAAGAAGACAGCTACGGGTCCCTGCTAGGTGCAAGAGATGTCCCACATCTAGTAGATGGATGCAGGCAGATTTTCGTCATTGGATTCCGCCAACAAGCCTTGGCTCACGCAAAAGATTCATTTGGCACGAAAAGGCGCAACCTGGAGCCAGGAGGGACCTGTGGGTCTCAACTTAGACTGAGGAGACAGAGGGGGCTCTCAGCTCTTCAGAGAGCCCTCAGAGGACCAGGCAGCACCCACAGGAGTCCCAGAACATGGGGACAAAGGAGGTGCAAATGACAGTCATTGCAGCACTACACAAAGGGATCCTACGCTGCTGGAGAACAGCTCAGGGAGCTGAGCATCACAGGATGGAGTGCTGGGGCCTGGGCTACACTGTGCACTAAGGATTTCTTGGAGAAGGACACAGGAGACCTAGGAGCTGCAAAATACATGGTGCGCAGGGGTACTGTCTTGCTTGAGGAGGCAAGCTCTTACCTCCACAAAATTTGGAAAGCTGGACCTTTGGACAGTCAGGGTCACTTTGTCCAACCACCTGTGTTCTAGTATCCATGCTCGTCGTCAGGAGAGGGGACCCAGAGTACTGTTTGTCGCTGCGGTGAGGTGCCTGCTAAGGCAGTGAATTGACTCTGTCACTCCACAGGAGAGATTTCTTCGATTCTTCTGATGCAAGATGAAGACAGGCAGTTCTCAGAGCATGCACGACCTGGAAACTGTTGCAGTTGCTGGCTGGAGCTGAAGTTACAGAGTTGCAGTAAACTTCTTGGATACTTTGTTGCAGTTGTAGAGTTCCTGGAGCAGTTCTGTGGTTGATCTGATGGTAGAAGATGAAGTAAAGGATGCAGAGGAGTCCTGCTGGAGTCTTGCAATCCGAATCTAAGGAAACACCCATAGGGGAGACCCTAAATAGCCCTGAGAGGGAGATTGGTCACCTAACCAGGTAAGTACCTATCAGGAGGGGTCTCTGACGTCACCTGCTGGCACTGGCCACTCAGATGCTCCCAGAGTTCCCTGACCATCCTGAAAACAAGATGGCAGCACCCAGGGACACTCTGGAGGAGCTCTGGGCACCACCCCTGCAGTGGTGATGGACATGGGAGTGGTCATTCCCCTTTCCTTTGTCCAATTTCACGCCAGAGCAGGGACTGGGGGTCCGTGAACTGGTGTAGACTGAATTATGCAACAAGGGCACTATCTGTGCCCTTCAAAACACTTCCAGAGGCTCTGGGAGGAAACCCCTCCCATGCATGTAACACCTATTTCCAAAGGGATTGGGTGTAACACCCCTGTCCCAAAGGAAATGCTTTGTTCTGCGTTCCTGGGATTGGGCTGCCCAAGCCTCAGAAGGGCAGAAGCCTGTCTGTGAGGAGGCAGCAGCTGGGGCTGCAGTGGAATCCACAGAGAGCTGGTTTGACAGTTCTGGGGGTCCATGATGGAGCACCCAGGATGCATGGAATTGGCCCCCCAATATCAGAATCAGTTTAGGGGTACAATTTCCAGTTAGTAGACACCCCACATGGTCCTATTTGGGGTTACCATTATGAAGCTACATATATGTATTGACTTATATGTAGTGCCCACTATAATGGTGTTCGAGATCCTGCCACAGATAGTAGTTAAGGGAGTCCGGAGTGGCACCTCGGGTTAATAGAAGTTAATATATGCACCGCTTTTTGCCAGGGATTAATCCAGTAGGCCGAACTCCAGTCTCAGTTGAGTGGGGGAAGTAAAGTTAGGAAGGTTAAAGATCATCCGATATACTTTGCTCACTGTGTGATTTTAGATTTTTATGTCTCTGCCTCTTTGCTCTTCACTCTCATATGTTATTGTGGGCAAGAGTTTGGCTTTTAATACTTGTAAGAGGTGGGTGTTTTACCCCACAACCACACACTTAGAGGCAGCTTGGTTCTGATTGGCGAGTTTTTTCGAAGTTCCCCATCAGGGTGTTGGCGGCCCAGTAATTTTGAGTGGCATTTAGTAGCCTCTGGATCGCTATTTTCATGGGACTAATTAACACAAGGTAATCCGCATACATGAGCAGGGTAGTTCCATCCGATTTTCGGGGGATGTGAGTTTGTGAGAGCGAGTGAGCCCACCAGGCCTTGTAAATATGAATTAAAAAGTGTGGGGGCCAGAACGCAGCCCTGTTTTAAACCTTTGGTGGTTGGAATCCTCCTTGAGAGATGAGTGCCTGTACACAGTTTTATCTGGACCCATGTGTCTGTCTGAAGGGCTATTATCAGGTGTAGAAGCGGATATGGAAGTCCCCAGTTTGAGAGTTTCTTCCACAGCAGGTTCCTTTCCACGTGATCATATGCAGCCTTGAAATCGACAAAACATAGGTGAAGCTGGCGTTTCAGTATTTTATCTTTGTCGATTAAGAGGCAATGGCCATAATGTTCGTTAAGGTGCCAGTTTGTTTAGAGAATCCTGTTTGGATCGTGGAAATTATTCCCTTGTCAGCAATCCATAAAGACAGATTCTCCAATAGCAGACCTGCAAAGTATTTTGCTTCATACCGTGGCAGAGTCAGTGAGTACTGGAAATGGAGTCTTTTCTGGAGGCTTGTGTGGAGGGTGGGTTTCTGCAGTTAACGGGCTTTGTGTGGACATGTTGAGTGGTGCCTGGAGTGAGTGCTGGCCGTTGAAGTGGACTCCAAGGTGTTGAGCCCAGACAACGTCTGGTATATGTGATGTAATACCGCTGTGAGAGGGGCATGTAAGATTGCTTATTGTACGCCAGAAGCATTCGCTGTTGTTGCTCCTTGCACCCATAAGCCGTCACTGCAATTCCTGTTGATTGCCCACTTCATCTTTTTTAGTGACTGTTTGTGGTGCCTTAGGGTTTCGAGCAGGTCTGGATTCCCAGAGCTGTCATGGAGACACCTTATGTTGGAGTTGATTTTCCTTTTTGCAACTTGTAATGCAGTTTTACAGGCCTGTGGAAAGTGAGATAGTGCTGAAGGGGCTGAGGGTCGCCTGGTGGCGACTGGTTCCGCAAAAAAATTGCTTATCCTGGTTGTTAATTGTTCCCATTTCAGCACCTCGCTGCCATCATTCACTTATAGTTCAAGTGCCAGATCCATTGCTGCTTCTGATACAAGATCTATATTTGATTGACCACATTTGACTCGTTTGTAATTGGTGGTATAAGAAGTGATGTGTGAGAAACTCACTTTTTTCCATTTTGGAAATCCCCAGGTTGATTACTAGTTCCTGTGGTCACTCTCAGTCCAGTCTCCTCGATGGTAGGTGGCTACTTGTTCAAACAGTGGCAGAGTAACAAACGTATAGTCGATTGTTGTGGAGGCTGTGGTTGAGAAATATGGCTCCGCAGATGGTGAGTCCTCCTGAGTTCTTCCATTCAGGGCTCTTAACTGTAGTTGGTCTAAGCCTTTGAGCAGTGTCCTGCTTGACTTCGTGGAACGCCCATGTTTGTTGGCCCGCTGTGTTGAAAGACCCTAGGTGCTAGAAAGACCAATTGCGGCTTCGTCTGTGGAGGCTCAAATTAGATGCAGATGAAGACGCCTGAGACAATGATGTCGGCCGTTTGGGTTATGTCTCCTCTGCTTATATAGTTCTCAAGTTGTTCCACTAGTTTAGTAGCATCGTGCTGGATTTCAGCTTAGAGTGTAGGTAAGTATTTACAAGTACTATTTCTGCTGTGGGCACGTCCATAGGGGTAGTGATTGTCACGATGTTGGTAAAAGAAAGGGTGAAGACCAGAGGGGCGACTCTGACTGACAGTGCTAGAGAGACATAGGTAGCCAGGCCACCCTGGGGATGACCGTACATTGCCGTTCTGACTGCTGGCGTGGAGAAGCACTTATAGTCCTTTAAATGAAATGGTTCATTGTAGGAGGCTGGCCTGGCTTATAGTGGGTACCTTGTGGTACTTATACCTTGTGCCAGGTCCAGTTATCCCTTATTAGTAGTTTAGTGGTGTTCTAGCAGCTTAGGCTGATAGAAGGTAGCTATAGCAGAGCAGCTTAGGCTGAACTAGGAGACATGCAAAGCTCCTACTATACCACTTATATCATATAGCACTACATCATAAGAAACACAATACTCAGAGTTACTAAAAATAAAGGTACTTTATTTTAGTGACAATATGCCAAAAGTATCTCAGAGGATATACTCCCTTATGAGGTAAGTAAAATACACAAAATATACACACAAACCAAAATCAGGTAAGTAAACAGAAAAGTAGTGCAAACGCTGTAGAAAACAATAGAATGCAATAGGACACAATAGGCACAGGGGCAACACAAACCATATACTCCAAAAGTGAAATGCGAACCACAAATGACCCCAGGCCTAGTGTAGTGTGTAGAGGGTCGCTGGGAGTGTAAGAAAACACTAAGGGTGTCCAAGATACCCCACCCCAAGACCCTGAAAAGTAGGAGTAAAGTTACCCTACTTCCCCAGAAAGACAGTTAAGTCGAGATAGGGGATTCTGCAAAGACAACAACTGACTGCACAGCACTGAAGACGGATTCCTAGACCTGAAAATGTGTAAAGGAAGGGGACCAAGTCCAAGAGTCACGCAAGTGTCCATGGGGGGCAGGAGCCCACTAAACCCCGGATGAAGGTTCAAAAGGGCTGCCTCTGGGTGGAAGAAGCTGAAGATTCTGCAACAACGGAAGGAGCCAGGAACTTCTCCTTTGGTCGAAGGATGTCCCATGGCGTGCTGGAGGATGCAGAGTTGTTTCCACGCAGAAAGACCACAACCAAGCCTTGCTAGCTGCAAGAGTCACGGTTGAAGATAATGGGTGCTGCCAGGGCCCAGGAAGGACCAGGAGGTCGCCCCTTGGAGGAGGGGACAGAGGGGGCGCTCAGCAATAGAGAGAGCCCACGTAGAAGCACGCAGCACCCGCAGAAGCACACGAACAGGCATTCAAGAAATATGAGCACGGCAGTTGTCTCAGCACAAGACAAGAGGATCTCACGAAGTCGGTGGTCAACTCAGTGAGTTGAGCAATGCAGGACAGAGTGCTGGGGACCTGGGCTGTGCTGTTCACAAAGGAATCCTTGCAAAAGTGCACAGACGCCCTAGAAGCAGCAGTTCACGCAGTACACAGGATTACTGTCTGGCGTGGGGAGGTAAGGACTTACCTCCGCCAAATTTGGACAGAAGGACCACTGGACTGTCGGGGTCACTTGAAACCAGCTCCTGTGTTCCAGGGACCACGCTCGTCAAGGTGAGAGGGGACCCAGAGGACCTGTGATGCAGAAGTTTGGTGCCTGCGTTAGCAGGGGGAAGATTCCGTCGACCCACAGGAGATTTCTTCTTGGCTTCCAGTGCAGGGTGAAGGCAGACAGCCCTCAGAGCATGCACCACAAGGAAACAGTTGAGAAAGCCAGCAGGATTAGGCGCTACAATGTTGCTGGTAGTCTTCTTGCTACTTTTTTGCAGTTGTGCAGGTGTCCTGGAGCAGTCAGCGGTCGATCCTTGGAATAGGTCGAAGAGGGAGATGCAGAGGAACTCTGGTGAGCTCTTGCATTCGTTATCTGAGGAGGAACCCACAGGAGAGACCCTAAATAGCCCTCAGAGGAGGATTGGCTACCTAACCAGGTAAGAGCCTCTCAGGAGGGGTCTCTGACGTCACCTGCTGGCACTGGCCACTCAGAGGTCTGACACTTAGTAACTTTGCACCTAACCTTCACTAAGTGAGGGTTAGACATATAGGTGACTTATAAGTTACTTAAGTGCAGTGTAAAATGGCTGTGAAATAACGTGCACGTTATTTCACTCAGGCTGCAGTGGCAGTCCTGTGTAAGAATTGTCTGAGCTCCCTATGGGTGGCAAAAGAAATGCTGGAGCCTGTAGGGATCTCCTGGAACCCCAATACCCTGGGTACCTAGGTACCATATACTAGGGAATTATAAGGGTGTTCCAGTGTGCCAATCAGAATTGGTAAAATTAGTCACTAGCCTGCAGTGGCAATTTTAAAAGCAGAGAAAGCATAAACACTGAGGTTCTGGTTAGCAGAGCCTCAGTGATACAGTTAGGCACCACACAGGGAACACATATAGGCCACAAACTATGAGCACTGGGGTCCTGGCTAGCAGGATCCCAGTGACACATATCAAACACACTGACAACATAGGGTTTCTATTATGAGCACTGGGGCCCTGGCTAGCAGGATCCCAGTGAGACAGTAAAAACACCCTGACATATACTCACAAACAGGCCAAAAGTGGGGGTAACAAGGCTCCTACACAACCCCCCCCCCCCCCCAAACGGAGGACAATAAGGATAACCTTAGCCAGTTGAGCCTTTATTGTCTAAGTGGTGATAAGTGGAGAGTAGCTCTGCAATAGACTGGTTACTCCCTTTATCATCCACTATATGGTTACTTCCCTGTGGGGATGTAAACCACCCTGTTTGAAGTTTTTTAGCTAAGCAACAATGGGAAGATATATTTTCAGAGTTTCTATCAGTAAGTTTTAGTTTAGAGCAGTGGGAATTGTCCACTGGACCTATTTCTAGTGATGAGAATGCCAGACAGGGATGCTGTCTCAATAAAGCCATAGCTGGGGAAAAACTTTGTCCATAAGGCTGTAAGAGAGAACAGGGTTGTTGTTTCTCTTGAGTTAGAGCAGGGCAGGGATGCTGTCCTATGAGCTCCACACTAGGGCAGGGCTGCTGTCCTAAGTGTTGTGAGGCAGTGCAGGGTTGCTGCACTAAAGTTTCTCTGGGAGGGTTGGAGGGATGCTCCATGTTAACTAAAGTTGTGCACTTTTTCTCACCAATATTAGTTATCCCACAGAGAGGTACTTCCACCTCAGGGAGTACAGCTGTGCCAGCTGATGATTCCCTTGGTACAGGTGCAACCCCAGGAGAGGTTTCTCCCACCACATGAATAGTATCCTGAATAGCAGGGTGGGTAGGGTATACTGTTATGCCCTTTTCACCTGTTGTTGAAGGATCCTGAGTTTTTAGGCCTTTTTCTCGCCTTTGCCTTTTCATTTCAGCTGAAATGAGAGGAAGCAATTCCTCAGGGATACCCAGCATGGCTGCATGGGTATTAAACTCTACCTCAGCCCAACCTGAGGCCTCTAGGTCATTACCTAAAAGACAGTCTACAGGTAAGCTAGGTGATACTACCACCTGCTTAGGGCCAGTAACTCCACCCCAACTAAACTGAATTATAGCTAAGGGAAGGAACTTAGTGGAGTTATGGACATCAATAATCTTGTACTGTTGTTCAATGATGTGTTGTGCAGGAGACACTAGGGCCCATATTTATACTTTTTTAGCGCCGCATTTGCATCATTTTTTGACGCAAAAGCGGCGCACACTTACAAAAAACAATTGTATTTTGTAAGTGTGTGTCGCTTTTGCGTAAAAAAGCGGCACAATTGCGGCACTAAAAAAGTATAAATATGGGCCCAGGTTTTCAGTCACCAACGTGATACTGGCACCTGTGTCCCTGTAGGCTTGAGCCTCAACATAATTTATTGAAACTGACTGCCTGTACTTATCCATTGTAAGGGGACAAGCAGCCAGTGTGGCAAGGCCAATGCCACCAGGTGTGACAGAAACTGTCTTGGTACTGACTACCCCAGTTTTTATGATGGACCCAAAAGTGAACCCAACTACACCCTTGTTTTGACTGTTGCCAGCAGTCCCACCACTATTACCACTACTGCTAGGGGCGCTAGAGATTGATGTATTAGTGGTGGTAGGCTCAGGGGGTTTACCTGGACAGGACTTATCCCCTGGTATTTTTACACACATAGCACCAAGGCTTTTTAATGTGTGTGGGTTGTAAAGAAGAGGAAGAAGATGATTTATCCCACCCCCTGAAGAGTGTTTAGGATTTGAAGAAGGATCTTTAGTTTTACCTTTATCCCCATGCTTATCCTGAGATTTCTCACCATCTTTCTTCTTGCCATCCTTGTCACTTCCTGTATGACCTTTTCTGTTCACTCTTGTTCTGACCCATTTGTCTGCCTTCTTTCCCAATTCTTGGGGAGAGCTCAGATCCGAGTCCACTAGGTATTGGTGCAAAAAGTCAGACACACAGTTGTTCGGAATATGCTCTCTCAGAATAAGATTATACAGGCTTTCATAGTCAGTCACCTTACTGCCATTTAACTAACCCTCCAAGACCTTCACTGACTAGACTACAAAGTCTGTCCAGTCTTGAGAGGACTCTTTTCTGGTGTCTCTGAACTTAATCCTGTATTGTTCAGTGGTTAAGCCAAATCCATCCAAGAGTGCATCCTTCAAAACTTTGCAATTGTTAGCATCACTTTCTCTGACAGTAAGGAGCCTATCCCTACCCTTACCAGTGAAAGATAGCCACAAGATAACAGCCCACTGACTTTGAGGGACCAACTGTACCATACAGTCCGTCTCAAGTGTAGCAAACCACTTGTTAATGTCATCCCCCTCCTTGAAAGGGGGGACTATCTTATGCAGGTTTCTGGAATCTTGCTCTCTAACAGGATTGCTATCAAAAACACTGCTGCTGCCACCATGGGGAACTAACCCCAACCTCCGCCTTTCCCTTTCCACATCCAGAGATTCCCCATCAAAGGCCAGCTGTTGCTGTTTAAGCTTCAGCCTGGCCTCTTCCAACCTCAGCTTTCTGAGTTCCCTTTCCATTAAGTTATCCTCAGGGTGGGAGGCTTGGGTATTGTGAGACACAGAAGAAATGTGGGAATTGGCAGAGTTAGACCTGTCCCTAACTGGCTGTACCCTAGTAACCTGGCCTTTAGGAGTGAAAGGTGCCCTACTAGTGTGTGACTCCCTCCGACTACCAGTGTCACTAGGTGGGCTGTTAGCTGGCAGGTCCCTGGAAGAACCCTCCCCCGAATCCTCAGGGGACTCCTCTGAGTCTTGCTGGGGACCCTCCTCCCCTACCTCCTGATCCTGGGATGGGCTAGACTGGTTCTGGTCACTTTCTAGGAGAATGATAAGGAGAAGAATCTTTGATAGGAGTTTTACGAATTGCTAAACCTCTTTCAATGCAGAGACCCCTCAAACTTTTAAAGTTTAGATTCCCATATGTTGCCTGGACAACTGTGGGAGTAAGTTCTACTGCAGACATGATAGAAAGAGTTTAGGACGGAGAGGAAGAAAAAAGTTTTGGAACTTTTTAAAGAAAAGAGAAAACTTTTTCAAACTTTTGAAATCTTTTAAAACTTTTCAGAAACTTTTTAGAAAGTTTTAGAGAAGGAAAGTTAAAAACTGTTTAGGTTAGCTGTGTATATTTTGTGTATTTTGTATATGTTTTTCTCATGAAAAGCACCAATGACAAAGTGGTAAAGCAGTTACAAGTACTTATGCCACTGCTGCACCACCAATGTACGAGGCTGGCCTGGCTTATAGTGGGTACCTTGTGGTGCTTACACCTTGTGCCAGGCCCAGTAATCCCTTATTAGTAGATTAGTAGTGTTCTAGCAGCTTAGGCTGATAGAGGTAGCTAAAGCAGAGCAGCTTAGGCTGAACTAGGAGACATGCAAAGCTCCTACTATACCACTTATATCATATAGCACTATATCACAAGAAAACACAATACTCAGAGTTACTAAAAATAAAGGTACTGCCCGATTGCTTCACCCTTAGGCTGTAGAAGACATCACTAAAGTCTGGCTCCTTTCCACCTACCACTCACCAGGCACTAGTCAAGTTCCTGCTCAAATCCGGTCGCGACCCAGAAGACATTTCTTCTTATAGGCTGTTGTCCTTATTGAAGGCCGAATATAAGATATAAATGAAAATACTGGCAAACTGGTTACTTCCCACATTGCCAGACCTCATTCATACTGATCAGATTGGGTCTGTCCCACGCCATAGCACCTCATTAAATATCAGACACTTGTACCAGGTAATGGAGGTGTCATTTCATGGCACTAGGCGGGGTTGCCCCTTGTCCCCTCTCCTCTTTTTTCTGGTAATAGAGCCTCTAGCACAAAGCATCAGGTAGGCAGACAACAGATGACTGGTGTATATCACAGGGGCCACGATCATGTTGTTTCTAAGTATGCAGACAATATGATCAAATATGTGCCCAACCAAACAATGAGTCTTACGCCTCACACCTCCCTACTTCATCTGTTTGATGACCTCTCCTGTCTTTGTATTAACCGGCCAAGTCCCATGCTTTCACCTTCCAGGAGTGCACACTGGAGATACCATACCGATGGGTGCGTACAACGTTCCAATAGCTCCACATACATTTCACCAAATTTAGATATACAGTTCTATTACTGACTTATTGGATGGTAACCTAAAAAGAACCATCCCCTCTATCCGTACACAGGTAGAGTTCTGGACCACACTATCTCTCTCAGTGCCAGGTCAACTGGCACTCTCCAAGATAGTAATGCTACCCAGTCTATTCATGTGAATTTACCTGTAATGGTCCCTGAAGTCTGCTTTAGACAGCTGAAGACCCTACTCATAGATCTGATGTGGTGCACGGGCAGATGCAGTGTAAGCCTACCCAAATTGCAGCTACTGCCAGATGAGGGTGAAATGGATGCCCCGTACATTCCAGCCTACTGTTATGCAGGTCAACTGCAATGGATATCCTATTGGCTAGCAGTTCTTCACCTAACTGAAATATACTCCACTCCACATCTGCAGCGTCTTGGTAAACAGCACACATTATTATTACTGCATATGACACCCCCTGCCTGACTGTGAGAAAGTAGCCTCTTTCTAGCATGGTTACCCCCATTTGTGGCCTGTTTGTCAATGTATTTGACTGTGTCACTGGGATCCTGCTAGCCGGGCCCCCAGTGCTTATGTTTTTTGGCCTGCTTGTCAGTATGTTTCACTGTTTTTGTCAGTATGCTTGTCTGTGTCACTGGAGTCCTGCTAACCAGGACCCTAGGGCTTATGCTCTCTCCCCTCTCAAATTTGTCACTACATACTGGTAACCCAGTATTTCATCCCAAATTGGCATACTGGTACCCCCTTATAAGTCCCTATTATATGGTACTTAAGTACCCAGGGCATTGGGGTTCCAGGGGATCCCTATGGGCTGCAGCATTACTTTTGCCACCCATAGGGAGCCCATGCAAAGGTTTCTACAGGACTGCCATTGCCGCCTGTGTGAAATGGTGTAGGCACCATTTCACAGCCATTTACACTACACCAGGTCACGTATAAGTCACCTATATGTCAGGCCCTCCAACCCTGAAGGCTCCGTCCATCATCCTTTTGTATTGCTAAAGTTGCCCTAAGTGGGAAGGGTATGCCTAGACGTGGGTCCCTTGCTCACTGTGCCACAGGATTCAAGCTAGCCTTGCTGATGAAGGGTGAAACCCTGAAACCAGTCGCAGGATGATTTGCATATAGCTGGGTCCAAACTCAGGTGGCATGGTGAGCAAAAGAACTATGGATTAAACCCAGATCAGTGACTGGGGTGAGTAGTTGAAAAGTTTCAGCACTCTGTCCATCATCTTTTTGTGTTGCTGGGTGCAAAGTACCTGTGTGTGAGGGTACCCTTGCACTAGCAGAGGTGCCCCCACATCATACAGGACCATTTTCCCAGACTTCGTGAGTGTGGAGGCGCCATTTTACGCGTGCACTGGACATAGGTCAATACCTATGTCCAGCTTCACCATGGTAACTCTGAATATGGCCTTGTAAGGTGTCTAACAACTGGGAATTGTACCCCAATACTCATTCTAGTATTGGTTGTACAATCCCATGCACTTTGGGGACTCCACAGTAGACCCCCAGTACTGCCATACCAGCCTTCCGAGGTTTTCCAGGCAGCACCAGCTGCTGCCACCTCACAGACAGGTTTCTGCCCTCCTGTTGCTTGAGCAGCTCAACCTAGGAAGCCAGAACAAAGGATTTCCTTTGGGAGAGGGGAGTTACACCTTTCTCCCTTTGGAAATAGGTGTTACAGGCATGGGAGGGGTAGCCTCCCAGAGCTTCTGGAAATGCTTTAAAGGGCACAACTGTTGCCCTCCTTGCATAAAATCAAGTCTACACTGGTTCAGGGACCCCGCCCCCCCAGTCCCTGCACTGGCACAAAACTGGACAAAGAAGGGGAGAGACCACTCCCCTGTCCATCACAGTCCCAGGGGTGATGCCCAGAGCTCCTCCAGAGTGTCCCTGGGTTTTCACATCTTGGATTACAAAGTGGTGGGTCACTCTGGTAGCATCTGAGTGGCCAGTGCCAGCAGGTGACGTCT
Source organism: Pleurodeles waltl (assembly GCF_031143425.1). NCBI lineage: Eukaryota > Metazoa > Chordata > Amphibia > Caudata > Salamandridae > Pleurodeles > Pleurodeles waltl. The sequence continues at coordinate 1,183,755,723 of NC_090439.1, forward strand.
GAACCCTCCCCTGATAGGTGCTTAGCTGGTTACGTGACCAATTCACCTTTCAGTGCTCTTTAGGGTCTCTCTCCTCTGTGTTTCTTCAGATTCGGATTGCAAGACTCCAGGAGGAATCCTCTGCATCCTCTGCATCCTCTACTTCCTCTTCTACCAACGAAACTGCAGCTGAACCCTCCAGGAACTCTACAAACTGCAATAAAGAAGCAAAGACTACTTCTGCAACATTGTATCTTCAGATCCGGCCAGCAACTGCAACTGTTTCCAGGTCATGCATCCTCCAAGGACTTCCTCTCTTCAGCCTGCAGCAGAAGAATCGAAGGAATCTCCTGTGGAGTGACGGAGTCACTTCCCTGCTTCAGCAGGCACCTCTCTGCAGAGATGACCAGTGGTGTGGGTCCCCTCTCCAGACGACGAGCGTGGATTCAGCAACACAGGTGGTGGACTAAAGTGACCCCGACAGTCCCAAGGTCCAGCTGTCCCACTTTGGTGGAGGTAAGAGCTTGCCTCCCCATGCAAGATAGTACCCGCATGCACCACGTGACTTGCAGTTGCCAAGGCTTGTGTGTGACCTTCCAAGAAGTTCTTCATGCACAACCCAGCGTAGGCCCCCAGCACTCCATCCTGTGACGCACAGCTTCCTGAGTAGTTCTCTGGCGGCATGGGATCCCTTTGTGTCATGCTGCATGGGCCTCCATTTGCACCTTCTTTGTCCCCATGCTGTGGTACTCCTGTGTATGCTGCCTGGCCTTCTGAGGGCTCTCTAAGTTGCAGAGAGCCTCCTCCTTACCCCTTCCTGGGTAGAGACCACCAGGTCTTCTGGTCCCCGGCAGCGCCATTTTCCGCTAACAGCGAGCTTTGCATGTGCCAAGGCTTGTTGGCGGAATCCAGGGATGCAAACCAGACTACAATCATCCAAACGGCGTGGGACACCAACCAGGAACCCGCATCTGTCTGCTTGGGTGCATAACTGACTTTGTATTCTCACCAGTGGTTCTTCTTTTGCACATTCATCCGGGTTATCAGGGGCTCCTGTTCTCCCTGGACTGTTTAGTGCTTCGTGGACTTGGTCCCTTTCTTCCACAGGTCTTCAGGTCCAGGAATCCATTGTTGGTGTCTTGCAGTCTCTTCTGGTTTTTGCATAATCTTCTATCAAAACGTCTTGTGTGTTTCAGGAAACTTACTGTGAATTACTTCTGTTTTCCTGGGCTCTGGGGTGGAGTCTATTACTTACCTCCGGTGTTTTCTTACACTCACAACGCCCTTCTACACACTACAGTTGCCTAGGTGGAAAACCAACTTTCGCATTCCACTATTTTAGTATATGGTTTGTGATCCCCCAGGCCAACTGCAACCTCTTGTTATTTTCACTATTTGCACTGTTTTCTGTTTACTTACCTGTTTTTGGATACTAGTGTATATATTGTGTATATTACTTACCTCCTAAGGGAGTATAGTCTCTAAGGTATTTTTGCCATTTGCGTCACCAAAAAAAATTACCTTTATTTTTGTAACACTGAGTATTTTCTTTCATGTGTGTGAGTACTGGGTGACTACAGTAGTATTGCAAGAGCTTTGCATGTCTCCTAGATCAGCCTTGGCTGCTTAACTACAGCTACCCCTAGACAGCCTGGCTGCTAGACACTGACTACATTTCACTAATAAGGAATAACTGGACCTGGTATGAGGTGTAAGTACCTTTGGTACCCACTACAAACCAGGCCAGCCTATTACACTGACTACCACTACTCCTAAGCAATGCACAAACAAAGCATACTTTGAAATGCACAGCAGACCTTTCTCAATACGCACCCAGAATACCACTGCAAGGACTACCGACACCGATGGGTCCAACTATGGCTGATGAGTTGGAGCCCTGGGAGTCTGCAGGTTTTCACACACTGGGAGTCATGTTTGCGGACAGAGAGCTCATGCCACAACAGGACTTTATCCAAGCTCATGAATTACTAAGCTTCCTCTTCCTAACCCATGTAAACTTCACTCAATATGTCCGAATTCAATGGGTGCCAATGAGTACAGAGCCTGAGAAGCGCTCCTTCTTCCAGGTGGTATACAAAACGGGCACTTGCAAGCACCTGGTGAAATGGCTATATAAAGGTCTGTGCACTCACTTACACACTTCCTTAGAACACCTCCGGGCTTGATAGGAGGAGGACCTTGGTCATGCTCTGCATGACAAAGAATGGTGCTTCCTCCTCGATTGTCCTACCACAATATCCCTTAAGTCCCGGTTCAAATTTATCCAATTTTCACTACTGCACAGAGCTTATTTTACACCTCTAAAATTACACAAAATATTCCACACTGTGCCTCAGATGGCACACCGGCCCAGCAGACCTGTTGCACATGCTTTGGTCATACCCCTAATTGCAGGTATATTAGACCAAGGTCCACACTGCCTTGGCACACTTGGCAGGAGTCCCCCCTGGACACAATGGAGCAATGTCTATTTGGCCTGTTCCCTTGCCCAAGAACTCCAAAACCATGTCACGCTTCATAGACCTAGCACTTCTACTGGCCAAATGACAGATCACTAAGCATAGGAAATCCTCCCAAACCCCCGTGATGACTAGCTGGTGGAAGGAAGTCATACACTGGGCTAAAGCTGAGGGACCCACTTTGCACAAGGAGAAGTACAGTGGACTCCAGAAGTGGCCCATAGCCCTAGCCTGGGACGCACTCTTGGAATTATTTAAGTCCCAACCTGATGAGGGTTAATGGCTGTCGACAGGGAGAACAGTTTAACTTATATATATTCGAGTACCCCTGGCACCCTCCACTACTACAGTACAAGAGCACATTTACTGGCTTGTGAGGGTGCATGTCCCATGTGAATCCTATCCAACTGGTCCCATCTCCCCCTCTCACACAGGGTTTCTAATAATACTGCTTCCTAATAAATCATATCAGACAGAAGACTAGTCGGGGTTAGGGTGGGGGTAAGTTCTTTATATTTTATTGCGAATGCATTACCTTGGTGAAGATGTGTATCACAGTTTATGATTATCCTCTGCATAGATGCTGGTGTCTCTCATGTGCTATGTCACTCCAAGCACTTGATGTAAAAATTATACCATGTGTTTTCCCCAAAATCTACAAAATACACTGTGACTGATGAGCTAATGTGTGACAGGTATCTTCCCACATATGACAAAAACCCCATGTCACTGCCAGGGGTACCAAGTATCCCTGAAGATGCGAAGGGGGTAGTAAAACATGTTTTATTAACTACGCATTCAATGGGAGAACAAACTGTCCCCCGTAAATGGAGGGTGGACATGAGGTCTATACCCTGTCCTGAATCTGTGCACCCACAAGTGGCTCGCAGACCCCGCCCTTTAATGTGTGTTCACAACTGTGTTCATCTTGAAGTTTGAAGGGAACCGCTGCCAGCTCCCAATGTCACAAGGATTATTGACCTGGGCCAACCAGGCGCCTCCAGGTGCTTCTCCTTGTATTTACCTGCAGGCATTTACAGCAAACCTCATGCAAGCCGTGTCCTTTCCCTCTTTCCTGGTAATGCACTGTCACTCACCCATGTGTGTATGTGAACCAGCCAGAGTCCGCAGTGTCCGTCTCCAGGACACACTGCACAATGGTGAGGAAGTTAGTTCAGAAAATGACCTCAGCAGGTGGTTGCGCACATTCCTTGCATGGGTGTTTGTGCTGTGGATGGACAGGTTTTGTTTTATCAGTAAGAGTACAGCAACAGAAGGAAGTAAACAGATACTACTCTTCCTCCCTTCCATCATGTGCCCTCCCTTGGAGATCGTGGAGCCAGGACACCTCACCCAGACCTTCACCACACACCGGCCCTCAGCAGTCACGGTGCTCACCTCTCTCTAGCTGCACTTTCTCAGCAGTTACTTTCTGCAGCCCCCCTCTTTGGTTAGCAGATAGACATGACTTGGCACAGTCTAGCCCTGCTCCTCGCCTTCCTGCCCCTCTGGACTGCGACCACCAGAGCACAGGAGTCTATAGCGGACTCTGGGAGCGGTGCAGGTAAGGCAACGCCAGAAGGCTCACTTCAATGATCTTTGGTAACTGACAGGTCGCTGCTAGAACAGGACATTTAGGCGGTCATTCTGACCCTGGCGGTCAAAGACCGCCAGGGCGGAGGACCGCGGGAGCACCGCCGACAGGCCGGCGGTGCTCCAATGGGGATTCCGACCGCGGTGGTAAAGCCGCGGTTGGACCGGCAACACTGGCGGTCTCCCGCCAGTGTACCGCCGCCCCATTGAATCCTCCAAGGCGGCGCAGCTTGCTGCGCCGCCGAGGGGATTCCGACCCCCCCTACCGCCATCCAGATCCCGGCGGTCCGACCGCCGGGAACCGGATGGCGGTAGGGGGGGTCGCGGGGCCCCTGGGGGCCCCTGCAGTGCCCATGCCACTGGCATGGGCATTGCAGGGGCCCCCGTAAGAGGGCCCCTACAAGTATTTCACTGTCTGCTTGGCAGACAGTGAAATACGCGACGGGTGCAACTGCACCCGTCGCACAGCTTCCACTCCGCCGGCTCGATTCCGAGCCGGCTTCATCGTGGAAGCCTCTTTCCCGCTGGGCTGGCGGGCGGCCTGAAGGCGGCCGCCCGCCAGCCCAGCGGGAATGTCAGAATTACCGCCGCGGTCTTTCGACCGCGGAACGGTAACCTGACGGCGGGACTTTGGCCGGCGGCCTCCGCCGCCCGCCAAGGTCAGAATGAGGGCCTTAATGTGCTAATACCACCTCTGTGAAGAGGGCCACATTTAATGTGCAGTATTAGTGATTCTGTCATAATAATGTGCAAGTGTGTCTGTGCATGGATTTGATATGTGACATACAGTATTAGCATTTCTATACAGGCATGTGGCATTTACTGTGCCAACAAGGGCTCCTCTGTGTGGCCATGTGATGTCTAGTGGGGCAGCCGGGGCACTTCTGTGCAGGTATGTCTTATTTAATGAGCAGTACCAGTACGTCTGTGCAGGGGTTTGATATGTAACATACAGTATTAGCTGTGATGTATATTGTGCCAATAATGGCGCCTATGTGCACAGATGTGATATCTAGTGGGGCATTAGAGGCACTACTATGAAGGATTGCCTTATTCAATGTGCAGTATCAGTGCTTCTTAGCAGACACACAACAGTTAATCTGCTAGTAAAGCCTCTCCTCTCCCACTGGGCATGGATGTAATATTAAATATGTCAGTAGTAGCCCTTCATGAAGCAATGTATTATTTACTATGCAGTGTCAGCCCCTCTCTGCAGGCATGTTCTATTGCATGTGACAGTAGCATAAACTTCTGTGCAGACGTGACATTAAATGTGCCACTGGTAGGATTTCCCCAGACTGTGAGAAGTGAAATAGGTTATTTCAAGAATTCCACCCATCACATTATTGCTGTTTGTTTATTGTAAAGCAACTGACCACATAACATCAGAGTGCAGGGAAAAAGCCTCATCAACAAATGGGAACACCCCTAAATTCACTTTACACATTAAACACTCTTTCATTGATGTCACGAGGCCATACAACTCCTAGACGTAAACATTTCCAATAAAATACTAAAAAAACAAATACCCATTTTATTACAAATGACTCACTGGTAGTTTGAGTGTATGGTTCCTCTTTTATCATATTTCATTTTTAATAGGACCAAATGACCATTATGCATTATGATCTCCCGTAAAAAAGTTAAAAAATCTTTTGAAAATACACCAACACCTTTCCCTAGGATAGAGAGTTTACTTCCTTTTCCTCCCAGGTCTTACAGGAGGGCCAAGGAGAGGTAGATATGATCTACACTCTTCCACCTTGCACAGGGTTTGGGGAGGGGGTAAATATGCCCTACACCCTCCCTCCTTGCAGAGGGGCTGGAGAGGGGTAAATATGTACCAATCCCTTACACCTTGCTCAGGGGCTGGGGAGGGGTAAATATGTCCTGCACCCTCCCATCATGCACAGGGGCTGGGGAGGGGTAAATATGTCCTACACCCTCTCCCTATGCACAGGGGCTGGAAAAGAGTAAATGTGTCCTACACCCTTCCACCATGAACATGGACTGGGGAGGGGTAAATATGTTCTACCCTCTTCCACCTTGTGCATGGGCTGGGGAGGGGTAAATATGCCCTACACCCTCCCCCATGCACTGGGGCTGGGGAGGGGTAAATATGCCCTACACCTTCCCCACATGCACAGGGGCTGGGGAGGGGTAAATATGTCCTGCACTGCCCACCATGCACAGGCGCTGGGGAGGGGTAAATATGTCCTGCACCCTCCCACCTTGCACAGGGGATGAGGAGGGGGTAAATAAATCCTGCACCATCCCACCTTGCACACAGGCTGGAGAGGGGCAAATATGTCCTACACCCTCCCAAAGGGGCGGACGAGGGGTAAATGTGTCCTGCACCCTCCCACATTGTACAGGGACTGAGGAGGGGTGAACATGTCCTGCACCCTCCCATCTTGCACTGGGTCTGTGGAGGGATAAATATGTCCTGCACCCTCCCACCTTGCACAGGGACTGAGGATGGGTAAATATGTCCCGCACCCTCCACCTTGCATAGGTGCCAGAGAGGGGTAAATATGTCCTGCATCCTCCCACCTGGCACAGGAGCTGGGAGGGGTAAATATGTCCTGCACCCTCCCACCTCGCACAGGGACTGAAGAGGGGTAAATATGTCCTGCACCCTCTCACCATGCACTGGGGTTGCGGAGGGGTAAATATGTCCAGCACCCTCCTACCTTGCACAGGGGCTAGGGAGGGGTAAATATGTCCTGCACCCTTCCACCTTGAACAGGGACAGGGGAGTGTTAAATATGTCCTGCCCCCTCCAAACATGTGCAGTGGCTGGAGAGGGGTAAATATGTCCTACACCCTTCCACATTGCACAAGGGTTGGGGAGGGGTAAATATGTCCTGCACCCTCCCACCTTGCACAGAGGCGGGGGAGACGTATATACGTCCTACACCCTTCCACCTTCCACAGTGGTTTGAAAGGGGTAAATATGTCCTGCACCCTTCCACCTTGCACAGGGGCTGCGGAGGGGTAAATATATCCTACCCCCTTCCACCTTGCGCATGGGCTGCGGAGGAGTAAATAATCCCCTACACCCTCCCTCCATGCACTGAGGGTAGGAAAGGGTAAATATGCCCTAAACCCTCCTCCCATGTACAGGGGCTGGGGAGGGGTAAATATGTCCTGCACCCTCCCACTTTCCACAGGGACTGGGGAGGGGTAAATATGTCCTGCACCCTTCCACCTTACACAGGGGCTGGGGAGGGGTAAATATACCCTACACCTTCCCCCAATGCACAGGGGTTGGGGAGGGGTAATTATGTCCTGCACCCTCCCACCATACACATGGGCTGGGGATGGGTAAATTTGTCCTGCACCGTCCCACCTTGCTCAGGGGCTGAGGAGGGCTAAATATGTCCTGCACCCTCCCACCTTGCAGACGGGCTGGAGAGGGGTAAATATGTCCTGCACCTTCCCACCTTGTACAGGGGCCTTTGAGGGGTAAATATGTCCTGCACCGTCCCACCTTGCACAGGGACTGAGGAGGGGTAAATATGTCCTGCACCCTCCCACCTTGCACTGGGGCTGGGGAAGGGTAAATATGTCCTGCACCCTCCCACCTTGCACAGGGACTGGGGAGGACTAAATATGTCCTGCACCCTCCCACCTTGCACATGGGCCGGCAAGGGGTAAATATGTCCTGCACCCTTCCACCTTGTACAGGGGCTGGGCAGAGGTAAATATGTCCTGCACCCTCCCACCTTCCCACCTTGCACAGGGGCTGGGGAGAGGTAAATATGTCCTGCACCCTCCCACCTTGCACAGGGACCGACGAGGGGTAAGTATGTCCTGCATCTTTCCACCATGCACTGGGGCTGTGGAGGGGTAAATATGTCCTGCACCCTACCACCCTGCACAGGGGCTGGGGAGGGATAAATATGTCCTGCGCCCTCCCACCTTGCACAGGGACTGGGGAGGGTTAAATATGCCCTACACCCTCCCAACATGCACAGTGGTTGGAGAGGGGTAAATATGTCCTGCACACTCCCAACATGCACATGGGCTGGAGAGGGGTAAATAGGTCCTACACCCTTCCATATTGCAAAGGGGCTGGAGAGGGGTAAATATGTCCTACACCCTTCCACATTGCACAGGGGCTGGGGAGGGGTAAATATGTCCTGCATCCTCCCACTTTGCACAGGGGCTTGGGAGGGTTAAATATGTCCTACACCCTTCCACTTTGCACAGGGATTGGGGAGGGGTGAATATGTCCTGCACCACACTACCTTTCACAGAGGCTGGGGAGGGGTAAATATGTCCAGCACCCTTCCACCTTGCCCTGCAGCTAGGAGGGGTACATATGTCCTGCACCCTCCAACCATGCACTGGGGCTGGGGAGGGGTAAATATGTCCTGCACCCTCCCACTTTGCACAGGGGCTGGAGAGGGATAAATATGCCCTGCAACCTCCCACCTTGCACAGGGGGTGGGGAGGGTTTAAATATGTCCTACACCCTCCCACCATGCACAGGGGCTGTGGAAGGGTAAATATGTCCCACCTCCTTCCACCTTGCACATGGACTGGGGAGAGGTAAATATGTCCTATCCCCTTCCAATTTGCACAGGGGCTGCAGAGGGGTAAATATTTCCTGCACCTTCCCAACATGCACAGGGGCTGGGGAGGGGTAAATATGTCCTACACCCTCTCCCAATGCACAGGGGCTGGGAGGGATAAATATGTCTTACCCCCTTCCACCTTGCACAGGGGCTGCGGAGGGGTAAATATGTCCTGCACCCTACTCACATGCAAAGGGTTGGGGACGGGTAAATATGTCCTACCCCCTTCCACCTTGCTCAGGGGCTGGGGAGGGGAAAATATGTCCTACCCTCTTCCACCTTGCACAGGGGTTGGGGAGAAGGATATATGTCGTACCCCCTTCCACCTTGCACAGGGGTTGGGGACGGGTAAAGATATCCTACCCCGTTCTTCCTTGCACATGGGCTATGGAAGGGTAAATATGTCCTGCACCCTCCCACCATGCACAGGGGCTGGGGAGGGATAAATATGTCCTACCCCTTTCCATCTTGCACAGGGGCAGGGGAGGGGTAAATATTTCCTGCCATCTTCCACCTTGCACAGGGGATGGAGAGGAGTAAATATATTGTACCCTCTTCCACCTTGCACAGGGGCTGGGGAGGGATAAATATTTCCTGCACCCTCCCACCATGCACAGGGGCTAGGGAGGGGTATATATGTCCTACACCCTCTCCCCATGCACAGGGGATGGGGAGGGGTAAATATGTCCTGCACCCTCACACCTTGCACAAGGACTGGGGAGGGATAAATATGTCCTGCACCCTCCCACCTTGCACAGGGGCTGGCAAGGGGTGAATATGTCCTGCACCATCCCACCTTGCACAGGTGCTGGGTAGGGGTAAATATGTCCTACACCCTCCCTCCTTGCACAGGTTCTGGGTAGAGGTAAATATGTCATGCACCCTCCAACCTTGCACAGGAGCTAGAGAGGGATAAATATGCCTTACACCCTCCCCCCATGTACAGGGGATGGGGAGGGGTAAATATTTACTGAACCATCCCACCTTGCACTGGTGCTGGGGAGGGGTAAATATGTCTTATCCCATTCCACCTTGCACAGGGGATGGGTAGGGGTAAATATGTCCTGCACCCTCCCACCTTGCACATGGACTGGGGAGGGAAAATATGTCCTGCACCCTCCCACCTTGCACAGGGGCTGGGGAGGGGTAAATATGTCCAACAGCCTTCCACCTTGCACATGGGCTGGGGAGGGGTAAAGATGTCCAACACCCTTCCACCTTGTGGGGGGCTGGGGAGGGGTAAATATGTCCTGCACCCTCCAACCTTGCACAGGAGCTAGAGAGGGATACATATGCCTTACACCTCCCCCCATTTACAGGGGATGGGGAGGGTTAAATATTTACTGCACCACCCCACCTTGCACTGGGGCTGGGGAGGGGTAAATATGTCTTACCTCATTCCACCTTGCACAGGGGATGGGTAGGGGTAAATATGTCCTGCACCCTCCCACCTTGCACATGGACTGGGGAGGGAGAAATATGTCCTGCACCCTCCCACCTTGCACAGGAACTGGGGAGGGGTAAATATGTCCTCCACCCTCCCACCTTGTACAGGGGCTGGGGAGGGGTAAACATGTCCAACACCCTTCCACCTTGCAAAGGGGCTGGGGAGGGGTAAATATGTCCAACACCCTTCCACCTTGCGCAGGGGCTGGGGAGGGGTAAATATGTCCGGCACCCTCCCACATTGCACAGGGGCTGCGGAGGGGTAAATATATCCTACCCACTTCCACCTTGCGCATGGGCTGCGGAGGAGTAAATAATCCTCTACACCCTCCCTCCATGCACTGAGGGTAGGAAAGGGTAAATATGTCCTAAACCCTCCTCCCATGTACAGGGGCTGTTGAGGGGTAAATATGTCCTGCATTCTCCCTCCTTGCACAGGGGAGGGGTAAATAAGCCCTACACCCTCCCTCCTTGCACGGGGGCTGGAGAGGGGTAAATATATCCTGCACCCTCCCACCTTGAACGAGGGCTGGAGACGGGAAATATGTCCTGCATCCTCCCACCTTGCAGAGGAACTGGAGATGGGTAAATATGTCCTGCACCCTCCCACCTTGCACAGGAGAGGAGTAAATATGCCCTACACCCTCCCTCCTTGCACGGCGGCTTGAGAGGGGTAAATATATCCTGCACCCTCCTACCTTGGACAGGGGCTGGAGGGCAGTATGTGTTTGTGCTGAACACAGGTCTCTGCTCCCCTGTCTGAACCTGAAGGCTTTTCTTCAGAGCCATGAAGGTAAATATTAAATGTCCCCCCTGCAGAGCCCCTCCCTTTACCCACATTTGAGGGATCTGTTATCAGGGGGGAGGCAGGAGGTTTTTCACACCCTACTTTCCATGGTAGGAGGACGGGAATTGTCTGTTTCACTCTTCCCCTGCCTTTGTGAAGGGCAGAGATGGGATTTAGGCCCATATTTATACTTTTTGACGCTAAACTGCGCTAACGCAGTTTAGCGTCAAAAAGTTTTGCGCCGGCTAACGCCATTCTGAAGCGCCATGCGGGCGCCGTATTTATTGAATGGCGTTAGCCGGCGCAAGCAGACCGGCGCTGTCTGGTGTGCGCGAGAAAAACCACGTACACCAGGCAGCGCCGGCGTAGGGGGAAAATGGCGCATGGGCGTCTTAAAATGGGGCAAGTCAGGTTACGTCGAAAAAATCGTCGTAACCCGACTTGCGCCATTTATTTTCGACGCCCATCCCCCATCAACATGACTCCTATCATTGTAAAGATAGGAGTCATGCCCCCTTGCCCAATGGCCATGCCCAGGGGACTTCTGTCCCCTGGGCATGGTCATTGGGCATAGTGGCATGTAGGGGGGCACAAATCAGGCCCCCCTATGCCAAAAAAAATTATTAAAAAAAAATAAAAAAAATACTTACCTGAATGTCCCTGGGGTGGGTCCCTCCAGCCTTGGGTGTCCTCCTGGGGTGGGCAAGGGTGGCAGGGGGGGTCCCTGGGGGCAGGGGAGGGCACTCTGGGCTCATTTTGAGCCCACTTGTCCCTTAACGCCATGCCTGACCCAGGCGTTAAAAAGCGGCGCAAATGCGCCGTTTTTAGCCACGCCCACTCCCGGGCGTCGCTTTTGCCCGGGAGTATAAATACCACGTAAAGGCCTGGGAGTCATTTTTTAGACGGGAACGCCTCCCTTGCATATCATTAACGCAAGGAAGGGGTTCACGCTAAAAAATGACGCACATTCCGGGAACTTTGGCGCTATTCGCCTCTAACGCCATAGTATAAATATGGCGTTAGTTGGCGTTAGTTTTGCGTCGAAATTGCGTCAAAAAAAACGACGCAATTTCGGCGCAAACGGAGTATAAATATGGCCCTTAATGTCTGCTAAACCCACAGAAGTGAAATAGTGCAGGGTTCTTGATACACCACCTACATTGCTAAGGATTCACTTTACTGCATGACCAAGGGTGAGGAGAATAAAAACCAGCGATGCAAGCATTGGCAACATCAATCGGTTTTGATGTTTTTAAAGAAACACTGGTATTCACATTTTACTTGACTTCCAAGTCTGAACTCGCCAGGTTCTCATTGCAAGCTGCGGTACCTTAAACCGTTACTGCAGGTCTCTCGACAGACACAAGTGCTTTCTTGCTGTTGCCGGCTGCAGTACCCTAAATCCCTTGCTAGAAACCCCGTAGGCATAACATATCCCTTCTTCCCAATCCCTCCACCTACAGGCAGACATAAGATATATGTACTGCAGAGGTAGATGTATGGTAGACATGGTAAGTTAGGTATGGTAGGTATGCTCAGTAGACTAGGTATAGTAGATGGATACAGTAGGGAAATATGGTAGGTATATGTGTGGTAGGTTGGGCATCGTAGGTATGGGAGGTCAATTATGCTAGGTAGACTAGGTACATTAGATGGAAATAGATGGTAAATATGTTATGCTAGGTATGGTAGGTTAGGCATGGTAGGTATGGGAGGTTAGTTATGCTAACAAGACTAGGTACAGTAGATAGGAATAAGTGGTAAATATGTTATGCTAGGTATGGTATGTTAGGCATGGTAGGTATGGGAGGTCAGGTATGGTAGTGGACTAGGTATAGCAGATAGATACACTAGGCACATTTGGTATGACAGATATGGTAGGTTAGGCATAGTGGATAGATTTAGTAGGGGAATATGTTACATAGAGGTATAGTAGGTTGGGCATGGTAGGTATGAGAGGTTAGGTATGCTAGGTAGGTTAGGTGTAGTAAAGGGTGTAGTAGGTAAATGTGGTATGATGTGTAAGTTAGGGTAGGCATGGCAGGTATGGGAGGTCAGGTATGCTAGGTAGGTTAGGTGGAGTAGAAAGGTGTAGTAGGTAAATGTGGTATGATATGTAAGGTAGGGTAGGCATGATAGGTTTGGGAGGTTAGGTTTGCTAGGTAGGTTAGGTTTAGTAGAAGGGTGTAGTAGGCAGATGTGGTATGATATGTAAGGTAGGGTAGGCATGGTAGGTTTGGGAGGTTAGGTTTGCTAGGTAGGTTAGGTGGAGTAGAAGGGTGTAGTATGTAAATGTGGTATGATGTGTAAGTTAGGGTAGGCATGGCAGGTATGGGAGGTCAGGTATGCTAGGTAGGTTAGGTGGAGTAGAAAGGTGTAGTAGGTAAATGTGGTATGATATGTAAGGTAGGGTAGGCATGGTAGGTTTGGGAGGTTAGGTTTGCTAGGTAGGTTAGGTGGAGTAGAAGGGTGTAGTAGGTAGATGAGGTATGATATGTAAGGTAGGGTAGGCATGATAGGTTTGGGAGGTTAGGTTTGCTAGGTAGGTTAGGTGTAGTAGATAGATGTAGTAGGTAAATGTGGTATGATATGTAAGGTACTGTAGGCATGGCAGGTATGGGAGGTCACGTATGCTAGGTAGGTTAGGTGGAGTAGAAAGGTGTAGTAGGTAAATGTGGTATGATATGTAAGGTAGGGTAGGCATGGTAGGTTTGGGAGATAAGGTATGAAATGCAGGTTGCTAATGTTTCTATCTACTATACCCAGATACTTATGGTAGGTAGATATGGTATGCTCGTTATAGTAGGGAAGGGCAGTCAGTTAGGTAAGTATGATAGCAATATCAGGGAGGTGTGGTAGATAAGTAGGGAGGGTAAGTATAGATGGCACACAGGCTCGATAGGTAGGTTAGGTAAGGGTCAGAAGGCGGGTCAGATATGATAAATTAGGCATGGTCAGTATTTTTGATATGATAGATATGGAAGGCATCGTAGGCTAGATGTGTAGGTACATAGGTTAGGTAGAGTTAATGAAGTATGGTAGATAGGAATGGTAGGATAGGCAAATTACTAAGATTCAGTGGGTTGTTTCGGTATGGTAGGTCAGGTATGGCTGGGATGGTATGTAAGTATGGTAGGTAGGTTTGGGGTATTTGAGAGGTATGGCACATGGGTATGATAGATTAGTTATGTTGGGTTAGGTGTGTTAGGAATACAAGTTAATGTATGATAGGTAGCTATGCTAGACAAGAAAGGCTAATTATTATAGGCAATACAAAGTGAGCAGATTATTGTAGGAATGCTTGTTAGGAAGGTATGGTAGGCTAGTTATGGTAGGTAATATAAACTCAGAAGATTATGGTAGATAGGTGTGGTAGGAAGGCGTCATAGATTAGGCATAGTAGATATGCTTGGTAGGAAGGCATGGTAGACTAGTTATGATAAGAAATATAAAGTGAGCAGATTATTGTACGAATGCTTGGTAGGAAGGCCTGACAGGCTAGTAAATCAGAAGATTATGGTAGATATGGTAGGTAGGTGTGATAGGTTAGGCATAATAGATACGTATGCTAGGCAGTGGAGGTATGGTAGGCTAGTTATGGTAGGTAATAATAAGTGAACAGATTATGGTAGGTATACTTGGCGGGGGAGTTATGGCAGGCTAGGTATGGTAGGTAAAAAGTGAGCAGATTGTGGTAGGCATGGTAGGGATGTGTGATAGAAAACTGTGATTGGTTAGGCATGACATGTAGTATGTGAGTAACAATGGCAGGTCAGTATTGTTAGTGAAGCCCGGTAGATAGCTAGAGTGGGTTAGGTATGAATGATTGTTGATTGTGTAAGGTGGGTTAGATATAATATAGTATGTGAGATATATAGGAGATACTAACATCTTTGTCTGATATTTAAGTATTTACTATTAAATCATGTTATAAACGTCTTGCTTACAGCTCATAGACTTGTTCTGAAGAAGCACAAACATTATATTTAATAAAGCACGCTGTATTTGCTTAGAGATGAGTGGTTTATGTATAGGTAGGTGTGTTTTTTTTATGATGATGATAATAATACTGATGATGATGATTTAGGCATTCTCTTGCATCTGAATCCAGTTAAGATTGAGATTCTTATGGTGCCTCAATCTACATTTAGCTGGCACCATTCCTCATGGCCCAAAATTATGGACCCCGTTTCCAGCACCGCTAACGTGGCCTAAACCCTGGGTTCTTATGGGCAGTGCTCTTTCTTTACAGCTTTAACAAAGTAGCTCAAATTGGTTTTCTTAGGCTTAGAGCCCTAAAAAATATTTCACCCTACATTTTAAAACAATTTTTACTGTGTTGCTTTTCAAAATTACAACATAATAAGTACCTGAGGTACAACTGCCCATGGATTCAAATCCTACAAGAGTTTGCCCTAGATACCGCCTGCTCTCCATGTCTGAGGGAAATGACCTGAAGCAAGCAAGCACAGATTATGCCAATGCAATCTCTCTAGATGCCACCTAGATGGGTTTCGGGGGGCAGATTGTGGAAAAATCCCTCAGCCTAACACAGGTGGGCCAGAAGGACTGGTGCATCCATTCTGGTGCCTTAGAAGGCTGGCCCACCACTTATTCTCTTTTGTTGTTTGCCTTCTTGTATCTGATGGGCTTTCCATCCCAACCATGGGTCGTAGACTGGGAGTAAATTCCCAATTTGCCCCTAGGGTAGGCAGAAAAACTATTGCACCCGTTTTGAGGGGGCTTGATGCCTGGGTTGGCCACAACTACTTCTTTGTGGGTATTTCCTTTTCCATGGTTTCTATGGTAATCAGCCTTGTGTCACCCACCCACAACACTCTCTGAGCATTTGCCCATCCTTCCCTGTTCTCTGTTCTCCATGGTAACACCACCCCCTTTCCATGGTACATTTACTACAAAACATACTTCAAAATGTACTACAATACCCTTTTTCAATACTTACATGTATGGAGTTTTCCGCCCGACTACAGAATATTCACACATGTAAGTATTGATTTTAGTAGTAATTGTGGGAGGCACACAGGGGAATGGATGTGAAAAGGGGTATAGTTCCTCCTAAAGGGGGTGAGATTAGGGAAGAGTAAAAGGAGTTTAGGGAGGATCAGGGAGGGGTTTAAGGAGGGAGGTCACCCAGCCACACAAGAGTAAGCCAATTGTATTGCTCTGAGGGTTGAGACATGTAACGTACATTTAAAAAAATATATATTTATGTTCAGAGATTGTAAATACTGAAAGTTGTAAATTTACTGCAAAGTATAAACTTACTCAAACGAGTAACTTACCTTTGTGACTCAGGTCCTTTTTTTTTTTTTTTTTCATATGAAACAGATAGTATTGCTGCAGTCATGAAGAATAAAGGTGATAATCTGTAGTGTGAAATTAGGCACACCAGAAAACAGTTAATAACTTATTGAAAAAAGATATAAGAATATTAGAAATTGAGTCCCTGGTTGGCAGTCAGTTTGCACTCTGTCCAAGCAGGGACCTTCACTCTAGTCAGGGCAATGAAGATACACACTCAAGATAACCCCTGCTCACCCCCTTGGTAGCTTGGCACAAGCACTCAGGCTTATCTCAAAGACAATGTGTAAAGTATTTGTACCAACACACACAGTAATATAGTAAAAACACTACAAAATGGACACCATATCAGTATAGAAAAATAGCCAATATTTATTTAAATCAAACAAGGCCAAAATGACAAAAATCCAACATACACAAGTCAAGATATGACTTTTCAAACGAATAAGATTCTTACTCCATAGAAAACAATGGAAACGTTGTTACACAAAGTACCTGGGTTGCATCAGAAATAAAGCCGCACAGGTGAATGTGCATCAAAAAAGTCACCAATGTGTCGATTTCTCACTCACAAGCGCAACCGTGAGTCGTTTTCTTTTCCGGTTGGGTAGGCATTGCGTTGTTTTTTCTCTTGCAAGAGAGCGATGCGTCGATTTCCAGAGAGGTGCCCTGGATCCATGCAGGCTTGCGTTGACGCCCAGCGATGATGCGTGAGAAATCCGGCTGCACGGTGTAGAAAAACCACGCTGTGTGAGGTTTGTGTCGTTATCAGCAGCCACAAGCGGGTGTTGCGTCATTTCTACAGCCACGATGTGTTGATCTCCCAGCAGCAATGCAGGGGGAGCATCGATTTTGTTATGCGCAGCGGGTAGTGCGTTGTCTTTCAGCCCTGTTGCAGGTGGTGTGACAAAAGTTTCCCTGCACGGCATTCTGTGTGTGGATTTCAGTCCTCGTTCTGCCAACTTCACCTCTCAAGGGCCCAGGGACTGGAATGGGCACCACTTGGCAGGAGTCTCCGCAGGGAGTCCAGGTGCTGGCAGAGGAAGTCTTTGATGGCCCTAAGACTTCAAAACAGGAGGCAAGCTCAATCCAAGCCCTTGAAGATGCTTCACAAGCAGGAATATACCACAAAGTCCAGTCTTTGTCCTCTCTCAGGCAGAAGCAGCAACTGCAGGGCAACCCAGCAAAGCACTATGACAGCCAAAGGGGCAGTACTTCTCCTCCAGTTCTTCAGCTCTTCTCCTTGGCAGACGTTCCTCTTGAATCCAAAAGAAATCTAAAAATCTGGGCTTTTTGGTCCACTATTTATACCTCTTTCTGCCTTTGAAGTAGGCAAACCTCAAAGGAAAGTCGCTGTTGTTCACAAGATCCTGCCTTGCCCAGGCCTGGCTCCAGACTCACACCAGGGGGTTGGAGACTGCATTGTGTGAGGGAAAGCAGATTCCATTTGTAGGAAAGTACCATCTTGCCTGGCATGTTACCCCCATTTTTCACTGTATATATGTTGTTTTAGTTGTATGTGTCACTGGGACCCTGGTAACCCAGGGCCCCAGTGCTCATAAGTGTGCCTGAATGTGTTACCTGTGTAGTGACTAACTGTCTCACTGAGGCTCTGCTAATCAGAACCTCAGTGGTTATGCTCTCTCATTTCTTTCCAAATTGTCACTGACAGGCTAGTGACCATTTTTACCAATTTACATTAGCTTACTGGAACACCCTTATAATTCCCTAGTATATGGTACTGAGATACCCAGGGTATTGGGGTTCCAGGAGATCCCTATGGGCTGCAGCATTTCTTTTGCCACCCATAGGGAGCTCTGACAATTCTTACACAGGCCTGCCACTGCAGCCTGAGTGAAATAACGTCCACGTTATTTCACAGCCATTTCACACTGCACTTAAGTAACTTATAAGTCACCTATATGTCTAACCTTTACCTGGTAAAGGTTAGGTGCAAAGTTACTTAGTGTGAGGGCACCCTGGCACTAGCCAAGGTGCCCCCACATTGTTCAGAGCCAATTCACTGAACTTTGTGAGTGCGGAGACACCATTACACGCGTGCACTACATATAGGTCACTACCTATATGTAGCTTCACCATGGTAACTCCGAATATGGCCCTGTAACATGTCTATGATCATGGAATTGCCCCCTCTATGCCATCCTGGCATTGTTGGTACAATTCCATGATCCCAGTGGTCTGTAGCACAGACCCTGGTACTGCCAGACTGCCCTTCCTGGGGTTTCTCTGCAGCTGCTGCTGCTGCCAACCCCTCAGACAGGCAGCTGCCCTCCTGGGGTCCAGCCAGGCCTGGCCCAGGATGGCAGAACAAAGAACTTCCTCTGAGAGAGGGTGTGACACCCTCTCCCTTTGGAAAATGGTGTGAAGGCAGGGGAGGAGTAGCCTCCCCCAGCCTCTGGAAATGCTTTGTTGGGCACAGATGTGCCCAATTCTGCATAAGCCAGTCTACACCGGTTCAGGGACCCCTTAGCCCCTGCTCTGGCGCGAAACTGGACAAAGGAAAGGGGAGTGACCACTCCCCTGACCTGCACCTCCCCTGGGATGTGTCCAGAGCTCCTCCAGTGTGCTCCAGACCTCTGCCATCTTGGAAACAGAGGTGCTGCTGGCACACTGGACTGCTCTGAGTGGCCAGTGCCACCAGGTGACGTCAGAGACTCCTTGTGATAGGCTCCTTCAGGTGTTAGTAGCCTTTCCTCTCTCCTAGGTAGCCAAACCCTCTTTTCTGGCTATTTAGGGTCTCTGTCTCTGGGGAAACTTTAGATAACGAATGCATGAGCTCAGCCGAGTTCCTCTGCATCTCCCTCTTCACCTTCTGATAAGGAATCGACCGCTGACCGCGCTGGAAGCCTGCAAACCTGCAACATAGTAGCAAAGACGACTACTGCAACTCTGTAACGCTGATCCTGCCGCCTTCTCGACTGTTTTCCTGCTTGTGCATGCTGTGGGGGTAGTCTGCCTCCTCTCTGCACCAGAAGCTCCGAAGAAATCTCCCGTGGGTCGACGGAATCTTCCCCCTGCAACCGCAGGCACCAAAAAGCTGCATTACCGGTCCCTTGGGTCTCCTCTCAGCACGACGAGCGAGGTCCCTCGAATCCAGCGACACCGTCCAAGTGACTCCCACAGTCCAGTGACTCTTCAGCCCAAGTTTGGTGGAGGTAAGTCCTTGCCTCACCTCGCTGGGCTGCATTGCTGGGAACCGCGACTTTGCAAGCTTCTCCGGCCCCTGTGCACTTCCGGCAGAAATCCTGTGTGCACAGCCAAGCCTGGGTCCACGGCACTCTAACCTGCATTGCACGACTTTCTAAGTTGGTCTCCGGCGACGTGGGACTCCTTTGTGCAACTTCGGCGAGCACCGTTTCACGCATCCTCGTAGTGCCTGTTTCTGGCACTTCTCCGGGTGCTACCTGCTTCAGTGAGGGCTCTTTGTCTTGCTCGACGTCCCTTCTCTCTGCAGGTCCAATTTGCGACCTCCTGGTCCCTCCTGGGCCCCAACAGCGTCCAAAAACGCCAAACGCACGATTTGCGTGTAGCAAGGCTTGTTGGCGTCCATCCGGCGGGAAAACACTTCTGCACAACTCTCCAAGGCGTGGGGGATCCATCCTCCAAAGGGGAAGTCTCTAGCCCTTGTCGTTCCTGCAGTATTCACAGTTCTTCAGCCTAGAAAGAGCTTCTTTGCACCAACCGCTGGCATTTCTTGGGCATCTGCCCATCTCCGAGCTGCTTGTGACTTTTGGACTTGGTCCCCTTGTTCCACAGGTACCCTCAGTCAGGAATCCATCGTTGTTGCATTGCTGATTTGTGTTTTCCTTGCATTTTCCCTCTAACACGACTATTTTGTCCTTAGGGGAACTTTGGTGCACTTTGCACTCACTTTTCAGGGTCTTGGGGAGGGTTATTTTTCTAACTCTCACTATTTTCTAATAGTCCCAGCGACCCTCTACAAGGTCACATAGGTTTGGGGTCCATTCGTGGTTCACATTCCACTTTTGGAGTATATGGTTTGTGTTGCCCCTATCCCTATGTTTCCCCATTGCATCCTATTGTAACTATACATTGTTTGCACTGTTTTCTAAGACTATACTGCATATTTTTGCTATTGTGTATATATATCTTGTGTATATTTCCTATCCTCTCACTGAGGGTACACTCTAAGATACTTTGGCATATTGTCATAAAAATAAAGTACCTTTATTTTTAGTATAACTGTGTATTGTGTTTTCTTATGATATTGTGCATATGACACTAAGTGGTACTGTAGTAGCTTCACACGTCTCCTAGTTCAGCCTGAGCTGCTTTGCTAAGCTACCATTATCTATCAGCCTAAGCTGCTAGACACCCTATACACTAATAAGGGATAACTGGGCCTGGTGCAAGGTGCAAGTACCCCTTGGTACTCACTACAAGCCAGTCCAGCCTCCTACATTGGTTGTGCAGCGGTGGGATAAGTGCTTTGAGACTACTTACCACTCTTGTCATTGTACTTTTCATAAGAGAAAAATATACAAAACAAGGTCAGTGTATATACACATAGCCAAAAAGTTTTGCATTTCCTCTTTTCACTCTTTTCTAAGTGCTGAAAAGTACTTCTAAACTTTCAAAAAGTTCTTAAAAGTTTAAAAAGTTTTTTCTGTCTTTCTAAAAAGTTCTGAAAACTTTTTTCTCTTTGTCTATCACTTTAACTCTCTCTAAAAATGTCTGGCACAGGCCAAAAAGTTGAACTGTCCAAACTTGCATATGATCACCTTAGCTGGAAAGGAGCAAGGAGTCTCTGCATAGAGAGAGGTTTGAGTGTAGGGAAGAATCCTTCCTTAGAACTGTTAATTAATATGCTTAGAGTACAGGATAAGGCCATAAGTGCCCAATCTGTAGAAAAAGTAGCTAATGGTTCTCAATCTGATCCAGGGACTCCCCCAGGAAAAGGTTCAGGAAAGAAACTTCTCAGCCTGCCCATTACTAGACAGTCTAGCATAGTTGGTACAGAGGTTGAATCACATCATACTGATGATGTGCTCTCACATTATGCTGGTAGCCAAGCTGTTAGGGTGCCCTCTGTAAGGGACAGGTCTCCTTCTGTTCATTCCCATCATACCTCTGTATCTAGAAATGTCCCTCCCACCCACCCTGATGACAGATTGTTAGAAAGGGAGCTCAATAGATTGAGAGTGGAACAAACCAGACTGAAGCTCAAGAAGCAACAGCTGGATTTGGATAGACAGTCTTTAGAAATAGAGAGGGAAAGACAGAAGATGGGTTTAGATACCCATGGTGGCAGCAGCAGTATTCCCCATAGTCATCCTGCAAAAGAGCATGATTCCAGGAATCTGCATAAGATAGTTCCCCCTTACAAGGAGGGGGATGACATTAACAAGTGGTTTGCTGTACTTGAGAGGGCCTGTGCTGTACAGGATGTCCCTCAAAAGCAGTGGGCTGCTATCTTATGGCTATCATTTACTGGAAAAGGTAGGGATAGGCTCCTTACTGTAAAAGAAAATGATGCTAACAAGTTCCAAGTTCTTAAGAATGCACTCCTGGATGGTTATGGCTTAACCACTGAACAGTACAGGATAAAGTTCAGAGATACCAAAAAGGAGTCTTCACAAGACTGGGTTGATTTCATTGACCAGGCAGTGAAGGCCTTGGAGGGGTGGTTACATGGCAGTAAAGTTACTGATTATGACAGCCTGTATAACTTGATCCCGAGAGAGCATATTCTTAATAATTGTGTGTCTGATTTGTTGCACCAGTACTTGGTGGACTCTGATCTGACCTCTCCCCAAGAATTGGGAAAGAAGGCAGACAAATGGGTCAGAACAAGAGTGAACAGAAAAGTTCATACAGGGGGTGACAAAGATGGCAACAAAAAGAAGGATGGTAAGTCTTCTGACAAGGGTGGGGACAAATCTAAAAATGAGTCTTCATCAGGCCCACAAAAACACTCTGGTGGGGGTGGTGGGCCCAAATCCTCCTTTAATCAGAACAAGGAAAAGAAACCATGGTGCTATTTATGTAAGATAAAAGGCCATTGGACAACAGATCCCAGTTGTCCAAAGAAAGGCACCACAGCTCCTACCACTACAACCCCTACTGCTACACCTAGTGTCCCTACTAATAGCAGTGGTGGTGGGAGCAAACCTACTAATAGCCAATCCAAGGGAGTAGCTGGGCTCACTTTTGGTAATTTAGTTGGGGTTGGTCTGATTAGGGAGACCACAGAGGCTACTTTAGTCTCTGAAGGGGCTATTGACTTAGCCACTTTGGTTGCTTGCCCCCATAACTTGGAGAAGTACAAGCAACTAACCCTAATAAATGGTGTTGAGGTCCAGGCCTACAGGGACACAGGTGCCAGTGTCACAATGGTGATTGAGAAACTGGTGCACCCTGAACAACACATACTTGGACACCAGTACCAAGTAACCGATGCTCACAACATAACACAAAGCCACCCCATGGCTGTTGTAAATCTCAACTGGGGGGGGGTATCTGGTCCAAAGAAAGTTGTGGTAGCTTCAGATTTACCTGTAGACTGTCTATTAGGGAACGATTTGGAGACATCAGCTTGGTCAGATGTGGAGTTGGAGGCCCATGCAGCAATGCTGGGCATCCCAGGGCATATTTTTGCTTTGACAAGGGCTCAGGCCAAAAAGCAAAAAGGACAGGGAAGCTTGGATCCTGGAACAATGGACCAAGTGCTCCCTAAAGCTAGGGCTAGTAGAAGCAAACCACTTCCTACTATCCCTCCCTCTACAGTGGATTCTACTTCTGAGGAAGAAGAATTCCCTCCCTGTGCAGAACCTACACCAGAGGAGCTGGAAGCAGACACTGCTGAGCTTTTGGGTGAAGGGGGGCCTGCCAGAGAGGAGCTGAGTGTGGCACAGCAAACCTGTCCCACATTAGAGGGTCTCAGACAGCAAGCTGTCAAACAGGCTAATGGGGATGTCAGTGACTCACACAGAGTTTACTGGGAGGACAACCTCTTGTACACTGAGCATAGGGATCCTAAACCTGGAGCTGCCAGGAGATTAGTGATTCCTCAGGAGTACAGGAAGTTCCTCCTAACACTGGCACATGACATTCCCTTAGCTGGGCACCTGGGTCAAATGAAAACTTGGGACAGATTGGTACCACTGTTTCATTGGCCTAGGATGTCTGAGGACACAAAAGAATTTTGTAAGTCCTGTGAAACCTGTCAAGCCAGTGGCAAGACAGGTGGCACTCCAAAGGCACCCCTTATCCCACTGCCTGTGGTTGGGGTTCCCTTTGAAAGGGTAGGGGTTGACATAGTTGGCCCCCTTGACCCTCCTACTGCTTCAGGCAATAGGTTTATCTTAGTGGTAGTGGACCATGCCACAAGATATCCTGAAGCTATTCCTTTAAGGACCACTACAGCTCCTGCAGTGGCAAAGGCCCTCCTGGGAATATTTTCCAGGGTGGGCTTCCCAAAGGAAGTAGTATCAGACAGGGGAAGCAATTTCATGTCTGCATACTTAAAGGCCATGTGGAAGGAGTGTGGTGTAACTTACAAGTTCACAACACCCTATCATCCACAAACAAATGGACTGGTGGAGAGATTTAATAAAACTCTCAAAGGCATGATTATGGGACTCCCTGAAAAACTCCGCAGGAGATGGGATATCCTTCTACCATGCCTCCTTTTTGCCTACAGGGAGGTACCCCAGAAAGGAGTGGGCTTCAGCCCCTTTGAACTTCTTTTTGGACACCCTGTTAGGGGTCCACTCACACTTGTAAAGGAGGGTTGGGAACAACCTTTAAAAGCTCCTAAGCAGGATATTGTGGATTATGTACTTGGCCTCAGATCAAGGATGGCTGAGTACATGAAAAAGGCCAGTAAAAACCTTCAGGCCAGCCAAGAGCTCCAGAAGCAATGGCATGATCAGAAGGCTGTTTTGGTTCAGTACCAACCAGGGCAGAAAGTGTGGGTCTTGGAGCCTGTGGCCCCAAGAGCACTCCAAGATAAATGGAGTGGACCCCACACAATTGTTGAAAAGAAGGGTGAAGTCACCTACTTGGTTGACTTAGGCACTGCCAGGAGTCCCCTTAGGGTGCTCCATGTCAACCGCCTGAAACCCTACTATGACAGGGCTGATCTCACCCTGCTCATGGCAACAGATGAGGGACAGGAAGAAGACAGTGATCCTCTACCTGATCTCTTCTCTTCCACAGAACAAGATGCTCTGGTGGAAGGGGTAGTTTTGGCTGATTGTCTTACTGCTGAGCAGAAAGATAATTGCATAAATCTCCTAGGACAATTTTCAGAACTCTTCTCCATTGTGCCAGGCACCACTTCTTGGTGTGAGCACACTATAGATACTGGAGACAGTTTACCTGTCAAAAGTAAGATCTATAGGCAGCCTGACCATGTCAGGGACTGCATAAAGCAAGAAGTTCAGAAGATGTTGGAACTAGGAGTGGTTGAGCACTCTGACAGTCCATGGGCTTCTCCTGTGGTACTGGTACCAAAACCCAATTCTAAAGATGGAAAGAAGGAAATGAGGTTTTGTGTAGACTATAGAGGTCTCAACTTGGTAACCAAAACAGATGCTCACCCTATACCCAGGGCAGATGAGCTAATAGATACACTGGCATCTGCCAAGTATCTAAGCACTTTTGATTTGACTGCAGGGTATTGGCAGATCAAAATGTCAGAAGATGCTAAACCTAAAACTGCATTTTCTACCATTGGAGGACATTACCAGTTTACTGTAATGCCTTTTGGTTTGAAAAATGCACCTGCCACTTTTCAGAGGTTGGTGAACACAGTCCAGCAAGGGCTGGAAGCTTTCAGTGCAGCATATTTGGATGATATAGCTGTCTTTAGCTCCAGCTGGGATGACCACCTGGTCCACCTTTGGAAAGTTTTGGAGGCCCTGCAAAAGGCAGGCCTCACTATCAAGGCTTCAAAGTGCCAGATAGGGCAGGGTAAGGTGGTTTATCTGGGACACCTTGTTGGTGGGGAACAGATTGCACCACTTCAGGGGAAAATCCAAACTATTATTGATTGGGTTCCCCCTACCACTCAGACTCAGGTGAGAGCCTTCCTAGGCCTCACTGTGTATTACAGGAGGTTCATTAAGAACTATGGCTCCATTGCAGCCCCTCTTAATGACCTCACATCCAAGAAAATGCCTAAAAAGGTAATATGGACAGCAAACTGTCAGAAAGCTTTTGAGGAGCTGAAGCAGGCCATGTGCTCTGCACCTGTCCTGAAAAGCCCTTGTTACTCTAAAAAATTCTATGTCCAAACTGATGCATCTGAATTAGGAGTAGGGGCAGTCCTATCACAACTTAATTCTGAGGGCCAGGATCAACCTGTTGCTTTTATTAGTAGAAGGTTGACCCCTAGAGAAAAGCGTTGGTCTGCCATTGAGAGGGAGGCCTTTGCTGTGGTCTGGGCTCTGAAGAAGTTGAGGCCATACCTGTTTGGCACTCACTTCATTGTTCAGACAGACCACAAACCTCTACTTTGGCTAAAACAAATGAAAGGTGAAAATCCTAAATTGTTGAGGTGGTCCATATCCCTACAGGGAATGGACTATACAGTGGAACATAGACCTGGGAGTAGCCACTCCAATGCAGATGGACTCTCCAGATATTTCCACTTAGACAATGAAGACTCATCAGGGAATGGCTAGTCTTATTGTCCTTCGTTTGGGGGGGGGTTGTGTAGGAAAGTACCATCTTGCCTGGCATGTTACCCCCATTTTTCACTGTATATATGTTGTTTTAGTTGTATGTGTCCCTGGGACCCTGGTAACCCAGGGCCCCAGTGCTCATAAGTGTGCCTGAATGTGTTACCTGTGTAGTGACTAACTGTCTCACTGAGGCTCTGCTAATCAGAACCTCAGTGGTTATGCTCTCTCATTTCTTTCCAAATTGTCACTGACAGGCTAGTGACCATTTTTACCAATTTACATTGGCTTACTGGAACACCCTTATAATTCCCTAGTATATGGTACTGAGATACCCAGGGTATTGGGGTTCCAGGAGATCCCTATGGGCTGCAGCATTTCTTTTGCCACCCATAGGGAGCTCTGACAATTCTTACACAGGCCTGCCACTGCAGCCTGAGTGAAATAACGTCCACGTTATTTCACAGCCATTTCACACTGCACTTAAGTAACTTATAAGTCACCTATATGTCTAACCTTTACCTGGTAAAGGTTAGGTGCAAAGTTACTTAGTGTGAGGGCACCCTGGCACTAGCCAAGGTGCCCCCACATTGTTCAGAGCCAATTCACTGAACTTTGTGAGTGCGGAGACACCATTACACGCGTGCACTACATATAGGTCACTACCTATATGTAGCTTCACCATGGTAACTCCGAATATGGCCATGTAACATGTCTATGATCATGGAATTGCCCCCTCTATGCCATCCTGGCATTGTTGGTACAATTCCATGATCCCAGTGGTCTGTAGCACAGACCCTGGTACTGCCAGACTGCCCTTCCTGGGGTTTCTCTGCAGCTGCTGCTGCTGCCAACCCCTCAGACAGGCAGCTGCCCTCCTGGGGTCCAGCCAGGCCTGGCCCAGGATGGCAGAACAAAGAACTTCCTCTGAGAGAGGGTGTGACACCCTCTCCCTTTGGAAAATGGTGTGAAGGCAGGGGAGGAGTAGCCTCCCCCAGCCTCTGGAAATGCTTTGTTGGGCACAGATGTGCCCAATTCTGCATAAGCCAGTCTACACCGGTTCAGGGACCCCTTAGCCCCTGCTCTGGCGTGAAACTGGACAAAGGAAAGGGGAGTGACCACTCCCCTGACCTGCACCTCCCCTGGGAGGTGTCCAGAGCTCCTCCAGTGTGCTCCAGACCTCTGCCATCTTGGAAACAGAGGTGCTGCTGGCACACTGGACTGCTCTGAGTGGCCAGTGCCACCAGGTGACGTCAGAGACTCCTTGTGATAGGCTCCTTCAGGTGTTAGTAGCCTTTCCTCTCTCCTAGGTAGCCAAACCCTCTTTTCTGGCTATTTAGGGTCTCTGTCTCTGGGGAAACTTTAGATAACGAATGCATGAGCTCAGCCGAGTTCCTCTGCATCTCCCTCTTCACCTTCTGATAAGGAATCGACCGCTGACCGCGCTGGAAGCCTGCAAACCTGCAACATAGTAGCAAAGACGACTACTGCAACTCTGTAACGCTGATCCTGCCGCCTTCTCGACTGTTTTCCTGCTTGTGCATGCTGTGGGGGTAGTCTGCCTCCTCTCTGCACCAGAAGCTCCGAAGAAATCTCCCGTGGGTCGACGGAATCTTCCCCCTGCAACTGCAGGCACCAAAAAGCTGCATTACCGGTCCCTTGGGTCTCCTCTCAGCACGACGAGCGAGGTCCCTCGAATCCAGCGACACCGTCCAAGTGACTCCCACAGTCCAGTGACTCTTCAGCCCAAGTTTGGTGGAGGTAAGTCCTTGCCTCACCTCGCTGGGCTGCATTGCTGGGAACCGCGACTTTGCAAGCTTCTCCGGCCCCTGTGCACTTCCGGCGGAAATCCTGTGTGCACAGCCAAGCCTGGGTCCACGGCACTCTAACCTGCATTGCACGACTTTCTAAGTTGGTCTCCGGCGACGTGGGACTCCTTTGTGCAACTTCGGCGAGCACTGTTTCACGCATCCTCGTAGTGCCTGTTTCTGGCACTTCTCCGGGTGCTACCTGCTTCAGTGAGGGCTCTTTGTCTTGCTCGACGTCCCCTCTCTCTGCAGGTCCAATTTGCGACCTCCTGGTCCCTCCTGGGCCCCAGCAGCGTCCAAAAACGCCAAACGCACGATTTGCGTGTAGCAAGGCTTGTTGGCGTCCATCCGGCGGGAAAACACTTCTGCACGACTCTCCAAGGCGTGGGGGATCCATCCTCCAAAGGGGAAGTCTCTAGCCCTTGTCGTTCCTGCAGTATTCACAGTTCTTCAGCCTAGAAAGAGCTTCTTTGCACCAACCGCTGGCATTTCTTGGGCATCTGCCCATCTCCGAGCTGCTTGTGACTTTTGGACTTGGTCCCCTTGTTCCACAGGTACCCTCAGTCAGGAATCCATCGTTGTTGCATTGCTGATTTGTGTTTTCCTTGCATTTTCCCTCTAACACGACTATTTTGTCCTTAGGGGAACTTTGGTGCACTTTGCACTCACTTTTCAGGGTCTTGGGGAGGGTTATTTTTCTAACTCTCACTATTTTCTAATAGTCCCAGCGACCCTCTACAAGGTCACATAGGTTTGGGGTCCATTCGTGGTTCACATTCCACTTTTGGAGTATGTGGTTTGTGTTGCCCCTATCCCTATGTTTCCCCATTGCATCCTATTGTAACTATACATTGTTTGCACTGTTTTCTAAGACTATACTGCATATTTTTGCTATTGTGTATATATATCTTGTGTATATTTCCTATCCTCTCACTGAGGGTACACTCTAAGATACTTTGGCATATTGTCATAAAAATAAAGTACCTTTATTTTTAGTATAACTGTGTATTGTGTTTTCTTATGATATTGTGCATATGACACTAAGTGGTACTGTAGTAGCTTCACACGTCTCCTAGTTCAGCCTGAGCTGCTTTGCTAAGCTACCATTATCTATCAGCCTAAGCTGCTAGACACCCTATACACTAATAAGGGATAACTGGGCCTGGTGCAAGGTGCAAGTACCCCTTGGTACTCACTACAAGCCAGTCCAGCCTCCTACACCATTGTGACCACTCCTTCCTCAACTCTAGCTCAGATGGCCCATCAGGATATGCAGGCTACACCCCAGCTCTCTTTGTGTCACTGTCTAGAGGGGATTCATAAATAGCCCAACTGTCAGTCTGACACAGACAGGGAATACACAACTAGGCAGAGTCACAGAATGATTTAAGCAGGTAAATGCCCACTTTCTAAAAGTGGCATTTTCAAACTGACAATCTAAAAACCAACTTTACCAAAATATGTATTTTTAAATTGTGAGTTCAGAGACACCAAGCTCCAGATTTCTATCCGCTCCCAAAGGGAAGCTGAACTCAAAAGATATTTAAATGCAGCCTCTATGTTAAACTGTGAATGAGATAGGCCTTGCAACAGTGAAAACCGAATTTGGCAGTATTTCACTGTTAGCACATGTAAAACACACCAGTACATGTCCCACCTTTAACATATACTGCACCCTGCCCAGGGGGCTACTAGGGCCTACCTTAGGGGTGCCTTACATGTAGAAAAAGGGAAGGTTTAGGCCTGGCAAGTGGGTCTTTCGACTTTTCAGGTCGAATTGGCAGTTTAAAACTCCACACACAGATACCTCAGTGGCAGGTCTGAGCCTACTCAGGTGAGTGGCACAACCAGTGCTGCAGGCCCACTAGTAGCATTTGATTAACAGGACCTGATCACCTCAAGTGCACTGTACAAGGGACTTACTAGTAGATCAAATATGCCAATCAAGGAAAACCACTCAACAATACAATTTATACAGAGAGCACATGCACTTTAGCACAGAGTCCTAAAGCCTACAAAAACTGGTCAGAAAAAAATATGAGGAAGAAGGATAAAAAGGTTGGGTATGACCCTGCAAAAATGGCCAGGTCCAACAATAATAATTGGTTAATGTATAACAGGTTACTAAAGGGCTGGAGCCCAGAATGAGTAATAATACCATGCACAGAGATTCTTATTTTCCCGTAATGATTGATAATATGTAAAACATGCAGCCATAAATATCTCTTTTCTGCTGATCACTGTTCATTTTAGAACAAAACACATCATATGAACAAATAGCCAGTCAATGTATGAACTGGAATAGCAAGAAGACTTTGCAACCTCCCTTTCACCTTGGCTGTTGGCTTCCCCAACAGGCATTGTGACTTTACAACTCAACTGTACTTACTTATTACATTTGAGCAGCTATGTCATTTTCGTTATTATAGGTGACTGGAGGTGCAACAGCTAACCTGCACTGAAGAATGAGGAAACCAGAGACAGGCAATTATTGAGGTGTCACAGTCTCCCAGGTAATATATACAAGATGAAGGGCAGATTTAAGAACCTCTTGTGCCACCTTTCATGCTAAGGCAGCGCTAACGTGGCCTTTTACCTGCACCATATTTACAAAGTAGTGCAATGCATACATTGCGCCACTTTGTAACTCCTTGCTCCACATTATGCCAGGAATAATGTATGCAAGGGGGGGCGTATACAAGAGATTCATTTTTTGCAGCTACTTTTAACTCCTGCACATAGCAGGTGTTAAAAGGGGCACACCATTGCTTTTAATGTGCCCCTATGTACTGTGCACGATTAGTGCCAACATTTTGGCGCTAATCCTGCACAATACATCAATAGCGTAAAAAATGTTGATGTTATTGCCCCTACTCTGTGCGATGGTGCACCGTATATTAAATATGGCACACACATCATGGAGGTAGGGGGAGCGCAAAGGGGCGCACGAAAAGTGGTGCTGCATTGGATGCAGCGGCAACTTTCTTAAATCAGGCCCAAAAAATCAGGCCTATCTCCAGCCTTGGAAGAATATTGGAAGTCACTGAAGAGTTCTGGGAACATATAAAGGTATATCCATGCCCCCCTTGCTTAGTCAACCACTTACTCAATGGCATGCACAAAAAAAGCTAGCTGCAAGGTGCAGTACATGGTAGCGTGAGTTGCACACTATAACTATCAAAGTTCAGGGTCCTTTTCAGTTTGTGTTTGCTAAACCATTACTGTTTTTTAACTGAACTTTATAATAAATGTAAACACAAACTAAAAAATATTACACAATAAAAATAAACATTAAATACAAATATAATGAATGAAAATTAAGTATAGTAATATACAGATTAAAGCACAATACCTAGCTATCTATTTATCTATCTATCTATATGGGAATTTGAAGGTTTTGGGGTGATTCATCAAGCAGGGTCAGAATAAAAAGGTTTTCCCCTAACTCAAAATCCACAAGCATTATCCATAGACTTATTTAAGAAGCGCAACCCCCAAAACTGCTGAATGGAATGACACCAGGTTTGACAGGAAACAAGACCTTGATAAGCAGATTCTGCTTTTTATAATTTGGTGTAAATCAGTTTAATAGTTCTTGAGAAATTAAAGTTTACAAATCAGTGTATATCTGGATGGTTGGGACCTCGAGAGTCTTGAGCGACCCAACCCATTTAGAATTAGAGCTCCGTAATTGCCCAGGAAGCTTCTTTTCCCTTGGACCATCTCTTTCCCACAGAAGTCAGACTCCTGCAGGAGTGAGTGCTCTCAGTGGCTGCAGCAAAATGAGAAAAATGTTGCTGGCAGTTTTTACAGGGCTTGGGGGCATAGCCCCCTGTCCTGAAGTTATACAAAATAATACAAATGGGCAGGTTATGGATCCCCTGCCCCTAGATCTCAAAGCAGACCAGGTATAAGGCACCTCATAGTCCTACTTCTAGACTCAATAAAATTTGACAGGAATACAAGGTACTTTGGATCCATTTATCTTTACATTTTGTTTGAAAAAGCTTCTCAGTTAGACTTACCGCTAGATAATCTCGCCATATCTAGGTGGGAATTAGTGGGATGTCCTTTGTTGGCAAATTTTGTTGGAGCAAAGTTTATGATTCTTTGGGACCAACTAATCACAAATTATCCTGAGATAGCTCCGGACCTATCTTTTAGTTAAATTCAAAGTAGGAGTAGTATTATTTAGAGCTTTCAGGACTCATACCAAATAGCAAAGAAT